>NC_143575.1:250520736-250831463 GCF_048544385.1 Mastigoproctus giganteus | reverse complement strand
TTCTACAAGTTGTTATAGTTAGTTATTAAGAAGTAATAGTTATTAATAATAAGAAATAATTATAACAACTAAAAAATAGTTATTGTATATCTTATTAGCAAGTATTATTAATTCAAAAATTACCAAGGTGAAAAAAAGTTTTAATTCTTTTGTATAGAAAATTTGCAATATTTGTTAATGTCATTTTTAAGATATTAATGAACCAACTGAATTATAAAGTACTGTATGTACATACTATATTTTTAAGATAATAATGAACCAGTTGAATTACAAAGTACCGTATGTACTCTTTCAATAAATGGAATTATATTTCATCTCTGTAAATGAAATTTAAATTGAAATTTGATTGATTCACATTCAGTGTTTGGGTTAATGTGCCACATTAAAAATAAGTGACACTGTAAACTTCTCTTTTAGGGAAGTGTTATTTATTATCGTTCAGAATGTAGGCATGTTTGTGTGGTAGTAGTATGATAATTTTACAGTTCAGTGCCTTTCAGAAGGCTTTTGTCTCTTTAAAAATATTGCCTGATCTATAAAAAAAAAAGTTGGAAGTATTCAGTAACAGGCAAAAAATGCATTCTTAGGACTCTCACATGGACCAAACTGTGATGAGCCAATTGTAGGAGTTCTCACCCACACTTAATAACAAAATGTCAAACTACCACCAATTACAAAGATTGATTTAAAAAAAAAAAAAAAAAAAAGTCAGTGAATGATCTTATAATCCTTGGAATACATAGCAGTGGCTGAAAGATTGTGAGGAAAACTCATAGCATATGAGTATATGTGCACTGTTTTAACTCATGAGTCAGACTGGCTCATTTGTCATGTGAACTGAAAATTAAAAAATCGCCATCCATTTTTGATCAACAAACACATTCCTCTTGTATTATACCCACCTTATTTGCAGATTTTGGCACTATGCAACATTTAGCTATTTCCAAAATTAAAAAGAAATGAAAGGAAAAATGATTTATGTAATTTCAAGAGCATAAAAAAGCATTTGCAAAAGACTTTCCAAAAATGTTTTGATCAGTGGTAGGCATGATATAACAAATGTGTGGCTGCAAAATGAGATTATACCGAACAATATTAATAATGTAAATGTCTATCAATGAAATTAATTTTTTTTTGCAACATTCCCCAAACTACAATCAAACCTTGTATACATGGGTTAGCATCTAACAGTTTATTTAACCATCAAATGGCAACTTGCCATTGCTAATACTAATCTCCAGACTCATTCTGCTCTGTTGGTGTGAAGCAGAATGATCACGACATCACTTGTCGCCACGTTTTGCACTGTAGATGAAGCCTATTTTGAAATGCCTATGTTGATGAAGACTAGTTACATAACCTCATTTTGCTGTGGTGTTAACAAGTGAACGTTAGAGGTATGCTTCATTGTAGTGATAATTGTATGCCTTTTTTAATACTGCATATGGAGATGGTCACAAACCATGATGACTGTTACTTTTGTATGGTGGATTTAAAAACTCTGGAGATTGAAAAGATAGGATATCCCACAATACCATTCTCTATTGCTCAGGTGCTATAATGAAGACCTGCCAATTCTGAAACAACCTTCCAGAGAAGTCTTTAAAATTGGATAATATCTAGTGAACAAGATAATTGGGAATACAGCTCCAAAGCCTAAGTAAAGTGCCATATTTCCCTTGACTTAATAGTGCATATGCAAGAAAGCAAGCTTATGTCATCATCATCATCAGCCACTTTCAATCCACTGCAGGATGAAGGCCTCTCCAGCAACTTTCCGGTTCCTTCTGTTTTGTGCTATGGCCATCCATTTACTACCCACAAACTCATGAATTTCATCTGTCCATCTCCATTGTTGTCTTCCAGGTTTTCTTCTAGATCCTCTTGGGTACCATTCTGTTATTTTCTTAGTCCATCTGTCATCATATCTTCGAGCTGTGTCCTGCCTGCCCAAGACCATTTTAGTTCTTTAGTTTTGATAAGAATGTCCTTTACTTGAGTTTTGCTGCCTAATCTACGTGTTTCTCTTCTTATCTAACAGTCTGATTCCCAATATAATTTGTTCCATTCTTTGCTGTGTAGTTCTCAGCTTCTCTTCCATTCTTTTGGTGAGTGCCCAAGTTTCACTTCCATAAGTCATGGTGGGAAGTATACATTGGTTCATTATTTTACGTTTCAGACAAATCGGGATGTTGCTCCTCAGTATGTGACTATATTTCTTGAATGCTATCCATCCAAAATTTATTCTTCTCTTGACTTCCAGCCATTTATCATTATTACAGCTAATGACTTGTCCCAGATAAGTATATGAATCCACCTTTTCAATTACTGCTCCTTCAATCATTATATTGGTGCCTCTGTAGCCTGGTGGGTAGGAGCAGCAGTGCGTAGCTTCTTGATTAGACCGTGGTTCAAGCCCGTCACCAACAAATACGGAGGATGCGGAAAGGTCAGGGAATGACAACCGCATATATTCCGGAGCAATATGGCCTTAGTTGATAATGCTCCTAAAAACCAAATAACAAACAAACAAACAAACAATCAATCATTATATCCCTTTCTGTGGCATACTTGTTCATCATTACTTTCGTTTTAGCCATATTCATCTTTAATCCAATTTCCTTACTAACTCTGCATAACTGATTAAGATTTTGCTCTAATTATTTGGGATTGTGGCTTATGACCACAATGTCATCTGTAAATCGTAAATGGTTTAGGTACTCTCCATTCACATTGACTCTTTTCTGCGACCAGTCTAATCTTCTGAAAGCTTCCTCCAGGGCAGCAGTAAACAACTTCAGAGATATTGTGTCTCCTTGTCGAACTCCTTTCACACTGTTAAATTTATTACTGTCTTTGTCTAGTCTAATAAAGGAGGTAGCATTCTCATATATTTTCTTCAAAATCATAATATATGGAGTATCTATGCCTTTTCTTTCCAGTGCCCGAAACATTGCCTTATGCTGTATGGAGTCAAATGCCTTTTCATAATCCACAAATGCCAGTCATAATGGTGTTTTATATTTTTGCCTTCTCCATTAGCTGTGACATTATGTGAAGGTGATCCATAGTTGAGAATTCTGTCCTAAAGCCAGCTTGCTCTTTCGGTTGATTCTCATCAAGTGTTCTTTCTAATCTGTTAGTAATGACCCTTGTGAACAACTTGTAGATGTGGGATAACAAGCTAATTGTTCTATAATTTCTGATTTATCTCCTTTCTTATGCAGCAAAACTATGATTGCATTATTCCACTCCTTAGGTGCCACACCTTTTCTAATGTATTTTTTGAAGAGTCTTGCCAGTTTTTGTGTCATGTCTCTTCCTCCCAATTTTAACAACTCTACAGTAACTTCATCTTCCCCTGGAGCTTTCTGATTCTTCATTTTCTTCAATGCATGTTCTACCTCATCAGGAAGGATATCAGGTATGTTGTATGTATTACTAATTTGCGATCCATCTTCCCCACTGCTGGCATCATTCCCTCGCTCCTTGTATAACTCTTTATAGTAGTCTTCTGCTATTTGAATTATGCCTTCTCTGCTATTCATAAGTACACCATTGCTATTCTTCAGTATCATTTGTCTTTCTGTATTACTGCTCATGACTGCTGATTTAAATCCTTTGTATTCCCTTAATGCTTGTTCTACTTTTCTTGTTTTAAATTTTCTTATGTCCTCTCTGAGTCTCTTTCTATTGGCTTTGCATAACTCAGTATACTCAATTTTCTCCCTGTCAGTGTTTTTCGGATATTTCACAGCCGCCACAATAATCCTCTTCATTTGTTTTCTTCGGTTCATCATGACAAGTGTTTCTTGACTGATTTTTCTTCTTTGGATTTCTTTTTACCTATAGGTTTCTTAGGCTTTATCACTTTCAGAAAGTTGTAATATTCCTTGTCGATATCTTGGTCCTGAGAAGTCTGCAGAAGCTCAGACTTGTTCTTAAGTTCCAGTACATACTGTTCTTTCTCCTCTTCTGTTATCTCAAAGACCTTTGTATTATTTACTCGAGTCAGTTTTTTCCTTTCTTTTCTTACATCTATATCAAGTGTGCATTTTACCATTCTGTGATTACTTCCAGCATTTACCTTGTTCAGGACAGTAACATCATTCCCGATATATCTTCTGTTAGTGAGGATGAAGTCGATTTCATTAGTTGTTAATCCATTTGGGCTGTTCCATGTCCACTTTCTGTTCACCCTTTTCTTGAAAAAAGTGTTCATTATTGACATTCCTCTAGATTCTGCAAATTCCACAAGTCTTTCATTTCTTTCACCAATTCCAAAATTTCCTATAGTTCCCCTTTCTGCGCTGTTTTGTCTCTTTCCAACCTTAGCATTGAAGTCCTCCATAATGATAGTGTAGTGAGTTTTCTGTTCATCTAGAAAACTAAATTTCGGTGTACATTTCTTCAACCGCTTCATCATCATGGCTCGATGTTGGGGCATAAATCATTATAACCTTTAGCTTATACCTCTTAGAAATCCCGAGTAGTAATCCCTTGACACCCTTGGTGATGTACTTTTGAATTCCAAAACGTTTTTTATATCCAACTCCACCTTCACTCCTTTCACTGTTTCCATTGGTGTACAGCAGATTTCCACTTGATAAACTTATAAGTGATTCATTTCTTCTTCTTCTTTCAGCCAAACCGATGATATTCCAATTTACATTTTCTAATTCCTTTTCCAGCTCTAGTATCCTGTCTTCACCGATGAGCGATGTTACATTGTAACAGACCAAGTTCAGTTTTCGTGCATGGCAGCCTGATCATACACAGAGATTCTTAGCACCTCTGCTTCCACTCTGATCCTCTCACTGCCGTAAGAGGGGAAGTGAAAGCTGCTGGGGCCATTTGTTTCATTGTGCTGGAGGGTTTGGTCTTTTCCTCTTCACGCTGACCAGGCGTCTTGAAGAGAACTCTACACATTTGTTGCCACCTAAGTGACATAAAAGGGCTTACCATCGAGAAGGTTTGCATGGGTGGATTTTAGGGAGGTAGGCCAATGGGACGTCTCCTAAATCTTCTGAAATAGAAAGATATTGGATCTATCAGTGTTTTAGACTGAGTGTCTGATAACACACAGAATGCCTGTTCCTCTCTAAACTTATTTAGCATCAGCCAAAAAAAAACCATTTCGCATCCATTCCCTCTAAATGTTTGTCCAGTTCCTCCTTGAATTTATTTAAACTATCAACTTCCACAATGACAGAATGGAAGTTTGTTCCAGCAATCAACTACCCACTAGCTCTAAAGGCAAATTTCTGGACATCTACACCGATGAGCCAAAACATTATGACCAGCGAGTTGTTATGCAAATCGAAACAACTGCAGATATACTACGGCGCGGGTCAGGACACAGTATAAAAAACACCTGATACTGAACTCCATTAATCAGTGTTACTATTGTTCTTCAGATGGGAAAGGCAGCGGATTTAAGCGAGTTTGACAAAGGCCAAATTGTAATGGCCAGATGACTGGGTCAGAGCATATCCAAAACGGCACAGCTGGTGGGGTGCTCATGGCCAGCCGTGGTTAGTACCTACCGAAAGTAGTCCAAGGAGGGGGAAACCATGAAACACCGGCGAGGTGTTGAACAACCACGGCTCATCAATGCTTGAGGTGAGCAAAGGTTCTCCTGGATGGTACATGGCAACAGAAGGGTGACTGTGGCGCAACTCGCCAGTAATTGGAAGGCTGGTGACGGGAGTAATGTGTCACCATACACAGTACATTGAACCCTGCTGAAAATGGGGCTGCATAGCCACAGGCTGCTCCAATGATAACCACGGTTCACTGGCAACAGTGCCTACAATGGGCACATAAGCATCGAAACTGGACCTTGAGTGATTGGAAGAAGATCGTCTGGTCCGATGAATCACGTTTCCTGTTGCATCATGTGGACGGCCAGGTACGTTTGCGTTGTTTACCTGGGAAAGTGATGGTGCCCGGATGCACCGTGGGACGAAAACAAGCCGGTGGTGGTGGTGTCATGCTTTGGACGATGTTCTGCTGGGTAACCCTGGGTCCAGTCATCCATGTGCCGGGCACTCTGATGTCTACCACCTACCTAAACATCATTGCTGATCAGTTACACCCCTTCATGGCAACGGTCTTTCCCTCTGGCTGTGCCGTCTTTCAGCAGGATAATGTGCCATGCCACATCACCCGGATTGTTCGAGACTGGTTTGCGGAACACGAGGAAGACTTCCAGCTATTGCCCTGGCCTCCAAATTCCCCAGACATCAATCTCATCGAGCATCTGTGGTTTGTGTTGGAACAGCAACTCCAATCTGCGGCGTCTCAACCACAGACCTTACAGGAGTTAAAGGATCTGCTAGTTACTTACTGGTACCAGATACCACAAGACACATTTAGAAACCTTGTAGCATTCATGCCTTGCTGGGTACGAGCTGTTTTGGCTGCAGGCGATCATATTGTTTTGGCCTCATTGGTGTATTCTACAACTGTCTTTCCTCAGTTTTAATTTATGTCCCTTCAGGTTTGTAATCTGAGGAAGAATCCCATCAGCATTGAGCATCCTCAACCCATTCAAGGCCTTATACTCCTCAATCAGATCACCTCGCAGGTGCCCACTCTCCAGGCACTGCAATTTGCATAACTTAAGCCTTTCTTGGTAAGAGCAGCCCTTTGTTCCCCTCACCAATCTTGTAGCCTTCTCTATGCCCACTCAAACAACTCTACATCCTTCCTAAAATGAGGCCTCCAGACGTGTATGCGGCGCTCAAAGCATGGCCTGACCATTGCCTTATACAAAGGGATAATCGCCTCCTTTTCCCTACTAGCAAAATTCCTGTATATCATTGATAACACCCCATGACCTGCTCTGGCAGCCTGTTTGCACTGCTCAGAAAACTTCATATCTGATAGCACAATTTATTCCCAGGTCTTTTTCATTTTCTACCACCCTAAGTGAGTACCACTCAGTGGGTCCATCTCTCTGGGGTTATTTCTACCCATACACAGTACTTTGCATTTGTCAATGTTAAACTTCAGTTGCCACTTCTCAGTCCATCTGCCCAACTTTTCTAGATCCTGTTTGCAGTAGCACAAGTATCTGCATGTTTAATATATTTTTTTAATATAAATTAGTCTAACTAAAAATCTTATACTGTAATTGTCCTAATATACACAATACAAATCTGAAACCACTTCCTGGCAATAGAGCTTACCTTCAAGTTTTTATTCACTAACAGAAAATTTTGCTGCAGGAGATAACAGCATAATCACAAAACTAATCAGCACAATTTATCCTCTGCAAGCAGGCATGGTGTGTGTGTGTGTGTGTGTGTGTGAGAACTGCACAATGACAGTGATTGCAACTTGATTTCCCAGCAAGAGCGAGTTCTGCCACGTTATGACAAAGAAGTTTGTGCATACCCGAACATGGTGTTTCCTTGAAAAGTGGATTGGAAGAGAACTGATTTTGTGCCACCACAATTCCCTAATCTGCCTTATTTAGATTTTACTGTTAGGGATTTGTGAAAGTCCAGACGTGTGTTCTACCTATGGCAGTAACCATTGTGGAACTTAATGCATTCATTTGTGATGTAACTGCCTGTGCTGAGAGGAGATGGACTGAATATCAGAGGGACTGGATTATAGGTGGCACATTTGCAGAATAACTAAAGGTTCCTACAGTAAATAATTAAAACTTGAAGCTGTCCTCTATCACCTGGACATGGTTTCGGGTTTCTATCATGTACCTGCTTCACTCAATATTTAGTTTTGTAAAGGAATTTTTGAACTCTATATATCAGGGATAATTAAGCAGTATCGCAATGAAATAAGTTTGGAGCCAAAGCATCCCAGTTTGTTTTGTTGTGATCATATATTGATCAATAAAAACTTACATAAATGATATTAACAGTTTTTGCATTTAGATGGTCTCATCCATCTGACCAATGAATATTGACAGGTTGATTTAGCAATATAAACACTACTGTTAAAAGTATATTCCGGAAAATAAATTTTCGAAGAAAGTATAAGTGAAGTCGAATGTAAATTGTAACGTCTTAATCAAATTGCAGCTTTTACTGATTTGACAAAACAATTCATGAATTGTTTGTCAAATTTTGAAATTTTGAAACAATTGTCATTTCAAACAATTTTGAAAAACAATTCGTGAATTTCTGAAAATATTCTTTCAACATTCAGTGTCAAGCCAGATAATTTTTCAGGTTCCTTTGTCCTGGGCAATCTTTTCCAATAAGGCAGTATGCATAGGCAAAAAAATAAATAAATAAGTAAATAATCAATGATGTCATTCCAACAATACAATTTTTAAACACAGATTTCCAAAATAAATTTTTTGGATTTTTCTGGTAATACTTAAAAAGTGTGGAAATAACTTCAAAACCAAATTTATAGAAACACTCAAATTTCTTTCAAAACAAAATAGATTTAACAGGAGCAATGTAATGTTTCATATGATGCCGTGGTTTGAAGAATACCTAGGCCTGCAAACACTAATTGCCTTGTCTAGGTCTGCTTATGAAATACAAAATGAGAAGAAGAAAAAAAAAAAAAAAAAACTGTCACTACCGACTGTAACAAGATCTCTTAAGCTTGTTAGTGACTACCGACTATAACAAGCATAAGAGATATTGCTACAGTTGGTTCTGTTATTATTCCTCTTTCAACTCTTCTAAAATGAAAGTTTTAATCAAAGAATTGGTTAAATAAGTTTGCATCAATTTGAATTTCCATATCAGTATTTATATATATATATTTGCTGCTTCTTCCCAAATTTGTACTTTTTAAAGACATCCATTCCATAAATTTGAATTCATCAAATGGTTCAGCTTCTCCTCTACTTTTTTTCTGGAGCAGAAGAAAGTGTCTGCTTTGCTGAAGTCATGTACAGTTTCAATAACTGGGAAAAACAAAATTCACTGTAACTGGTTACTTAACACAGACTTTTTATTGCTTATCATTATATATGTGTTTCAATTAACTTTTAATAAAATAACATACTTTTACTTGTGTTATTTATTATAAGAGATATATATCAGGCTACTAGAGACGGTCGTGTTCCAAGCCGCTAAGTGGATTTTTCTTATTTATTGATTTGAAATTATTGTTTTTCTAAAACTTTTGATTTAAATTTAGCAGTATAGCATTGTTTTGTGATTTTCTGATTAACTTGGTGTATTTATTCTTTGCTCGGCCTTGTAATTGCATAAAAGTATCGGTAAAGGTTTCCACGTGTTTCAACTCCGCTAGCGTTCGTAATTTTCCCGCTATTGTGATACGATAGTTGTATGCCGTACATAGCGTTAGTTGAACTTCGTTAGCAGTTAAATTGTACGTTTAAATAAATACATATAACGACTTAGATTACAAACGTAATATAATTAATAACATAACATAATTAATTATAATTAATTAATAAATTAATAGAATCATGACTCAGACCAGAGCAGCAAAGCAAAAGGCTCAAGCTAATGGAAGCGCTGTGGCTCAGAGCAGAACTGAGGGGGGCAGTTGTCCTCTGACTCACAGCCTTATAAAATGCACTGTTTGCTTGATGTTTGCAGAGCAATCGGGTACGGGACATGATACTGCCAAGGGGGATGTCTTTGTGTGTGCGCGATGCAAGGAGTGTATCGATATCAGGCAACAACTCGGCGTTCTTGTGGGCCTATATGAGAGCTTGAAGGACAGGGTGGATGCCCTCGAAGAAACTAAATTGAGGGGCCCATCAAGCTCTCAGCTGCCCACATCAACGCCAGAACTTGCACTTGGGCATCGCGTGACACAGAGACAACCCCCAAGGCAGAATGCGCTGGTCCCGAAGGAACTAGTAGTTGTTGGTGACTCTATTGTCAGGGAAACGGGGAACATGCTTTGTAAAAAAGATAGGTGGAACAGGACCAGGGTATGTCTGCCAGGGGCAAAGGTTGATGACGTTGTAGAGCGAATATCATCTTTTAAGGGCACAAAAGGTGATATAGTTGTACACGTTGGCACTAATAATATTAAGAGTAGGAGACCGGCAGAATTACTTAACAAGTACAGGTCACTGTTGAACAAAAGCCGAGAATTAGGGTTGAATTTGAAAGTGTCTGCAATTCTGCCCAGACACGATAGGAGGGAGTATATGATGAGAGCCTTGTCGATCAATTCGGCCCTGGAGAGATTGTGCAAGGCTCAAGGGGTAGAATTTTTTTCAGCCTGGACTGTACTTGTTAACAGGAGAGATTGCTTCTACAGGGATGGGATACACTTAAATAGAAAGGGTGCAAGAATATTTGCTGATGCTATCGAGGCAGTGTTAGGTGGGTCGGAAAACTGCTAGCTTGGGGGGAGACAAAGACCAATAGATTGACAGTAGCCACTGGCAGAGGTGAAAGAGATTCTTGCACTGCTTCTATTAGAATGAGCAGAAGCCTGAAAAACAAGATGCATGGTATTTCAGAGACTGCTGGGAGCCATTGCGGTACAAATAAACACATGGGTTGTGTTAGGGTAGCTAAGAATAGAAACAGGTGCATGTATACTTGCGTGTACACTAATGCTAGAAGTTTAGTAAATAAATTTGATGAATTTGAGGTATTGCTCAAAACATCAAAGGCAGATATTGTTGGGATATCAGAGACGTGGTGTCACACAGATATAAGGGATGCAGAACTGGAATTTGGGGAGTACAACGTCTACAGAAAGGATAGACAGGATAGGAAGGGGGGAGGGGTTATGCTATTAGTTAAGAAACACATAAAAACCAAGGAAGTGAAGCCAGTCGACATCGCCGGACAGTGCAGTGTTGAGTCAGTTTGGTGTGACATAAGCATTGGGAGATCAAAATTGAGAGTAGGAGTGTGCTATAGGCCTAATGACTCTGATGAGTATAATAAGGAACTGTACAGGGAAATAGAGTGGGCTAGTAAATCAGAGAGTCTTATAATGGGAGATTTTAATTTCCCAGATATTGACTGGAATTTGGGGGCTGGTTACTCACACACTAGCAGGGCTTTTGTGGATTTATTGGATGATTGTTTTCTACATCAGCATGTTCAGGAGGCAACTAGAGGGAGTAATACTCTTGATTTGATTATCAGCAGTGATTCTTCATGCATTAAGAATCTGCAGATAAATGAACCACTAGGTGGTAGTGATCACAGTGTGCTGAAGTGGGATTTACTGAAAGAGGTAACTACCATTAGGGGTAAAGGGAAGGGTTATTGCTTCCGTAAAGGCGACTACGATGGACTGAGACAGTATTTAAATTCTATACAGTGGGACCAACTGATGATGTTACCAACAGCAAATTCAAAATGGGAAGCATTCAAAGAACGTATCTTGGAAGCTACTAGGCTTTACATACCAACTAAGAAATATTGTTCAAGGTTTAGGCCAAAATGGATGTCAGATGAACTAATGAGGCATATGGCAGAGAAGAAAAATGCATGGGATACTTACAAATTAACACATGACACAGAAGCCTATGATAGATACAAGTTGATATGCAACCAAGTTACAAAGGAGGTTAGGCAGGCGAAGGCAGATTACGAGAAATCCTTGGCAAGGGATGCAAAGAAAAACAGCAAAGAGTTCTTTACTTATGTAAACTCTAGAAGGAAGGGGATGAATCAGATTTGTCCACTTGATATTGATGGGTCAAGTGTTGATGATCCTGCTCAGGTAGCTAACAAACTAAATGAATATTTTGCATCGACATTCACACATGAGGAGTTATTCAGCAAGGGGAATGCCAGAGGTGTATTCAACTCTAGCAGTAAGCTACAGAATCTTGAAATAACTGGGAGTAAAGTGGAGGAGAAACTGTTGAAGATAAACACAAGAAAGGCACCCGGGGTGGATGGGATCTATCCAGTTATATTAAAGGAGGCAGCAAGGGAAGTAAGCAAACCCTTAGCCATAATTATGAGAGCTTCCTTGGACTCAGGGGAGGTACCCATAGACTGGAAATGTGCAAATGTGACCCCAATTCACAAAGGAGGATCAAAGGCTGACACAAGTAACTATAGACCTGTGAGCTTAACTTCTGTTCCAGGAAAATTAATGGAGGCACTGGTTAAAGAAGCACTGCAGGATCATTTAGACAAGACTTCAGTTATAGCTCAGACACAGCATGGTTTTGTTAAGGGGAAGTCTTGCCTGACCAACTTGATTGGATACTATGATGCAGTCACAAAAGAACTGGATGCAGGTAATAACTTTGATATTATATACTTGGATCTTAGAAAGGCTTTTGATACTGTTGCACATGGAAGACTGCTACACAAATTGGAGCAGTGTGACATTGGAGGCAAATTGCTGCTATGGATAAAGGGGTGGTTGAGTGGGAGAAGACAGAGAGTGGTAATCAATGGACACTGCTCATCGTGGACTAATGTTATTAGTGGAGTCCCTCAGGGCTCAGTGTTGGGTCCATTATTGTTTTCTGTATTTATAAATGATATTGATGATGGTATATCAAGCTTAATGTCCAAGTTTGCAGATGATACAAAGGTTGGCAGGGTTGTCAAGGACACTACTGACACTACACTGCTGCAACAGGATCTGGAAAGGTTGAGCAGATGGGCTGAGAGGTGGCAAATGAAGTTTAACATTGACAAATGTAAAGTACTACACATGGGAAACAGCAACCCCAGAGCAACGTATCAACTCTGTGGTACTACACTGACAGTGGTAGAGAATGAAAGGGACTTGGGGGTGATTGTGCAGGCAGATATGAAGTTCTCTGAGCAGTGCAGACGGGCTGCAAGAGTAGCTCATGGAGTATTGTCAATGATATACAGGAATTTTTCCAGCAGGGATAAGGAGGTGATTATTCCATTGTACAAGGCAATGGTCAGGCCACACCTAGAGTACTGTATACAGGTCTGGAGGCCTCATTTCAAGAAGGATGTAGAGCTGCTGGAACGAGTACAGAGAAGGGCAACAAGATTAGTGAATGGAACAAAGGGGTGCTCTTACGAAGAAAGGCTTAAGTTTTGCAAATTACAGTGTCTGGAGACTAGGCACCAGCGAGGTGATCTGATAGAGGTGTATAAAGCCTTGAATGGTTTAACCATGCTCAATGCTGATGGGATTCTTCCTCTAGCTCAGAAAAATCACCTGAGAGGGCATAAATTCAAATTGAGGAAAGACAGATGTAGGATAGATGTGCGGAAATTTGCCTTTAGCCAGCGGGTAGTTGGTTGGTGGAACAGACTTCCATCCTTTGTTGTGGAGGTTGATAGCCTAAATAAGTTTAAGGCTCAGCTGGACAGGTATTTTGAACGAACAGAGGGGTGAAGTGGAAGTGGGTTTTTTTTTTTTTTTTTGGCTGATGCTGCATAAGCTTGCTTTCTTGCATCAAATGCCTCTACGAATGCTAATGCTAAAACAATATTAACATTTAGTAAAAAAAATTTGTAAATTGCTTTGTTTAGATTGGTTCACTTTCATTGTGGGTAATTAGATCACTTTTTGCTCATATAAAATTCTTTTGATATGTTTAGGTAAGCTAATGCATCAGCATATTTCTTTTAATTTGAGATCACACTGCTGTTCATCCTTTTCTTCTCTTCCTTATTCATAAATTTGCTTAGTGTCCTTTATTTCAGTTTTTATGCTTTCCACCACTACATTAGTCGACAGAAATTCTCAGTGAAGAATTTCCTAGTGACCATAGCAACCCATTAAGTACAGAAACATCAGCTGCATCTGCAATGTCACCATTACACTAACACTCAAATGTGCTTTGTGGAAGCAATTTTTTAATTGTAGAGGGGCTCGCTGAATTCCATGCTGCACTAATCCAGATTATAGCTTGAAGTAAATCTATACTTTTGCAACGTTTTGAACAAATTTTACTTCATCAATTTTTAAATTAGGTATTTAAGAACTATTTTTCAGTATTTCATATTATAGTTTACAATTCCTTGAGCTAGTGATTGAGCAGCAGATGTAATGTTAGGAAGGAAAAAACAGTTTCAAAGTTATTCGGTTTAATGTATACAGGTAATGCAGTACTGCATACAGGCCTAGAGGCCTCATTTTAGGAAGTATGTAGAGTTCCTAAAATGAGTACAGAGAAGGGCAACAAGATTGGTGATAGGAACAAAGGGGTTCTCTTACCAGGAGAGGCTTAAATTCTGTTAGTTGCAGCATCTGGAGACTAGGTACCTGTGAGGTGATCTGATTGAGGTGTATAAGGCCTTGAATGGTTTGAGCAGGCTCAATGCTGATGGGATACTTCTACTTGCTGAAACTAAGAACCTGAGGGGCATAGATTCAAACTGATGAAAGACAGTTGTAGAATAGATGTGCGGAAGTTTGCCTTTAGCCAGTGGGTCGTTGATTGCTGGAACAAATTTCCATCTGTTGTGGAAGTTGATAGCTTAAATAAATTTAAGGCTGAACTAGATAAACATTTGGAGTGACTTGATGGGTGAAATGGAAAGGTTTTTTTGTGGCTGATGCTCTATAAGCTTGCTTTCTTGCATCATACGCTAATGCTAATCTTGCAATGAAACTTGGTTACAGTGAAGCACAATAAAAAAAAGTTAGCAGTGCGTTATTACGGGCTAAAACAGAACTTAAATGAAAATTTAAAGAGGTATTTTTTATACTTTTTATTTTCAACAAAGCAAAACTCAATTCTTTCTGACCACAAAAAAAAAAAATAATAATAAAATAAAGTTGCAGTCTTTTGCAATTCATAAAACCATACGGGTAACCCCACGATGATACGATATAAACAACCATACTTATTCACACAAAGCTGCAAACAATTTTAACACGTGCCTCTTCTCCTAGCACAAGGCAGATCATGAGAAGTCTGGCAAAGAAAAGCAGCAAAGACTTCTATGCTTATATTAACAGTAGAAGGAAGGGACCGAATCACATTGGGTCACTTGATATCTGTTAACTGATGCTGATTTGTTCTGCAACCTGACCCTGCTCAGGTTGCAGAAAAATTTAATAGGCATTTTGCATCTACATTCACACATGGAGAATTCTTTAGGGAAGGAGATGCCAGACATTTATCATACTCTATTGAGCATTTAAATGACATTGCAATACCTGAAAGGAAAGTGGGGGAGAAATTTTGAAAATGGATGTAAAAAAGACCTGAGGTGCTCAGAATCCATCCAATATATTAAGGGAGGCAGCAAAGGAGGTAAGCAAACGCAGATGCAAAAACTAATTTTGACATCATGTACTTGGATTGCAGGAAAGCTTTTGATACTATTTCACATAAAAGACTGCTGTACAAACTGGAGCAATGTGGCATTAAGGGCAAGTTGCTGCTGTGGATAAAGGGATGGTCAAGTGGAAGACAATGGTTATCAATGGGCACTGCTCTTTATGGACTACTGATATTAGTAGAGCACCCCAGGGTGCACTGTTGGGTCACTGTTTCAATATTTATCAATGATATTGATGAAGGTATATCAGGCTTAATGGCTAAGTTTGCAGATGATACAAAGGTTGGCAGGGTGGTTAACGACAGTCATCTGGGTGAGTAAAAAGATTTGGAAAATTGGCCAGATGAGCTGAGAAATGGCAGTTGAAGTTTAACATTGTTGTAGAGGCCATATTGTTCCGTGTATGTTGTCTGCAAATTGCCTGTGTTTTTTGGCTGAATTTCAATATTCTGATGAAAAACCCAAATTCTTGGGGGGGAAAACCATGCCACCCTGACCTGAGACCAACTAACTGAGCCACGTGAAAAAGCGCATTAAAATCCGTCATATCAACGAAAGGATTCGAACTCGGGTCCTGGTGTTGGGAGGACGGCGATTCTACCAACTGTGCTACCCACTAGGGGCAGTTTAACATTGACAAATGCAGAGTACTGCATGCAAGTAGCAGTAACCCCAGAGTAACTTATCAACTGTGTGGTAACACTCAGGGTAGTGAAGAATGAAAAAAACCCAGAGGGTAATTGTGCAGTCAGACATGAAATTCTCTGAGCAGTGCAGACATGCTGCCAGGATAGCTCGGGTTTTATTAATATACAGAAACTTTGCTGGCAGGGTTAAAGAGGTGTTATCCCTTTGTATAAGGCAATGATTAGGCTGCATATTGAGTTTGTAGGTCTGGTGGTCTCACTTTAGGAAGGACGTAGATCAGCTGGAACAGGTGCAGAGAAGGGCAACCAGATTTGGTGAAGGGAACAAAAGGTTCTCTTACCTAGAAAGGCTTCAGTCTGCAAACTGCAGTGTCTCGAGATCAGGCATCTGTTGGGAGATCTGATTGAGGTGTTTAAAGCCTTGAATAGGTTTAGTATTAATGGCATTCTACCACTTGCTTCAACTACTCATGTTAGGGGGCATAAATTCAAGTTGAGGATAGATGTGCAGAAGTTTGCCTTCAGTCAGTGGTTCGTTGATTGCTGGAAGAGGCTTCCATCCATTGTGGAAGTGGAGGGTTTGAATAAATTCAAGGAAGAACTAGACAAATTCTTCGAGAGTACAGATGGGTGAACTATGTAGGGTTTTTTTTTGCTGATGTTTTATAAGCCTAATTTTTTGCATCACTTACCATTACTACATTTTACTAAACAAGCAACCCTATATGAACAAAAACTGACAGAAGTGGAAACTACCTTTTCAACCTGCTGTGGAGTGGATGGCGCTTATAACCACTGTGCTGCCACAAAGATATTCACACAAGAATAATTTCAGCGGCCAAATATGAGCAAATATTTGGATCGGGTGATTTAAAACAGTAATCCAACCAAGAAAAACGAGAAAAGTCACATCCGATCCCATTTCGCAGTCTGTGCAGTAGCACAGTGGTGTCTGTGTCCTCCCCACACCGGGTGGAAAACACCCAGGTTCGAATCTCGGAAAGTGTTCCAAGTAAATATGCGCAGTCATCATCTGAGGGTTGCACATATTTATTCTGAACTCTTTGACTTCCTGTCTTTCAGTCACTTTTTTCAGTGTAACTTTTCGAACAGCAAGGTAATTTTCTTTGGTGATTTTAATGTTCACAACTCCAGCTGGCTTCAGTTTACCAGACACATGGACCTGGCTAGTCAACATGTTGAGACTTTTGGAATTACTGACAACTTCACACAACTTGTTCATTTACCTACCAGAACAGCAGACGATCCTACCCCCCCCCCCCGGATTCTTGTTCTATTTTTCAAAGTTGTAGTTCTCTAGGCATTTCACATCACAACTTCATGACAGAGCCATTTGCGTGGTAATTTCCAGCCTCGTGTCGTTTGACATTACAGCAATGCGAAAATGTGATCAAACTATTATATTACGCCACCCGAATATTTAAATTCATATGCCCTACTGTGCCTTATGTCAGTTAATTACGAGTGTTCTATGGTCGATTTGTCTGTTTTTCTGGACGGTAAACCCCAGTTTCTGGGGGGGGGGGTTGCTATCTATGCCCGAACCCAAGCATGGAGCAAAAAAAGCCCATTAAAGTTCCTTGCGTCATCGATAGACGGGGTTCGAGCCCGTGAGCCACCAAATATGGAAGATGCGGAAAGGTCAGGGAATGACCACCACATATCCCCGGAGCAATATGGCCTTAGTTGCTAATGCTCCTAAAAACCAAATAACAACAACCAAGAAAGAGTTCAGTTCTGCAAATTTTAGCATCTGGGGACTAGGTACCTGCGAAAAGATCTTGATTGAGGTATTTAAGGATTTGAATGGATTGAGTTAGTTCAGTGCCAAAGGAATCTTCTTTTGTTCAGACTACACAGATGAAGGGATATAAATTCAAACTGAGGACGGATGGGTGCAGAATAGATGTTGCAAAACTTTGCTTGCAGCCAGCATGTGGTTGATTGTGCGAAAAAAAGTTCAATGATGTGGAGTTGTAGAAGTGGGTAGTTTGAATAAATTTCAGGAAGAACAGGGCAGATTATTAGAGAGGATGGACAGGCGATAAGGTAAGGGTTTTGTTTTGGCTGCTGCAGTATAAGCTTGCGTCACTCGCCACTACTAATACCAATATTAACACCCAAAAAATTTGACTCTGACTCAAATTGTTCAAAGACACCACAGAAGAACCCCATCTTGCCCTGTTGGGCACCTGGACTAAAGGACACCCAAGGTTGTCATATGACTCAACATACACTTTCTTTCTTGAACCGTACTTTCTTTCCCCTCCCGTGGGGAGAGGGGACTTTTCCCCCACTCCTCCCCCTGGTGGAGCACGGGCCTGCTTCATTGCAATCGCGGGGCCATCCTCTCTTATCAGCCCCTTACTTCCTTTTCTTCCCTTCAGTCTTCACACCCCCTTTACTGTTGACTTTCACAGCGTTTTCAGCCCCATGCGTCCAAATTTAACTACATCAAAATTTCCTGCCCGAATCATTTAGGCATATAGAAAATATTATTTCAGCGTATAGCCCCTCGCAAGCTTCTAAATTATTCTAACAAACTAATAACTAACCGCGAGCAGCACTTTTTTTTTAGGTTCTAGCCACTGAAATCCCAGTAAAGTAGGTGGCAAGATCCGCCAGAGTACTATATAGGTAACACCCGGCCGGCCTCCCCGTGGCGAGGTATGGTAACGTCGGGTTCCATTAGGGGCCCGGCGGCTAACAGGCCGGATGAACAAGGGCACAACATGCTACATACCACATGACCCATATACTTTTAAATCCCTGGCTTGTTCGATACAGTGTACGTATGCGGAGATGGGAGAAATCCCAGGAGTCGATAGACCTATATCTATACCTATACCCAAACAAACCGCGATATTGTGGTCGGAAACAGCGTTGATGCGAATGGCAAAGGGAGGCTGAAAAGACTTATGCAGAGCGATAGAACGGTTACAGTTATTCAAATAGCCATCCAGTACAACGGTGGTAACAAAAGAAGTTTTTCAGAAGGTATTGCGTTGTCAGGGGGTAGAGTATCGCAGCTGACCACCGAACCGCGTTCGACTCATGGCAGCAGATAAAAGAAGATAAGGTTACAGTGGGCTCAGGAGCAACAACACTGGACACTCGACGATTGTTAAAACCTTACCTGGTGTGACGATGCTTTGGGCTCTTCTCCACATTTCTTCGAAGGACGAATAAATGTGCCAGAACAAGATTGGCTATAGGTCTCGTGTGATTTTTGTCTGTGTTTATTCGTACTGAATGAGATAATTTATTACAATAATAGTTTAAAAAATAAAAAAAAATTTCGTCCCCATCACAGGATGATAAATTTGAAATTAAACGATTAAGTAGACCTGATTTAAATATTGTGGGAAAGCAAGCAAAAGCAATGTTCTAACGAAAAAGTTATTATTTATTTTGGCACTACCAGTTGAAATCACCGCGGCCACCACTGTTATAAGTGAATAGATATAAAAAATTATTTCAGTAATTTTGTTTTAATAAATTCATATCTTAGCGGTAAAATAATATATAAATGTGTGTTGGCTATACTCCACTTAGCGGTACACCCTTCAAAATGGCGATGAGAAGCAGGGTAAAGCAGTGATTGATCGGTTGTGACTCCGCCCACTCGTGCGTCCCCCCCTCTTCGTTTCAGGCGGACGTCACGTGACACGACGTCATTGCAGCGGTAAATGCGAAATTCGTGTCGTTTCGTAGTCACATTTGCTTGTTGGGTTTGCTGGCTTATGTACGCTTGTCACGTGGTACCTCGTGTCGTCCTGAGTTAAAGAAAAGTGAAACTTGGAAATATACGCAAAATATACGTAAATTGTTCATATTTTTCCTTTAACATTCTTTTAATTGCCGTAAGTGTACAAAAATTGGGTTAGCTTGCCACGGGTTCCTCGTGTCGTGTATTCTGTTCCATCCTGCAGGTAAACTGTTTTGTTGTCTTTTGCTGTCGCAAGCCATGATTGATAAGGTGAGTTTTCTTTTCCCATCTCATTAACCTAGTATTGTGTTATGTTCTATTGGCGTATTGTGCATATACAAAGAGGAATTTTATTGTTAATTGCACGTGTTAGTCGACTTTCATTTGTGTTTAGTGAAAAAAGGTTAGGTTATGTTTTTACGCGACTTCGATAGGGATTGAAGCAAAAACCGCTCGTTGGAAAAAAAAAAAAAAATTAAGAAGGGGTCATGTGTTTATAATCGACTTTTCATTTGTGTTTAGTGAAAAAAAGGTTTTTACGCGACTTTGGGAGGGATTCAAGCAAAAACCAGTCGTTGGCCGCAGGTAGTATTAATTTTTGTTTCTTGTTTTGAAAAAAAAAAAAAAAAAATTGATGTTTTTTCGTGTTAATTTTTCTTTGTTTTAACTCTGCGATGTTATGTTACGTGGCATTTTGTCTTCCCCGAATAAATTGCATTTCTGTTACTTGCTGCTCCGAAAAAAATTGCCGTTTTGCAGTTAATTTTGTTCTTTTTCAGCTCCGACATACTGTTATCTCACGTGACATCCGCCACGTGCAGTCGCCGAGAAGAAGAGGGGGAACGCAGTGAGTGGGCGGGGTTACAAACCGTATGTCACTGGTTTCCCCCCTCTTCTTCTCAGCGCCATTTTGTAAGGAGTACCGTTCTCTGGAGTTTTCCCGGTGAATTTTACGTGAAAAATATTACTTTACTAACCCATCCCCGTTCAGATAATTTAAAACATAATAATTCTAGATTGGAACCCAGATATTTTCCAGATGATCGTAACTGCTGTAGTAACTACGAAAAAAAAAAAAATTATTATAATGTTATGAGTTTATCGATAACATTTGGTACTTGTTGTCGCAGACATTCTCTCAGATATGCCAGACAAGCTGTACTTGCTACCTGGGAGTCTAAAACGCTGATGGAACTGATATTCGGGTGACACTCAAGTCCGGTCGGTCTGTGACAGCCAAATCCTCTGCTTGCACTTTCACGATGATAACCCCAGGGGCTGACATCTGGTGAGTATGGGCTTGGCACACCCAGGGTCCTGAGCTGGATGTCATCATTCTTCTTTTTTCTTGGTGATTCCCTTCTACTTTTGTCCCCCTCTCTCTCTCTCTCTCTCTCTCTCTCTGGGTAATTCAGAAATTTTTTTTTGGCTGGTGCAGCATAAGCCTCAGGCTTCCTTGCACCATATGGCTAATAACAACCCCCATGGGCAAGCACACTGTGGGTGACCACTAGGGCACCAATACCTGTCAAAATCTTAATACTGGTATTTCAGTATTTTTAATTTATGAAACCGGGATACCGATATTTCAAAAAAAAAAAAAAACCATTTTTTGCAATAAAATTTGATAATTAGATGCAAGAAAGTAAGGAAAAAAAAAACAAGTAATTACTTGAATTCACGTTTAAAATCAAACTTTTATTATAATAATAAATATACTAGCAAAAATTATTAAACATACAGTTATTTCTACGCATCCACACTACTTGTCCGAAAAAGAGATCTTAAGAAACTTAATAGTGTTATCGTTTAAACTGGATCTAATTTTGGTACATATTTAATTAGCGGCAGAAAACGTCCTTTTGGATTCTGTACTGGTTGGTGTTTTGTGCTGAGATAGTAGTAGACTAGTTGCAGTTTATCCCCCCCCCCCTCATCTTCAAAAAATCTTATTTCCTTTTTGACTTTTTATGGCACTATATCCGTATTAACAAAAAAAAGGATCTGACGGTTAAGCTTGGTGAGGAAACCAAATCTAAGTTGTAGGGGGGGGGGGGTATTTATTTATTTATTAATTTTTATTTGCCTGTACCTTAGTATCACAGTCAGTGGCCATTGTTATGATTTTCGCACAGCAGCTCCCCTCAAGCACTAAGCCCCACAAGCTACCTGACTTTGTTAAAAAATTTGATTTTCCAGGAGTTAAGGGATATTCCCCTCCACCACACACGATATATATATTATATATCGTATATATATATTATATGTGAGCTGTCAGTTTCTCAAGTGCAATGACAAACATAAAACAAAAGCCATTTATCATACAAATCTACTTACAATACATAACTGGTGTTCATTTACATCTAATCTATTCATTTTTCTCATTTAATCTGTTAATATATGCTATAATTTCCATAAAATTTCTCTCAATTAATAATCTCAACTCTCTCTACAGCTTCAAACACTAATTCAATCTTAATCACTTCCTCGTATTTTTCTTAATCACCAATATCAATCTCTTCACAACAGCAATCCATAAGTCGCTAACTTAATACTGTACTAACAATTCCATGTAATCTCTCTTAATTTAGCAATATCAATTTTCTTTACAACTTCAACCAATACACCAACTCAATACTAAACATTTCCTTATTTATCGTGTTTCTTCAACTTTACTCTAAAATAATCTCTCGCTTTAAGTACCATTTCCAAAATAACACAGTTCAGAGGACTTACCTTCCTTTTTTTTTTCACGGTGGGATTCCTTTGTGCGGGTTCCTTCCACGGAGTGCGGTGATCTCTCTCTCTCTCTCTTCTTAGTTGAACTCTGCATCTTTGCTGTATAGCTCTTCCAATACTGTCTTATTTCGGGATTTCGAGAACAGTTCTCTGTTCTCGAAATCCCGAAATTTTGAAGGAAATTACCACAGCAGTAGTAGAAGCCAGGGCACTATCTGACTGGCTTGTTATTCAACTTCCGGATTAACTTCTAGCACAGGAACATGCCCGGCGGAACCCTTCATTGCTGGACACTCGGACCCGAACTGAACCCAGAACTACCACTGGAAGTCTGCAACCCCTCCGAATTGCCGCGAGCACCTTATTTATTTCCTTCTCATTTATTTATTTATTGAATTGATTACAAGTTAGAATCGCCCCCTTGTACTATTTTATACGCAAGCTTACTATGTCTATATAATATCGATGTAAATACACCATAGATAACCCTTAAACGAAAAAACTACGATAGTAATGTAAAAGGGCATTATTTTATATGTATCTCATATTGTGCACCTCCTTCACAACGAGTTGCCATGTATTGCACTACTTCAAATAAGTAACGCTTCACTAAAAGAGAAGACTATTGTTACTTATTCTCAGTGGGCACCACCACCCATAAATGGTGCCCTTTTTACACTACTATCGTAGTTTTTCGTTTAAGAGTTATCTATGGTGTATTTACACCGATATTATATAGATAATTTACACTCTTGAACATATCATGCCTTGCTGCATTTAATTTGACTTAAAATTTCTTACCATGTGAACGCCATATCCAAAATTTCATTACTTCATACAGCATGTCCCCCCCTACACTTTTCTTACTATTGAATACACCATGAATTGTCAAACTAATAGAGTTAGCTTATCTGCGAAAAGATCTAAACCTCCCAAACACTTCCTACTACATTTCACAAATATACGTGGTCTCATTTCTAATCTCAACGATGTCCATTTCCACTTGCAGTCTGCCAAACCCTATGTACTTTTTCTGACAGAATCTCAGTTATCAGTTGATTCAATCACTGCTCATCTCAGTTGCCCAAATTATTTTCTGTATGAATCCTTTCGTCTCAAAGGTGGTACTTGTGCATATGTCCGTTCTGATATTCCCTGTCAGAGACTTGGCAATTTGGAATCTCCTCTCTTCTCTGGCTTAAAATCTCTCTACCTCATTCTGTCAAATTCATCTGTTGTCTCCACAGTTCTCCCAACTCCACTAATCACTTAGAACTCTGACTTTCTCCAATCCAACTTTCCTTACAGTGATGTAATTTTCATTGGTAGTTTTAATGTTCAGAACCTCCAGCTGGCTTCATTTTCTAGTCACACAGACCCAGCTGGTCGATATGCTGAGGCTTTTGCAATTACAAATGACCTTGCACAGTTAGTCCATTTACCTACCAGAATACCGACAATCCTAACCATACAGCCAACACCCTTGATCTTTTTCTCACAAACAACCCTTCTAAGTACACGGTCTAAGTGAGTGGTTCGTTAGGCACCTCAGATCACAACTTGGTGATTGTCTCATCTCCAATGGAGCCTTTATCTCATGGCTATTCCCAACCTCGTGTTGTTTGACATTGCAAGAATACAAAATGGGATGACCTGCGAGATTTCTTCTTTTCCTTGGTCGGCTTACTGTTTCAAAACTGATGTCAACATTTGCTCAGATCGTGTCAGTGAAATTATTCTTGTAGGAATGGAATCCTTTATTCCACACTCCACTTTAGAATCTCTTCCTTTATCTAAACCTTGATTTTCCAATAAATGTGCTAAGGCTGTTCGTGAGAAGAATGTTGCATATCGTAATTGGCTTGTTTTCAATTCTTCAGTTTTTCATTTTCTGCCTACACCAAAGCTCGCAACAATTATAAAGCAGTTATTAATCAGTCCAAACTAGATTTTGAACAGGCTAAGAGTAGAAAAATTGCTTCTTGCCCTTATTTTAGCCGAGTATTCTGGTCTCTTGCCAAAGTTATTGGCCGCACGTTTTGCTCATCTCTGCTCCCACATGTATCAAAACCAGATGGTTCTATTGGCACTTCAGCTAAGGATAAAGCTGACCTGCTAACATCCCATTTTTCTTCCATATCATGTATTAATGATCTTGGTAAAACACCTTCCACCATTCCCAACACACTGAATTCAATGCCTCCTGTGGTTTTCCGTCAAAAGGATGACAGAAAAATGTTGACGAATCTTGGTGCTAAGAAAGCTCCACTTGTCCTCATAACCTGTGCTCCTGAACTTACTCCTGTTCTTTTGCCGCCTTTTTTCACTTTCTTATTCCAAAGGTGTTTTTCCTTCTGCTTGGAAATTTGCTCGTATCCAGCCAGTTCCTAAAAAGGGTGAAAAATCCCTCCCATCCAATTATCGACTCATTGCAATTACTTCTACTCTTTCTAAAGTAATGGAGAAATCAATTAACCACCAACTTTTAAACTACCTAGAATCCTTCTGTCTGATCAACGATCGCCAGTATGGATTCCGTCAGTGTCGATCCACTGGTGATATTCTGGCTTATGTTACCCATTTATGGACAAATTCAATGGAAAAGTTCGGTGAAGCACAAGCAGTTGCTCTTGACATCTCAAAGGGTTTCGATCGTGTTTGGCAAAAAGGTCTTCTAAACAAGCTTCCATCTTATAATTTGCCAACTGTTTTTTGTAATTGGTTATCCAGTTTTCTCTCTGATCGCTCACTGAGGGTGATGGTAGATGGCTCTCTGTCTTCTAACTTCTGCACTAATGCCGGTGTCCCCCAAGGTTCAGTTCTTTCTCCCCACTCTTTTCCTCTTGTGTATTAATGACCTTTTTCCATTGACCGGAAATCCTATCCATAGTTTTGCCGATGATAGCACATTGCATCCCACTTTACATTTTGAGAAACCTTGCCCCGCTCAATCAGCTTCAACTTCTTGAATATCCGCTACCAATTCCTTAAATGCCGATCTTCAGGTAATTCTCCAGTGGGGCAAAGACAACTTAGTTGATTTCAGTCCATCTAAATCTCAGTCCTGTCTTATATCTTGCAAAAAGGATTCGTCTGCTCCTATGCTTATCTTTGGTGACACTCCGATTTCTAGGCAAACTGATATATCTCTTTTGGGGATTACCCTGACTTCTAATCTCTCTTGGCACAAGCACAATACATATATTGCTCCCTCTGCATCTAAAAAACTTGGTTTTCTCTTTCACTCTCAGCGTTACTTTTCTTCCAAACAGTTGCTCACTCTGTACAAATCGCAATCCGCTCTACCATGGAATATTGTTCTCACATCTGGGGTGGTGCCCCCAAAACATCTCTCAGGCTTCTAGATTCCATTCAGAAGAGGGCAGTTAGGGTAATTAATGACTCATCTCTAACAGAGTCTCTCCACTCGCTGTCTCATAGATGTACTGTTTCTGCTGCATGCCTTTTTTTACAGATACTTCCATGGGCAATTTTCTTCTCAATTGGCTTCTATAATTCCCGCTCTCTCTTTTAAAACATTCCGAACACGTGCTGCCACCAGCCAACATCCATTCACTGTCCTTACTCACAGAACCAACTTTTCATCTTCCTCGTTTATTCATTCAACTTCCGTTTTCTGGAACAACCTTCCTTCATACAAATACGTATTTCCTGAAAATTACAGTTATAGAAGTTCAAGTCTAATATCAACAAATATCTTCTCTGGTCTTCTCAACCTCCAACCCAAGTATGGTACTAAGTACTATAAGTTCTAATACCTCACGTGTTTGGGAATCTCATAAAAAAAAAATAAAAATAAAAATCATGGTTTAGGTGTACATGCGTCCGATTTCTCTCACCCTGCTGAGGACTGTCACTTGTCGGTTACTTTGTATAATAAACAGGAATACTGAATGTAGTTCTGTTTTATATTATCATAATAATTCGGAATGAAAATACTGTATCATTAATTAACAAAAGAAAAAAAAAAAAAAAAAACCAGGGGCTCACACCTAGTGAGTATGTGCTTGGCACACCCTGGATCCCGAGCTGGATATCACCATTCTTTCTTTCTCTCTCTCTCTCTCACTCACTCACTCACTCACTCACTCAGGGTAATTCAGAGATTTTTTTTTTTTTTTTAAGCTGTTACAGCATAAGCTTCAGGCTTCCTTGCACCATATGCTGATAATAATAATAATAATAAAATAATAATAAAAATGCATAAGGCTAGTTTTATTGGCTTCCGATAGATGGCAGCAGATACTATTGTTAATATATTACTTTTCATGCTATCTTCCCTTCCATTGCGCATCAAATTTTTATACAATAGAAACTATTGCCATCTGGAACAATTTTTCACTTACGACACCATTATTCATGGTGTTTAAAAGTGCAGAAAGTAATGTATAGCACGTAAAATAAATAAAGAAAAAATAATAATTCTGAAGAATTTTTTTTTAAGTGAAGTGCAGAATACAGCATATAGTTTGAAACAAAGATAAATATATATATATACAGCCAGGCCTCGCATGATGCGAGTTCGATTAACTCGATTTTCAGTTAACGCTATTTGAAAAATTATACCACTTTTCACTTTACACGATGCAAATTTCCAGTTAACGCGATTTTTTTTTTATGCGATAGTTGAAAAAGATTTGAATCGCGCGTTAAGTTTACCGCGAGTCGATGCTCTCATAATTATAGCTAAGGGTTTGCTTACCTCCTTTGCTGCCTCCATTAATGAAACTGAATACTTTTCATCAACCCCAGGAGCCTTTTTTTTTTTTATGTTTAGCTTCTACAATTTCTCTTCCAGTTGCCTCTCAGTTTTCACGAAATCATTTAGCTCCCTGTTAGAGGTTGATAAACTTCTGTCATCCCGTTTCCTAAAGAATTCTTTTTGTGTGAATGTAAATGCAAAATATCTATTCAGTTTGTTAGCAATCTGAGAGTGATGATCAACTGTAAGACCATCGTCTTCAATTAAACCAGTGTGATTCAGCCCCTTCCTTCTAGAGTTTACATAAGCAAAGAAATCTTTGCATTCTTTGCCAGACACCTCTCGTAATCTGTCTTAGCTTACCTAACCTCTTGCTTGACTTGATTGCAAACTAGTTTATATCTACCATAGGCTTTTGTATCACTTGATAATTTATATGCATCTTATGCACTTTTCTTCTCTGCCACGTGTCTCACTAGTTCATCTGACATCCATTTATGTCTAAGCCTTTAACAGTATTTCTTCGTTAGTATGAAAAGCCTAGTAGCTTCTTTGATTATTTCCCATTTAGAATTTGCGGTTGGTAACATCATCATCAGTTGGTCCCACTGCACAGAATTTAATAATTCTCTGAGACCACTGTAGTCACCCTTACGAAAGCAAATACCCCTCCCTTTACCCTTGATAGTAGTTATGTCTTTAATTAAATTCCACATTAGTACACCGTGATCGTTGCCACCAAGTTGGTCTTTTACCTGCAGATTCTTAATTCATGAAAAATCACTGCTGATAACCAGATCAAGAGTATTGCTTCCTCTTGTTTTTCTCTGACATGCTGCTGTAGTAAACAGTAATCCAATAAATCCACAAAAGGTTTTGCTGGTGCGTAAGTGACCAATCCCTAAATCCCAGTCAATATCTAGAAAGTTAAAATCCCCCATTATAAGCCATTGTAATTTATTGGCCCACTCTATTTTTCTGTACAGTTGTTTATTATACTCATCAGATTCATTAGGCCTATAACACACAACCTACTCTCATTTTTGCTTTCACAGCGCTTATGTCACACCAAACTGACTCAACATTCTACTGGTCACCCATGTCAATTGGATGCACCGCCTTAGATTTAATGTCCTTCTTAACTAAGAGCATAACCTCTCCCCTTCTCGCCTGTCTGTTGTTTCTGTACCCATTGTACTCCCCATATTCAAATTCTGCATCCCTTACGTCTGTTACACCATGTTTCCGATATTCTCAGTGTCTGCATTTTATGACTTGATCAGTACTTCAAATTCATCAAATTTATTCACTATGCACCTAGCATCAGTGTAATGCAAGTATACATGCAATCGTTATTATTCTTAGTTACACTAACACAGCCCATGTATTTCCTTGTTCCTTAATGATTCACAGCAACACTTTATATCACTAACACCTTGTTTTCCAGGCCGTTGCACGTTCCTATAGAACAGTGCAAGAATCACCTTTACCTCTGCTTGCGGTCCTAGGCAATCTATTAATCTGTGTATTCTTCTCCCAAGCTATTAGTTTCCAACTCACCTAATGCTGCCTCGACAGCATCAAGTCAAATATCCTTGCATCCCTTCTATTTAAGTGAAGCCCATTCCCGTAAAAACAGTCTCTCCTGTTAAACAGCACGGTCCATTCTGTGAAAAATTCTACCCCATGAGCCTTGCATAGTCCCTGTAGGGTCGAATTGATTGAGAAAGTTTTCAACTGTTCAACTGTACTCTCCTCTACTGTGTTAGGCAGAATTACAGACACTTTCAAATTTAATTCCAACTCTCGACTTTTTTCCCAACATTGCCTTGTACTTTTTTTTTTTTTTTTTTTTTTATGAAAACCCCAAACACGAAAGGTATCAAAACCTATAGTACTTAGTACCGTGCATGGGTTGAAGGAGAATTATGGGGGGGAGGGGGATGCCGGAAACTTTGCTCTAGAGACTAAACATGGGTTTCACCACTTCAAGCCTCCAATAAGCAAAGTGGTGGTATTTCACCGGTTGATGAAAGTCATCTACCACCTACAAAAAAAAACATTACGTCCGCGAAAGTAAGTCCTCAGATCCGCTACTCTTAATAGTTTACTTTACCCTTAAAATATGATATCTGCTCAACAACGTCATGTACCTTTGCCACTGGTAGACATACTCTCGGCCTATTCTACCCATCCTTCTTGCACAATATATTTCCCTTTTCCCTGACAATAGAGTCACCAACAATAACTACTTCTTGTGGGGCCAGTGCCTTCTGCCTTGGGAATTGCTGCTGTGTTGTCTGATGCACAAATGAGTGCTCTGACGTTGAGTTGGGTAGCACAGAGCTTGATGGGGCCTCCCATTTTAATTCCTTTGAGGGCAATCACCCTATTCTTCAAGCTCGCATAAACGCCCATAAGAACGCTGAGTTCGTGCCTAATTTACTCATACTCTTTGCACCAAAAAAAAAAAAAACAAAAAAAACACATATACTGGTGTGCAAAACTTAAGACCAGCCAGGTTTTCACCTGTAGCTTCTCATAGGAGTGGCCTGGATATCGGAAAAGCATACCAAAGGAACCTCGTGAGGTACAGAAAGGATGAAGGAAACATCGACACAACAACGGAAACAAAACGGTACAGAGGGACTTCATTCAAAAATGGCAACATAGCACTGGCTGCCATGATACAGATGCATCACTGCCAAAGATGGAACAAAGGGAAGAGGTGGTAGGAGATATGGCCACCCCTAATGTCAATGCAGGCTTTGCACTGCCTCTGCATACTTAGAACAATGTTGTTAAGTTCTTGCGGTAACATCGTCCATTCCTTTGTCAGCGCCATCTTCAGCTGGTGAACATTTCTGGTGGGTGTGGACGTGCTGCTAGGCGTCTCCCCAGAGCGTCCCATATGTGTTGGATAGGATTTAGATCGGTGGAACGGGCAGGCCAATCCATACGAACA
Source organism: Mastigoproctus giganteus (assembly GCF_048544385.1). NCBI lineage: Eukaryota > Metazoa > Arthropoda > Arachnida > Uropygi > Thelyphonidae > Mastigoproctus > Mastigoproctus giganteus. The sequence goes on along the minus strand of NC_143575.1, from coordinate 250,801,477 downwards.
ATGTCCTCACTTTCCAAAAGCATATCAACAGCTGCAGCGCGATGGGGTGGGGCATTATTATCCATAAACACGAACTCGGGACCAATGGCACCTCGGAACAGACGCACATGGGGAAGGATTACCCTAGTACAGTAGCATGCACCGGTTACAGTACCGCCTTCCAGTATCTGTAGTTGTGTACGTCCATCCAAGATAACATCTCCCCCCCCAGACGAGAACACCTCGATCCCTTTCAGTGATGTTTGCGGAAGATATCATGTGCCAACCTCTTGCCAGATTGATTAGCTGATGTCCAGAATCGCTGCTGAGACTGAATCTACCCCCATCAGTAGAGTACCTAACCCCATTGGGCAGCTGTCCAGTCCTTGTGTTCGATGTACCACTGTAAACGGTGTCTCCGATTGGCAGGTGTTATAGGAACACAGTGTACTGGCTGTCGGGAAAACAGTCCACCTTTTTGGAGTCGCCTGGCCACAATAAACCGCGATATCCTGCGTCCTGTTCAGCTGGTTTGCAATGGATCCCGCTGTCTGGTGTCAGTTCCTCTTGGCCTGTTGGAGTATATAGCGGTCATCATTGGGCGTTGTGTTTCGTGGACGACCACCACTAGTCCTTCAAACAGCTGTACCTGTCGTTCTGAAGGCCGACCACGCACGTGAGACGATACCAAACACTGCAGCCACACTCCTCGCACTTCGACCTTCCTCGAGCTTCCCAATTATTCGACCCCAGGCAAATCATCCAGATGTTATATACTGGCCATTTCATTGTCTGTAGCACTGTATGAAACCAATCGAACGTCTGTAACAATTGTGCTCACCATTCGGTAATTTTCACATAACTGCTGAACCAAATGCTTTTATCTGTTTTATCATTTATCTATACCCAAATTCATTTATCTGTTTTTGTGAGCCTCTCATCACGATTCAAATTTTTGCATGTGCACAGCTTTCTACTGAACGGCCACAGTTATGCAAATCGCCACAGGCTGTTTCGCGTTTGATTTTGTGGTTGTAAACTTTAAAAATAGGGTTGGTCCTTAAGTTTTGCACACCTGTATACAAAGACATTCCCTAGGCTGTATCATATCTCGTTTTAGATCGAGCAGCAAACATCGCACAAACAGCACATTTTGTAAGGCCGTGATTCGTGGGTGAACCACCTCCTTCATTTCCCCCCCGAGGCATGGCACCCCCGCCATTCGAGCCCGTTGCTTTGCTACTCTAGTTTCAGACATGATTTCCGTTTAAATTCACTTTAACTGAGAATGAGATTACTACGTTAAACTGATAGATACCCAAATGCAATAATACGTGTTACGATATCAAGTTTTATTATGTAGGTGGTAGATGACTTTCATCAACCGGTGAAATACCACCACTTTGCTTATTGGAGGCTTGAAGTGGTGAAACCCATGTTTAGTCTCTAGAGCAAAGTTCCCGGCATCCCCCCCCCCCCATACTTCTCATTCAACCCACGCACGGTACTAAGTACTATAGGTTTTGATACCTTTCGTGTTTGGGGTTTTCATAAAAAAAAAAAATTATGTATTATGCTACACCGTTACGTTCGTTTTATTGCCTGACTAGAAAAAGAATTTCTTAGATAAAAGTAAAAATATACCGCTAAGCTACTTAATTATAACCTACGACCTACTCATTTACCATTATTAAAACCCAACAATTCCACTATCATTTGGCGTAATACTATACACCGATGAGCCAGAACATTATGACCACCTACCTAATATGATGTTGGTCCTCCACCTGCAGCCAAAATAGCTCGTACCCGGCGAGGCATGGACGCTACAAGATTTCTAAATGTGTCTTGTGGTATCTGGTACCAACCCATAACCAGCAGCTCCTTTAACTCCTGTAAGGTCCGTGATTGAGATGCCGCAGATCGGAGTTTCTGTTCAAACACAAACCACAGATGCTCGATGGGATTGATGTCAGGGGAATTTGGAGGCCGGGGTAATACCTGGAAGTCTTCCTCATGTTCTGCGAACAAAGATGGCACTACCAGAGGGAAAGACCGTTGCCATGAAAGGGTGTACCTGGTCAGCAATGATGTTTAGGTAAGGTGTAAGGTGTGTTGAGGGTCTAACGGCTCCTGGGGTTTCCCCCATCTCCGCGTATTTTCTGTATTTCGGACAAGCCTGAGATTTTTTAAAAAAGTGTATGATTCATGTGGTGTGTTGTGCCTATCATGCTCATCATGTTCATCATTTGTTCATCATGCCTATTAGCCACCAAGCCCCTAGTGGGACCTGACGTATCCACACCCTGCCACGGGGAGGCTGGCCGGGTGTGCCTAGTGAGACTATTTTACTCTGCCAGGTCCTGCCACTTACTTTCCTGAGATTTCAGTGGCTAGGACCTAAAAAAAAAATAATAAAAATAAAAAAATAATAAAATAAAAAAAAATAAAAAATTAAAAAAATAATAATAAATAAATAAATTGGAGAAGTCGCGAGCGTAGTTTAGTTAGTTAAGGTTCTTTTAAACATCGTTTGGGGTTTACGCTGAAAGTCTGTAAGGCCTAAAAGGTCGGGCATAATTTTTGGTCTGTCTTAAATTTTTTAATGTTGGGCTAATCGCTATGAAAGATGACAGTTTTGGATGGGGAGGCAGAAGACTGGGGGGAAGTGGAAGCAAAGGGGTAGATAGAGAAGATGATCCCCGTTTTTCAGTGGAGCATGCCCATGCCCCACCAGAGGAAAGAGGGTTCTCCCCCTGCCAGGAAATGGGGGTTTAAAGAGGTTCCTGCAAGTGCAGGATCTGAGAGCCAGATGACGCTCTAATCTAGCTCTGGGACGCTTCAGTGTTGGTCTCTTTCAGGAATTTCGTCAGTGTAACGAGAATTTGTCTTGTCTGGGGTAGATTTCCGCAAGAGTCTTCTCCTTTTCCTGTGAGCCACTTTGATTAGTCTTTTGGGCACTAATGGTGCGTTTTTTCTGTACTGTTGAATTTTCTTCTTTGATTCTGGTTTTTTTGAGTTTCTCCCTTGTTCTGGTTCATCCATTCCGTCTAAGTTTAGGCTTTTCTATTGAGTGTTGTTGTCTTCCTGCTGGACACAGGTTGTAGTGCAGTAATTGTTTTCCTTCTTGTAAATAGTTGAGTTGCAAAGTTGGTAAATGCTACAAATTCTTCTTGTGTATTTAGGAGTCGGGATTATTGGTGAATTGGATTGTATTGGATGTTTGTGATGAGGCTCGCTCTTATGTCATCATAATTTTCATATTCATGCATGATATGTGTCCATGATTCAGGTTCTCTGCAAGTATAATTTCTATCTTCTGTTATGCCTAGCATGTTTAGTTTTTCCTTAAAGAGGCCCTGGCCCGTTAGTAGATACATAGTGTTAAGGCCCGGGAAGATCCACGGTGGGGCTTTCGGGTGCATCTTTGTCACTAGTGGAAGAAATTTATGCGTTATTGCTCCTTTGGTGGTTTCATTACACCTTCTTTGCCAGGTTTCTGTTAGGAATTCATCTATCGTTTTTGTTCCCTCTAGGTGTAAAGTGTAAAGTGTGTTTAGGGTCAAGCGGCACCAGGGGGTTCCCCCATCTCTGCGTAGTTTACATTGTGGGTGAACCAGTTGACTGGAAAAGCCAGAGATTTAAAAGTGTATGGACTTTGTATATGTGTGATGCCTTGTACCGTTGTTCATCTGGTCATTTAGCCGCCAGACCCCTACTGAGGCCCGACGTTGTCCCACTCTCGCCCCGTGGAGGCAGACCAGGTACTCACTAGTATATAGTTCACTCTGGCAGGTCCGGCCACCTAATTTCCTGAGATTTCAGTGGCTAGGACCTAAAAAAAAAAAAAAAAAAAAAAAATCGCGTACGCGTCGCGGGAAGCGCTAGGAGAAGTCCAAAATGTTGGGCAAAATTAATTTAGATTGGTGATTTTAGATTGTGTGGGGCCTGTTCACGTTGCTGTCAGATAGAGTGGGGGGTGAAGGCTGAAGACTGGGGAGGCAATTAGACAGATAGACAGAAATATGGAGCTGAAAGGGAAGGCAACTCCAGTTTACAATATCTGGCATGACCATGCGTCGCATGCATGGGCTATACCAGCAGACGACCCCTATGGCCCTCTAGGTGGTAGACATCAGAGTGTCCGGCACACGGATGATTGGACCCAGGGTATCCCAGCAGAACATCGCCCAAACATGACACCGCCGCCACCGGCTAGTTTTCGTCCCACGGTGCATCCAGGCGCCATCACTTCCCCAGGTAAACAACGCACACGTACCCGGCCGTCCACATGGTGCAACAGGAAAAAAGATTCATCGGACCAGACGACCTTCTTCCAATCACTCAAGTTCCAGTTTCGATGTCGCGTGCCCATTGTAGGTGCTGTCACCGGTGAACCGTGTTTAGCATGGGCACTTGGAGCGGCCTGCGGCTACGCAGCCCCATTTTCAGCAGGGTTCGATGCACTGTGTGTTGTGACACATTACTCCTAGCATTCCAGTTACCGGCGAGTTGCGCCACAGTCTCCCTTCTGTTGCCACATACCATCCAAGAGAGCCTTCGCTCACCTCGAGCATCGATGAGCCGTGGTCGTCCAACACCTCACCGGCGGTTCGTGGGTTTTCCCTCCTTGGACCACTTTCGGTAGGTACTAACCACGCTGGCCTTGAGCATCCTACCAGCCGTGCCGTTTCGGATATGCTCTGACCCAGTCGTCTGGCCATTACAATTTGGCCTTTGTCAAACTCACTTAAGTCCACTGCCTTTCCCATCTGAAGAACAAGAGTAACACTGATTAACGGAGCTCAATATCAGTGTTTTTTTATACCGTGTCCCGATCCGCGCACGCGCCGTAGTTCACCTGTAGTTACTTCGATTTGCATAACGACTCGCTGGTCATAATGTTTTTGCTCATCGATGTATAATAGCGGTCATATTTAAATTATTAAATCTTGATCCTGTGATGATCCAAGAATCATTTTGCTAAGAATGCAAGGAAGAGTGTCGAAAATCTTTGCTTTTTTAGGCGTCCTTTTCAAAAAGTAAAAAATAAACATTTATTTATCACTCAACATACAGTATATTCGCATGTTTACTTTTGAGCGTTTTTCAGATTTTAGATGTTAAATAAGCAACGAGACGATACAGTTATATAGAGGAACGGTATTTTGTCACTAGCGAAGTGTAATATAAATGTATCAAATTTTACAAAAATCAAATGAAATAACATTTTCTTCTAGATTACTTAATATGGGGCCGTTGTGGGTAGCATAGCCACTTGTTTCAGATAAAAATAGAAAAATCCGCTTGCTCACAATACACTTTGTTTTGCACTAATGGTAGGCAGAGAGTGTGCCGAGAACATGCTGAAGCGATGGACCCCTGCTTGCCGTGTTAAGACAATCCAAGCATCTGGAGGTGGTAACTTGCGGAATGTTTTTTGGCACGGACTGGGTGCCAGATTACTTGCTGTTGTTCAAAACAAAGGCAGCCCGATTCGATACTAAATAAAGGTTCCTTTTCTTTTGGCCAGTGTGTGTACTTCACTAAATCAAATAAAGTAGCAATTCAAAATTTTAGAAGCCACTTTGTACGAGGCGGGGTTCGAATATGATCCAGAAAGCCTTGATTGTTTCTTGTTAGAAATAGTGTGGGTCAGTGAATTTTCGCGCAATCATTCATATTTCTCTCATCTTCACATTAACTGTACTGAGAGGCATATGCCGAATCATCTCGCAGGATTGCGTCCATAGAGGTTAGTAAGAAGATGAAACAAAGAAGTATTAAAAAAAAAAAAAAAAAACCGTGAACTAATTCATCTGCCCATGTGTAATAATGCAAAATTGCGTGTATTCTCTGGTGGAGCTGTCTGTTTTGCTAGACGAATAACCCGACTTTCCGAAGGGGCCGACTAATTCACCCACGGAGTGAAAATAGCTTAAAAGTGTGTCGCATCATTAAGGAGATTCGAACCCTGGCCTTTTACACGTGGTGTGGGGAAGATAGTGATTATTATCACTGTGCTACCCGCGTGGTACACGGTACTGCCATAAATACTGTCACATGTGTTACTCCATGTAGCCACAAAATAAAAAGACACAGGAACTCAAAACCTCTGTGGGTTTATTCTAGAACACCCAACAAATGAAGCAACACAACACAACACTCATTAAAAATGCCTTCCTTGTTTTTGACACAAGACCTCAAACGTTCCGGCCATTCATCAATAGAAGTACGCACAACATCCAGCGGGCAATTGGCCACAGCTTGCTCCAGTGATCTCTTCAGGCTCTCCAATGTGGCATGCCTTTTACCACAGACCATCCCTTCCAAAATAGCCCACAAATGGTAATCAAGTGGATTAAGATCTGGGCTGGCAAGAGGCTATTCGTCATGCTTGATGAACTCGGACACATTCTCTGTCAGCTATGTTTGGGTGATCTTTGCCTTGTAGGCAGGCGCTGAGTCCTGTTGGAAGATCCAGTGCTGACCACTGAAGAGAGTCTGATTGAGGGGTCTCACATGCGGCTCCAAAATATCATTCAGATACATCCTTGCACTGGGTTTTCCCCCTGAACACAAAAATGCATCTTTGTTACACCTTCGTAGGAAGGTGTAACAAAGCATCACCAAACCATCACTGATGCTGGATGATGACCCCTTTCAACCCTTTTAACGGCCTTACATGCCTGCAGCTCTGCACCCATAGCTCTGCAGAGGTATGGGCATACACCTTTTCATTTTGACGGTTGTAACTCTCCCCAATAATAAAAATCTTTTCATATGTGAAGATTATCCGTCGATGCTTACCATTCGCGTACAGACGCTGCAGTGCCTCTTATCTTTTTTGCCTCCATTCCATCAGAGTCTGAGTTAGGAACTGCCCTGTTCTCCCGCGGTAGGCAATTATCTCTAGATCACTTTTGATTATGCGTGACATCGATCTTGGTGATATTCCCATTTCTCTGGACATGATTTTCTGTTTTCGTAGGGGATGCTTACGAATTCTGTTCTCCACCGCCTTGATAGCTGCAGGGGTCCTCACAGTTCTTGGGCGACCGGACCCGGGGCCTGTCATCAAGTTTCTGTTGTTCATTGTACCTATCAATTGCCCTGTAGACAAATCTTCGGCTTATTCCAAGTGGTTTCAGAAGTTTGAAAATTGCATCATGTCCTGCCTTATGACAGTAGTCCTGTTTATGACAGAAGACCTATGACAGTAGTCCTGTTTTCTTTATCTCCCCATTCCATTTTCACTGGCTTCCTTTCCTAATTGATGATACCTGTTAAAGAAAACCATACATTAGTACTACACATGATGCAAAACCCACAGCACTGTGATATCATTTTCTGTTTTTACGAGAGTCTTACTTTTGTGACAGTACCGTGTATAATCAAATTATTTGGTGAAAGAAAACTGAAACTTGTTGATATCCGGGAATGACGCACTGTCGAAATAAAGTTGTGTGAGTGGTATTTATAATAGCATATTCTGACATTTATAATAGCCGTGAGATAGGGAGAAATACCTTCTATGCTGCTTGGCATTAAACAGCAGTCAATAACATGAACATTAACAAACGTTGAGAGGTTTATTCTGAACAAGTTCCTCATTTCTGTACGTGAAATCTCACAAGAAATGAACACTATTAGTATGCGTAAAGGCTAAATACTATTGTGGTTTTCTGACAAGAAACACGAAGGTACCCGTAAGGAAAAAAAAAACAAAATGTAAGGATCAAGGAAAGATTATTCTTCTACACGATAACGCTCGGTCCTATGCTGCTAATAAAACCAACTCAACACTCTGCGCTGGGAAATTCAATACTCCTTTCCTTCCCCTTGCAGTCAAATTTCAGATTTTCACCTCTTTGGACCGTTAAAAGAAGTTTTGTGCGGATAGAAGTGTAACACCAACGCGTCCTAAGAAAATCTGTGCTGCGGGGGATAGAAACATGCCCACCTCGATAGGACAAGTGTTTACATGTGGAGTAAGAATACATCGAAAAGACTACTTGATACAAACAAATAACACGGATAGTTACGTTACTGAAACGTTAGCTTCAACGGTCTGATCACTGAGGCTCTCGTGCTTGGCTTGGCCTGATCACTGAAACACTACGATCAAAATATAACCCCTCCCTTTCCTGTTCGTAATACACAACGTGACTTCTATTTATGCTCTTTTTCCCTCCAGGAAAAGAAGGGATTAGAAGAATGGCCGGACTGAAATATTTTGCTCTAGAAGGCCTCAATTAAGAACCGCCTAAAAAGTATGTTAATGCACGGTGCGTTAGAAAAATCGCAGAACCAAAGTGAAAATGGAGGTAATAGGTTATTAAGCCCAGTCACGAAATGACAACATTATAACAGATTGCACGTACAAACTGTGATTTGGACTATTAATAAAATTGTGAGAAAACCCCAGCATAATGAGAATTTATACGGTACGGAGACAACTGAAATTATGAAATGAATCTTTTAAGGATTCCTGCATTCTTAGACGGGATTTGAACCCAGAAATATACTATCCGATATGGTCAATTAACATATACTGGCAACATGTTGTCAGCGAACCCGTTAGGTGGGCTTAGCGTTCCACTGAAACATATCGATCGTGTACGAGATGCTGACACCCTAAGTTTACGCAGTCGATCTGAGTGAACACTTCCGCGATAATCAAAATACAAATGTATGAAAATATGAATAAACTGGTGTAATTACGCTTTGAAGGTAAAATCCGAGAGGTACTACATTATTAAACATCTGCGGTTGATTGGTGTTTTATTTTTGGCACATCGGAAAAACTCAAGGGTTTATACTCCCCACACACCACCACCACCACCATACAAGATCGGCTAGTTAAAGAGCTTTAAAAATTCCTTTATTCTCTCATGTGTTTCTCTTTGGGAGAATGGAGAAATCTTCAAATGAATGACAATTGGTAAACCATATATGCTTCTATTTACTATCAACGGAAGACCACAATTTTGGATAAAATGGTAATTTGATCTGAGTTCTTATTTCCTTATACAAGAAGAGACTACTAACTTGTTGTCGTTAATGCCTATAATTAGCCGAAGCTAAAAAATGATGTTCATAAAACTTATGAGTGTGTTATGTTTTCAGCTAAGTCTAATACCTCTGTTTATGTGATTTGACCCGAGAAAATTTTTCTGATAATAGAAAACCAGGCTGGAATCCTCCTCTCATCTTATCAGAGACGTCTGCTACATAGTCTACAAGACAGAGGATATTTAGAGAGGACACAGCTACACCATATCTGGAAATCACTAATACGAGCCTGATATGATCCAATCACCACAACCAAATGCAAATAAACGTTGATTTAATATGTGCTTTTCCACCCATCTAAAAAAAAAACTTGGTAACTATCACTCCTAATCCATTGCCCTTTATTTCTACTGTATCTTTTTCCTGGGCTATTAAAAGCACAATATTTTGACATCCTGCTAGAATTCCCTCTATATTTTTCACGAAATAAGAGTTCACATTATCTGGTATATATTTGCATAGTTTGACAACTTTTAACACGACTGTAAGAGATTTTCTATTTTGTCGTGCTTTATGGTTTCGTTTCGGAAACTAACCGACTTTCATTCAGTGTGATTGAAGGAGTAGGGTCAACAGCGTCTGATAGTGCGTGTGAGACGAAAAAATCAATGAACAGTTCTAAAAATAACTTTTAATATTCGGCTGCTGCCAGAATAAGACCTAAACGTATCCATGAATGGGCAATGCGGTTTTGGATAAATAACTTTTAAAACGCCTTAGGATGTGTCGCCCTCAAAATGTGGTAATCTACGGTATGATATGGCAGCCCCCCCCCCTCTTTTAGTGCGTGCAAAAGGAATAGTTCTTGAGAAATGTGTCATTTTGTCTCAGGTAAGCATTAAGGAATCCTGTCAGTGCTAATTCAGTCCTTGGCTCTGTTTTGGATGGTATTCATTCCCTCCCTCCGTCACATCTCCCTCTCATAATTACAAGTTGTCATGACAACTGCAATGCGTAAAATCTTCGTTCAGAAACTGCATCACTGGAATCTCATTCTTTGCCAAACTCGTGCAATTGAAATCGTACGAAAATAGAAATTTCATCACATACCGGCACCTTCTGCATATTAATTGGTAAAGTTTATTGAAGTCATTAGGCTTAAAGATGAGTCTTATTACAATTGCTGCATTTTCTAAAAATAAAACTGGTATTCTATTTGTGGCGTCACATTTGCAGGTCAGGTTAGCTGTTATATCAGTTATTCCTGGAGAGAGAATTATTCCACCTTACCCGGCTTCTCTTGACGTCAACCAATGTGTGTGACGTTACAGCTTCAGCTAACTTTGAACTTGCTCCGTTACCTTGGTTACAGAGGCACTCTTTTACGTCACTTTGACGTCACTGCAGCTACAATATGAGAAAGATGAACGCTGAACCAATGCTTTCCTTTGTAGTATATAGGTGATCTGCTGAGGGGTTCAGACCCACACGATCCCTGACCTCCGTTATTGTTAGGTCTAGTTGGTATCATGAGCGGAGTGTGTTCCGATGTTCAGGTCGCGCTGCTGCAAGCGGAAAATAACTGTCCGTACAGCCTCCTACAGCCACATCCTCTGTCGACGGCTACGGGAATCTTTCAACGTTCACCGAGGGGCACCTGGACGAGTTGGTATTTAGGATCTTCCAAAGATGCTATGAATGAATTAAGACACGATGATAGTAGAAAGGTAATAATTATTTAATTATATTTAGGCACTTTTGGAAATATTCGCAAAAAAAATGCATATTTAGCTAGATTTTAAAATGATAATATTTTCGAAATGTCTAACGTTTACTTAAATTTTTATATCATTACGTTTACAACATTCGTTGCACTAAAGTAATAACAGAGCGCATCTTTATTTTAATTTTTTTTTTAATTTCAGGTATAATCATAGTAATGTTGATAGTGAATAATGCTACGCATTGGATTTTTATTTATCTTCTGATGTATGCCACGTTCAAAAATTACACCCAAAGTGGTGAAAATAGACTCGGTGCAAGTGGCACTAATTCTGTCCAGCAAGAGCCTGACGAAATAATTTTTCACCGGAAGTCAGAGTCACGTGTTTTATGGTGGAAGAGCACACGATGGCAATTTCGTTCAGTACTTTCGTAACGATTAATCTCTGCGTATTAATCGGAAAATTTTTAATGACAATTGCACATAACATCGTATTTTTGTGCGATAATTATTGCGCATATAGATTTTCTATAATACAAGTACTAATAAACCAACTGCACGTGGGACATAAATATTTAATACGCATTACCTTCAATACCTTTTATGATCACCAGAATCAGAGCGAAACAAATAGCGACTTCCAAAATGTTTTTTTCAAAGCGGACTTTGCATACAAAATATTTTTTTTGCAACATACAAAATATTTAAAGTGGATATTAAATATTTTTATGCAAAAAATATATTAATGCAACATAACGTCGATCGCTACATTAAATTTAAATTTCTAATTTTCAAAAACCTTTTTAATATTTTCTTCTGGCTTATTCGATTGAGTATAGCTAGTGCTAGTTTTTTCCTGAGTTCCATATTCTATAAAATTATTTGATTAGTAAATTAGCGTATTTCTACGAGCGATGGCCTGTGATTTTAATTCTGGTATTCCTGTACATACACTTTCACTGCACTACATACCCGGCTTACATATATGCACATGGCAGAAGTTATAGAGCTAAACGATTAACTTAGTATTGAGTTATAAACAGCAATTGGGATATAAGCCTCCCCAACTCTTATATCGTAATTACATAATCCTAATTAAAATAATAAAATAATACTTTATGCAAACATGAATTTGAAGGAAAAAAAAAAACCCAGATAACGCATCCCTCTAGAAATTCGCTCACTATTTCTATCTTTCATTCATAAAGAAACCTTACTTTGCCTGAAGAGTAATATGAACGATTCCTTTAATTTTAAAAGACTAAAAGCACAAACCTGAGTATTGTATTAATAAATAAACACTGAGTAGTTTCTTACTGGCGGTTACAAAAGGATGTTTTCGATTTGGTGGAAATCCTATATTTTACAACAGATAAATGAAAAACGCGAAAAAATCGCCAAAGTTTCCTGTAAATTTAAAAAAAACCATCATAGAGATCAAGGTTTTGAGATCAGGGTTGGATTAGTTTATTCCATTTATAAAAAAAATTGTTTCTTTATGCTCAAGCCAACTGATTATACTCATTCATGAAGACAAGCTACCTGGTTATTTTACTTTAATTTACATACTCATATGTTTATAGTCACTGATCTTGGATACATGTGGCATTGTCCATAAATCTCAAGTTAATAGATTCCTATCAAAATCGCCATTTTGTGTCTATAGCATTATTCAATAGTTCTTAATTTTTCAACAGCGAAGGAAGTGAGTGAAGGGAATTTACCTAAATGCTCACACAGGATTATCCATGTAAATCTTGTCTAGATTACATGGCTCGTCAGAGAAGAAAACACACTCCACGATATCGCATCCCTTCACCTTTGTCGGATTATTTCAGTTAATGGACTACTTGAATGCGATAAGAGCGCAAGTCTAATTTTTAATTGCCCCAAAGCGCTACCAGATGACAATTGATATTGCTGTTTCAATTTATTGACCTCTTGAAGGATTCCTAAGTGCTGCAATCTAAACTGCAAATTTTTCCTCTGGTAACAGTGGTTTTGAGTTGTATTTTTTTGTCATGTGTATGTGTGCTTTAAGTGTCGTGTTCTTCTTTTGGTTTGCTGGGCGAAAACCCGGATTTCTTGGGGGAAAAAAACATTCAACCATCTCCAAAGATCGACTAACTCAGCCAAGTTGTAAAATAAAAGCTCAAAAATTCTTCGCATCATTGAAGGAATTAGATCTCAGGCCTTTTCCACCCGGTGTTTGGGGAAGGTGATTATAATCACTCAGCTTACCTGCGAAGGCTTTTTGTGATGAACACTGAAAGTCGCTCGAAAACGACTGATCAAACAATGAATAGCAGACATTCATTTTTTTATTTGGAAAGAATTCTTGGAATGCACAATGGCATTTCTTGTAAGGTTGAAATTTAAAAAAAAAACGGTAATAAGAAACAGTAAAAGAATGGAGAACTGGTTTGGCCTAGCTCGACTCCAAACAGAATAGTGGCTCACTCACACTTACCTGTATAAAATTTCAAAATTAAAATTTGTATGTTTTGACACAGGGTTCAGTTTTAAATGGATAACTCAGTACCTGTAGGCTGTTTTATACGTAAAAAATTAAGGATATAACTGGGCATTCGATTGAACAATTATTGAACAGGTACATAAAAATCAAACGGATTGAGGTCTAAAAAGTATAATCAAAGCAAACGACAGCTTACTAAATCGTGGAAAAGTTCCAAAATTTTTCTGAAGAAAATTCGTAGTAGGTTCAACCAGCAGCCTACGCACTAGCAAGCATCAACGTTAGTATGTGTTACCCTCACTGGAAAGTGGAAGCCATTAATCTGCCTTCACACTGCGAACGAATGTGGAATATACTGTACTTTGCTCTTTTATAAGTTTTCCACGTTAAAAATAGAATACGAATAAATTTTATTACATGCACTGATGTTCCAAAGATATTTAAAAAATCTTTTTCTGTTAGTGGCCTGTCAGTTACTGTGATAGAAAAGATTTGTATCATTGCCTTTTGAAACGAAAGTACAGTACACTGTTTAGTTTTAATTACAGTGTTTAAAAGTGTTATTTCTTTAAACATTGAGGAATCTAATATGTTGTGCTTTTAACTCACATCACGGCATTTAATTTTCTAACTTTATTATCAAATAGCTCAGGCTTGGGTAATACTGATATTATCCGTCTTTGGTTAATAAACACATATCTTTTACATTTTCAATCTGCATACAGTATAAAATATGTTAAATGAAATTCTGATAGTAATATAAACGTAAACGTTTTTATATTTAATCGTATCAATAGTTACTTTTACACTTTTTTGATCAAGCAATCTGGCTGCTTTGCAAAATTGAAAAGGTTTAAATCACTGAAGTCAGTGACATACTATTGTACCGTAAAAGTCCATGAAGCGGTTGAGGGCATGTTTCGGAGGGCTGTAATACTGAAATTCGTACCAAAAACCAACAAGTCCCATCTCTTATGGGGAGAAGTTTAGATATTTGCAGAAGAGGAAAGTCAAAAAATCGAAGTCACGCATCTTGCTGAATTTTTAATAAGCTTTTTAATCAATTGAAAACTAAAATCAAAATGTTAATTTAGAGCCGTACTTATTTTTTTGTCTGTTGACCACATTTCCACCTTCAGACAGATCTTGGAGAAGTGCTAGGAATATAATGTAGATCTGCTCCATCTCTTTATTGATTTCAGCACGGCATATGATAGTGTGGACAGAGTGGAGCTATTGAAAACAATGGGAAGCCTGGGGATACCAAAAAAGCTTGTAAGGCTGACAAAGATCATGCTTGAAGGAAGCAAGTGCAAGGTTAAGGTGCAAAGGAATCTCTCCGAGTCCTTCAAAGTGAGGAGAGGGCTGAGACAAGGGGACCCTTTGTCGCCAGTCTTTTTTAACTTGGTACTGGAGAGGGTTACGATCGGCCACCACCTCCAATGGGATCATATATAACAGACTCTACCAGCACTTAGCCTATGCAGATGACGTAGTGATGACTGCAAGAAACCCACACATTCTGAGGACAGCTTTTGAAGAACTGAAGAAAGAAGCAGAAAGGGTTGGGTTGAAGGTAAATGAAAATAAAACGAAGTTTATGATTACAGGTGGAAGGGAGAGACAAGATACTGAACAGATCCGGCAAACAACAAAGCATAGTTTCAATAGATCAGAATCCTTCAAATATCTGGGAGTTATGATTCAGCATGATAATAGTAATACACAGAAATTCAGGCTCGTCTTAATGCTGGTAATACATGCTATTTTTCCCTGCAGAAACACTTTCGATCAAAACTGCCTCTAGAAGAACTAAATTACTGTTATACAAAACAGTGGTACGACCTGTCATAACTTATGTTAGTGAAACATGGGTGCTTAAAAAGAAGGACGAAAAATCTTTAAATGTGTGGGAATGAAAGATATTAAGGAAAATCTTTGGCATACAGTATAAAATCGGGGAAGAGTGGAAAATAAGGGCTGAAGGAACTGTATGGAGAACCGGATATAATAGGCGTGATAAAGAGCTCAAGACTTAGATGGGCAGGCCACGTGATACGAATGGAGGAACAGATGGCCAAGGAAAGCAATGAAAGGGCAACCGGGAGGAAGAAGATTGAAAGGAAAGTCACTTATTCCGAAATAAGAATTTTTGCAATTATACATTTTACGATCTTTCAGCAGAGAGAGAGAGAGAGTGTTGTTGTTGTTGTAGTAGGGTCTTAGGAGCATCAGCAACTAAGACCATATTGCTTCGTGTATACTGTCTGTAAATTGCGTGTGTTCTGTGATCGATTTTCTGTTTGCTGGACGAAAAACCCGAGTTTCCGGGAGGGAAAAACCATGAAACCCTCGCCTGAGACCAGCTAACTCAGCCACGTTTTCCTCACATCATCGATGGGACTCGAACGCAAGTCTTTTACACCCGGTGTGGGGAGGACGGTGATTATACCAGCTGTACCCACGAAGGCGAGAGAAAGTGTGAAGAGATGACAAGCAAGAATTGTGCAGTTTTTTGTTTCGTGACATCTCGTGCTGCATTAAAAATGTTTTTACGAAAAAGATGAAATGTAATTTATATTTTAAAATAATTCAAGTATTTGAATTCTGTATTTCCCTTCTGGTTAAACTAAAACTGATTCCCATGTAAATAAAATTATAAATATTGACACATTGATTTACATTAATTGAAACAATAAGTGAACGTGCCAAGTTATCATCTTACTTCACACCATTTTTGGCTCTAGAGCGACATTAATTCTGTCCTAGCCTGGCTGTCTTTTGGCACTATGCTAGCAACGTCACAGATGAGGTCAACTGGGACTGATATGGTGCATACAGATTTATCAAAACCTTTCATAGCGTCTGCCATCAGCTACTCCTGCGTAAGTTCTAATGCTGTGGTATTAGATGTTCTTATATTGTGAATGTCTTTTTTTTAATAAATTAATACACAGGTTATAACTCATTGCATTATATCAAATGCTTTTAGAAATTAACTTAGGTAAGATAAATAATCAAATAAAACGAAGGACTATGCAAAAAAGGGCATGTTATTAGAGACAAATTGTAATTCACTTCAGGTTTCGTTACAGTATATACTCCCTGGCTAGAAAATTAGAAACCTTTTGCAACTGGCTTCAACAGTTAGTTAAAAAATACGATATGCACGATATGCAATAAAAGTTGTTACATGGTAAGATCACAAGTTTCTTGGTATGAGATATATAGTATACGCTTTCCGGGAGTTTTTTAGTCGATCTGGTCATAGAGAAGATGGATGATCTTTCCAACTTTCAGAAAGGTGTTATTGTTGGAGCACGTTTAGCAGCGGCCACAATTGAGAAAGTAAAGGAAATCAGTGGTGTATCGAAAGCAACCATCTCAAAGTGAAACATTCTTCAAGAATAGAACTTGAACCTTATCAATGAGTGGAAGACAAAAGGAAGATGTGCTAAAGAAAATCGGTACTCCAAGAACGCGATTGCAGGAATTTAAAGTGAATTGTGCACCAGAATAGAAAGTCCAGTATGCAGTAAATAACTGAAAATTCAATTTAGGCAAAAATATGAACCAAGCGGCGAGGTTGAAGAAGCTGGGATTCTTCAACTACTTCTTTCTGTAAAAATCTAAAAATTCGACTGGAGTGATGCTGCTGCTGCCAAAGCCAAGACTGGATTGTGGAACAGTGTACAAAGATCATGTTATCTGACGAGTCTCGATTTACGCTTTTTTTGCACCAATGGTTGGTAGAGTGAAGTCTGGCGTGAACCTCGTTAAACCATGCATTCAGACTGTCTCGTGTCTTCCACTCAAGCGAATGGAGTATGTTCTCTGTTGGTAAGGGCTAGCTCTACTCGTGCCATTAGTAGGTCGTTACCTCCAGTGAATATCTATGTCGTATCGGACCAACTTCGCCCTGCAATGCTTCATTTTTACCAGGATTGCGATGGTTTCTTTGAAGATGACAACCCAACTATAGCAAAAATTGTATCTGAATGGCTGGAGGAACATTCCCACGATTCCCAACAGCTAACTTGGCCGCCTAATTCTCCAAATTTTAATGGAATTGAGAATGTCTATGATATGATATGCCGGAAAGGGTAGTTACGCTTTGGTTCTCTGCTAACCACAATACACTAGCTGAAAAATATCCTGATAAAAGAATAGTCCAATCTGGAGCTAGACTCCCTCCGACACCTAGTGGGATCCATGACTCGACAGGTACGGGCTATAATTACGGCAAAAAAGTAGTCCTCCTAAAAGACATTGAATAAAGGTTTACAATTTTTTTGGCCTTAATTTCCTGGACGATTTACAAAGTGCAAATCGTCCAGAAAATTAAACCTCACAACGAGAGGAATTCGCTGTTCAACCGCATAGACGAAGATGAGCACTTTCTGAAAAATGTCTTTTGCAGTGATGAATGTATACAGATCACGGCACGGCACTTTCATTTTGAAATTATAACAATTAGATGATTTATTGCAGCTACATAAATGAGATTTTCAAGCTAATTATATTATAGTGATAATGAGAAAGAAAATGTATACTCAGTACGTTAAACTTGTGGGATGTAATTCGCCACAGTATTTTAATTTGAAATTAATTCGTTTAATGATTCATTAAATTCATTTAATTTAGCTCTTCAAAAATGTGCATAAGGAGATGTAAATGTATTTTCGACAAGTAGTTTAAGCATAAAAATAGTCGTCGTAGTTGCCACTTAGTCATCAAGCAAGACTACTAATTATTCACCAAAAATTCAACTAAAAATTTAACTCGTATTTGCATATTGTATAAATGTTTTACTTAATTGTGGATATATGTGCATTCGTATACACGTTAACAGCGTGATAAATTTTTTTGACCTGTTCGTATGATACAGACGATAAATACATAAATGAGGGAAGAGAAACAAATAAACGAATCTTAAAATCTCTTACACTTGCACAAAGGAATACAGAAATAATGATTTTAGTAAAATACATGGTGTCTATATTCACCTGAATTATTTGCCTGATTATGAAGCTGGATTGAAATTTTATTGTCATAGGTTTCTTAAAATGGCTGCATTGAGTTGCTTTGATAACTGCAGTTATCAAAGCAGCTCATTGAGTTTTTTCTCATATGGTTTCTAACCGATGGCAGTCTTGATCCCAGCAAGCACTGCGACAGTACAGCGTTAAAACGGAGACAGTGCAGGAGAAAGCAATGTGCGTGCGTGTTTTGGCTATGGGATACCAAATCTTCAGTAACTGTAAAGAGACCTTTTCAACAGGAATTTCAGGAAGATCCACCTAGAGAACAATCAAATGAGGCGATGGTTGAAATAGTTTCAAGAAACCAACATCAGAATAGGTCCAGTACCTGCAGATAAAGTTTCGAAAATTCAGGAAGTGTTTATCAGAAGTCCTACATAATCTATCCGCCGGGGCAATCCTGCAGGTGCAAATACTTCGAGCAACATTACACCGGGTGATTCGCCAGCGAGTGAAACTTTATCCTTACAAAGTGCAAACAGTCCAGGAAATTAACCCACAAGACAAACCACAACGAGAGGAATTCGTTGTTCACATTCTCAACCATATAGACGAAGATGACCACTTTCTGGAAAAATGTCAGTTGCAGTAATGAAGCGATTTTTCATCTGTATGGCAAAGTTAAGAGGCACAACTATCGCATATGGGGATCTGAAAATCCCTACAAGGTTCGTGAACATGAGCGTTATAGTCCCAAGGTAAACTTATGCTGAGCGCTGTCCTTCAGCCAGGTGAGTGGACCATTTTTCTTCCACGAAAACACTGGACTCCTCAAATTATCTAGATATTCTAGAATTGTATGCTACATCTCAGCTGGAAGATATGCAGCCACATGTGTGATGGGGCACCACACTGGAGCTTGCATGGGCACTTCCTTAATAAAAAAAATTTCTAACCGATGGATCGACCGGAATGATCCCGTTCCATGACTCCCTTGTTCTCCGGATATCACGCCTATGGATTTCTTTGTATGAGACCATGTAAAGGACAAGGTGTATGCAAAAAAGTTAACAACGTCAGAGAGTTAAAGAACAGGTAGTGACTATGGATTGAACACAGGCAGTAACTTCTATCTCTCAAGAGATGCTTCAAAACACTTAGAATGAAATGGGTTACCTCCTTGACATTCTACGTGCTACCAAAGGTGCCCATGTGGAGTTACTGAAGTTAGGTTGTCTGATAAGAAATTCTTTGAGTTGCTTTATTAAGTGTAGCAAACCGTTTTACAATATCTATTATAATAAAATTTTAATCGAGCTTCATAATCAGGTGAATAATTTATAGACATCTTGTACAACCACAAGAAAAATTACAAGAATGGTGGATCGATTTTAAATCTGCAATAGTCGATGAGAGCAGAATCTAAAATTACAAATGAGAAACTTTAAAGAACTTCAAAAGTAGATAAACGTGAAAAATATTAATAGTAGGATTTATATCCTCTTGCTATACTAGGCTAACATTAAACTACTGTTAGAAGATATTTTTTCCGTAATGGTACTCATCTCTTATATACTGCGTCATCAGCAGGAGTGGCTTGAGCATTGCTGGCTCAGATGACAATACCATTGCAAGTTTCAGGTACTGACATCGTATTACCAATTAAAGAAAATAATACTCTGGAATGGGAGGTGTGGAAACTGGTAGAGATGATTTTTAATATGAGAGATGAAATAGAACTTCCAGTTAGCCAGAAAAATTCCCGATACTGTTAATCTGATTAATTAAGATAACAGAAAAACATATCTGATCAGATAAAAAAAAACGATTGTTTTGATAAAAGGTAACAAACCGGTCCACAATCATTCGGCACAGTTCCTCCATGTCTCTCAAATTCATTTGCTGTCTCTCTTAACTCTACGAACCACTAAATGTTTTGAATTGTATTCAAATATTTACTTTCTTTCTCCACTAGAAACTTCCTCAGTAATAAGGTCACTTTACTTTTAGACCTTAATGTTCCCTCCTGTTGTTTTCCTTTTTTCCAATTATTTTAACCCTAAATAATCTAATACAAATCATTCACTTACTATTGGAACACAAGATAATCTTAAAAACTCATAAAACTTCGAGGTTTCCCATGCCAACATCCCTTAAAAGCACACAATATACGGTAACTATCCTCTAGAAGCCTTAGTCGCAACTAGTTGATGGATAACTAAATGTAATTTATAAGACATCAAGCCGGTAACGAACTTTAATTCAAGAAGAATCGACGAATACTGCGTTGGTTAGTTTTAAAATGCGCTATTTTAATCTATCTTGTGCGTATAACATTCAAAAAATTTAACATTAGACTAATGCTGTTAAAAACTAATAGGGTAAGATACATGAAAAAATACAATACTGTAACGTGCCGGCTGTTATACCACAGCTTTCATCTTTACAGGAAATTTTATTTTAAAACTGTGCAATACAAGCATTCACTGTTATTATAAAACAAATGGTCCACACGATTTTTGTATTTAATTTGTTTTAATTTTCTATTGAAAAGTAGCTCGCATTTTATTAATGAGCTGGAAGAGCTCAATCATGCGTTATAATCCATGCGTTATAATTATCGTAATTAATTTCTTGGGGTAATTTTGATCGAGTTAAAATAAAGATCCATTCTGAACACTAATTCTCAGAAAATGTTTCAAGACAATTCGAAATAAAAATATATAGATGTCACAACTGACTTAATCAAAATGCCTTTCTTTCCTTTTCCCCCTGGATTAAAGATAGTTGCAAACAATTTATTAATTAAGAAATCTAAAGTCTATTTTGAAAAGTCGAAGAGTAGAAAATTTGCATTTTATCCTAATGAGAGTCTTTTTCTTAGAACAGCTGAACATTAGACACAACGTTAGGAAACGAAATAAATACTATTCTCACTGACGTTTCATCCTTTTCATCTGAGGGCCACATGCATGAATCCGGTATAGTGAGGAAGGTGACGTATCAAATCAGATGCACATAATCTCCTAACTACCCTCACCAATGTAGTCTAAGATTCACACAAACACTTTATCATACCGACTGTACTTAGTAGAAAAGGCACAAGAAAATACAAAACAAAACTATTACTATATCATAAAATGATACGTACAGGATTTTTCATAACACGTAGGCAGCACTTTCAAGATCGATTCAGGACCTAAAAACAAGGAAAAAAGTTTATATGAATATTTGCCCGACGTTTCTATGAACTTTTTTCATTGTTTTGAAGTCCTGAATCCGATCCTGAAAGGTATCGACTGTTATGAAACCCTCTGTACACTGGAAAAGCAGCTGAGATAAAATTATTTAAAAATATACAGAGATAAACACATAAATAAAATAAGTATGAATATATAAATACTGGAACTTTCAAAAAAACACGTTCTTTTTTTTTATTCTTTAATAGCTACCTATTTTGGCTTCTCATTAATCATTTATGGCAGCACAACTCTGTAGATAGGCAAACTGCTGAAACACGTATAAAAAGATATTATTAAATTTGGAAGTGTCAAGTTTCCTTATAATCACTCTATATGTTAAATATTTGATATAATTTCGTTTTTTTTAAAATTAACTTCGGCAATTAACAAAAACTGATATTTTTGGAAATAATCTCCAAAATATTAATATTTGGAAAATTTTACTTTAATACCGGAGACTTAAATTCTTAGAGGAATCTTAAATTCCTCTCATAAAAATGTTTTAATATCTGATTATCTACAAATGCTAAAGAATTGTTTTATGCAATATGTTTATGAAGTAAAAAGAGGCGCGTGTGTGTAGCGCCAAAACAACTAAAGCGTCAGTATATTGTGTCAGTAATTGCATGTATTCTTTAAGAGGTCAACTGTTTTCAAGACGAAAAACACGAATTTAGGAAAGAAAATCACATGCAACCCTCTTCTGAGACCGACTAACTCTACCACGCTGAAAAAAAGCTACAAAAACTTAGCCTATTTCCATCCGGCGTGGAAGGACAGCAGCGGCCTCAATGCTCTTTAATAATTATATCGTACCAACTATTAGCCCTCTAACCTCCCTCCCCCTCCCGCGGTGGCAGACTTGGTAGTTTCGACACTGTAATGGTGATCAGTATTTTGCCAGAAAGCAAGTCCGCAAATTGGGGATTTACAGAGGCTGTCTGAATTAAAACAATTTATAGAGGCTATGTGAATACATTGCCTTCTGCGCCTCTTTTGTGCCAGTCATTAACCGCGTGTGTTCAAGGCCTATTTGGGTGGGGGGGGACTGGGAATAACACATGGAGAAAATCCCACACCCTCTCCTAAGGCTGACTAATTCGAATTCGAGCGAAAGGTCCTCGCAAATTCATCTGCTTTTGAACGACAAATTCAAGGTAACTAACCGACATAGAGGTTAAAAATTCTCATTTGCAGTCATAATGTGGATAAAATTTATTTTTTTTTTGAACAGTTAATATCCAATTAAACATTTATGGTTGCTTTTGCACATTAACTGTACTCTGAGATCCCCTCCATTCAAAAATGGGCTCCGTTTGCTAAGACAAACTACCTAAAGCATTGGTTAAAACAGTGTTTATTAGAATCTGACTATACTGTACTAATCACTAATCTCGATCTCTTTAAGCAACCGTTCGTATTCCAACGAAATAATGAGAACAATTTAATATTATTGATATTTTGAATCTTGCTAAATAATAAAAGAATGCTTATTCCTTTCTACATTTTAGTTATTTTTTATATCAATCTCCCAGTTTCGAAGTGAACTACACAAATGGCGAAAAACCATTTAGAAAAGCGAGAACCTCATATTGTAAATGTAATCCTGGTGGGAGTTACATTCTTTTGGTTACTAAATTAAATAAATATTGTAATGTATTTATTTTTATTTGTATAAATCAAGTAGTACAAGGAAGCCAGAGGATTTTGCCACGCTAGCCAAAAGAAAAGAAACAATGTCATACCAATATCTTTAATACAGCACAGCGGCTTGGAAACCCCATTTTAGGAAGGATGTGGACCTGCTAGAGAAGAAGCAACAAGGTTGGTTAAGGGTACAATGGGGTATTCTTATTAAGACTTCAGTTCCGTAAGTTAGTATTTGCAAACCAATCGTCTGCAGGGTGACCTGACTGACATGTTTCCGAATTTAAAAGATTTGCGCAAACTAAATCCGAGGCCATATTTACACTTAGTTACGTGAACATAGAGGGATAATTGAAGAATAGATTAAATTTAGAGGGATAATTGAAGAATAGATGTCCGAAAATATCCTTTAGCCAAAGAGTGATTGACTTTTAAAATAAAATCTTATCCACCCTTGTGGGGAAACGGAAGTTTATCTTTGAAAGAGACAGGTAGAGAGAGCGAGTTGACAATGGTTACACTCTTTTTTTTTTGGTTGGTGCTACGTAAGCTTGCTTCCATTGCATGGAAGTTAATAGAAGTATACTGAATGATTTAATATTCATGATTTTTCAAAGTTTTCATTGCACCTATACCATACAGCAAAATTTAAAGCTCCTCAACGCCACAGAATAAGCGCAATAAAATACAGTATTATAATATATTATTATTTTTATTTATTTGTTTATTATTATTATTTTTTTTTTCGAATTTAGCAGTTGGGCTCTGCCCCATATAAATCGAGGATTTATTATATGCACCCATTTGGAAACCATTCTGATGCGTTGGAGTTTTTCTAAAAATTTTATTTACAATACCTGCATTGAATATATATGAACTAAAGTATAAATACAGAAGTTTCAAGTCCGATACTTTGATCCGTAATTAACATTAAAATTAAATAATTAGTGCATAATTATAATAAATTTCTTTTTATAATCAGTAATGTCACCAAATGGCTATAATATTTAGTATCGTCATTGTAACTATTTATCAAGGAAGCCAAAATATTAGGGCGTCCAAGGTTTAACAGAATTAATCTTGTGATATGCTTATCAAACGTTACATACGCTTGCCCAAGGATCACAGCTATGGCTGCCAAATGTCCAAATATGAGCGGGACAATCCCGAGTCCACTTTGTTAAGCGACATAGCAAAAATTATGATCTCAATTTTTTGTCTTGATTGATATATCACCGCTTAATTTGATTAAACTAATTAATTGATTCATTCTTCTATTCGATACACTAAAGCCTGACTGAGCGAATCTTTAGTTTGATGATGAACACGTGACGAAGTGAAGAAAAAAAAAAAAAAAAACCGACAGTTTTCTCCAAAAAATCATTCACATATTGGCATCACACGATACTCATGCGTGATGTGCATACAATAACACGTTAATGACGTCACAACCTAGCAGTAACTTCCTTCCGGTGAGTATCCCACAGTTACAATGCGCGACCCGATTACGAGATTTGAAAATATGGCAACCCTAACTCCACAACTAACTCTTAGGAAATCATATATAATTAATTATACAGAATATTAACAATTAATTATATACAATTATACGCGACAGAATTAATTATATACATATGCTTTTTTTATTATAATATGCTGTACTGCATAGTATTTTACAGTATTTCAATTTTATAGTATATTATAAAATAGTATATTTTATATAGTACTCTAATTTATACTTTTTATAGTATACTAATTACAAAATACAAAAAAAAAAATCATTCTTTATACAATAAATCTTAAATTGTGGTTTGAACATGTTCACATAAACAAATGTCTGAAATAATTATGAACTGATTATCGAAGCGAACTGATAAATTTCTAATAGCTTAGAAATGAAAGCTGGCATGTCTCTGTCATATCCGAAATTATGTCATAATTTGAATAAATGAAATCATATTAGTTTAAAAAACGTGTTTCAGAATAATTACTATAAATTTAACCTAAAAGAAAATATTAGAACTCAGTTAGAATACGCAGTAAGATAGCGAAAAGTAACTGAAGAAAATTATCAGTGATGATTAATCCATTTCATTAATTTTCGTGCCAAATCCGTTTTACAAATTTCAAAGGCGAACTGATATTATTGAAAAGATGTACGCAGCAGTGGCTTACATTTCAAACGAGTTTGATTTTTATTTCTTAAAGTAGTGTACCCATGGCGAATAATTCGCCAAAACTATTTCCGAGAAGTAAAGATTAATATCGAAGTAATTACAAAAACTTCTCCTTCAACTCCCTTCGCTGCTGGGCTAAGGTATCAGAGGGACGAACCTGTATAATAAAATTTATTCAAAAAATTAATAAAAATGCAAATTGATAATTTTTTACGTGTATGAAAATATTGCCCTTTAATAAATTACAATCATTCACCTGAAATTTTGAAAATTAGTAGGAGCAGAAAATTTTCTGCTCTCTCTCTCTCTCTCTCTCTCTCTGACTTTCACTCTTCTTTCTCTTACACTCTCCTTCAGTCTCTCTTCCTCTTTTATCTCTCTCTCTCTCTCCTGCTTTTATTATTATTTTTGTCTCACTTTCTCTTTTCCTCCCTCTCTTACTCTCTGCTTTAGTCTCTTCTCTCCCTCTTACACTTGCTCTCATCGTTGACATTCTCTCTCTCTCTCTCTCTCTCTCTCTCTCTCTCTCTCTTACTTCTTTCGTTATTTTATCAAATAACGAAAGAAGTAAGATGTACCGCAGATTAGCTTAACAAGCCAGATATAACTTTATGTATTTTAAACTTAGTGAAACATGGTAAGAAGAACTGAATGAAATTCAGTCCTTCGTCCTGAAGTTTTGTTGGTGACTATAAAAACTTACATAATTTGTTTAGGGCAATGGCCTCAGATTACGAAGAAGTTAACTAACGTATAGGTTTGTGGTATAGCATCATGTTTATACGTAGCCAATTAAGTAGTTACAAAATTGGCATCAGTTAAGTATATTTCGTATTTATATCATAAGTATATCTCATATACTTAAATGATACCAGTTTTGTAACTACTCAGTAGTTGTCTACGTATAAACATGACGCTATAGCACAAACCTATACGATAGTCAACTTTTTCCTAACCTGAGGCCATTGCCCTAAACAAATGATGTAATTTTCCATTACTGTACACCATCAGGCATCTCTCATATTGTGATACTTCGCAACTGGATTTTCTGTTTATACTCCGGAACTACCACACAGTCAGAGGAGTTCATAAGGTAGAGAGAATACAATAAACAGTACCGTATTCAGCAGTCACGGGCTTGAACCCCAGTCACTCAAGGCACGTGTACTTATGCACCTGCTCGCCTGACCACTCGGCTACGGCGGCCTTTCGCAACTGGGTTGTCATCATTGCAACACCAGGATACCTACCCAAACCGATGAAGAGCCAATAAGCTCTGAAACGGTGCCATATGGGTGGTGGTATCCGCCGAGGATAAGTAGCAGTAGTCTTCTCTATTAGAGAAATGTTACTTATTCGAAATAGTGCAATACCATGGAAACTCGTTGTGAAAGTATTCAAAATACATGGTATACTTAAATGATGCCGATTTTGTAACTACGTAGTGGTTGGCTACGTATAAACATGATGCTATAGCACAAACCTACACATTAGTGACTATAAAAACTTAATATCTTACCACCAGCCATGGTAATGTCCCAACGAAAGCTGAGACACATCACAGAAAGAGAGAACTTCATCTTATTTTTTCGATTGGCCTATAAGTAAAGAAACATGTTTTTCTTTAAATAACAACATTATTTTTATATTTATAAATTAATTAAATATTATATTATTATTTTTACTTACATCTATTTATATTTTGATTTGATTTTATTATTTATATTTTTATTTTATTTAATTATTTATTTACATTTATTAAATATTATATATTTTTAATTAATGCTAGCACAATAGAAAGGGCATACGTACATTTAAAAAAACAACAAAAAAAGTAAATGTTCAATATGGACGCCATTTTTGGTCTTTGAATTTTTCTTAAGCCTCATAGCAGATTTTCAGCGCCTGCGGTCATATTTTTGAAATGGACCTTTTCTTTTCATTAAATTATTATTTTATAATTATATTAAATTTATTAAATTTTAATAATTTAAATATACAAATTATATTGTAATAAAGTACAAAACAAAATACTACTTATTAAATTACTGTATCATCCAAAAGCCCGTAGCATTGATATAATGCTACCACAATGTGTTTGTTAAGGGGAAGTCTTGTCTGACCAATTCGATTGGATATTGACGTGGTCACAAAGGAACTGAATGTCAAAAATAATTTTGATATCATGTACTTGGATTTCAGGAAAGCTTTTTACACTTTTCCGCATGGAAGACTGCTGTACAAATTGGAGCAGAATGGCATCAAGGGTAAGTTGCTACAATGGGTAAAAGGGTGGTTTAGTGGGAGAAGACAGAGAGTGGTAATCAATGGACGCTGCTCTTCGTGGACTAATGTTATTAGTGGTGTTCCCCCGGGGATTCGGTGTTGGGCCCATTGTTGTTTTGTGTATTTATCAGTGATATTGATGAAGGTATATCAAGCTTAATGTCAAAGTTTGCAGATGATACAAAGGTTGGCAGGGTTGTTACTAACAGTAATGACAGTATTCTGCTGCAACAGGATCTGGAAAAGTTGGGTAGATGGGCTGAGAAGGGGCAACTGAAGTTTAACATTGACAAATGCAAAGTACTGCATATAGGTAGCATTAACCCCAGAGGAATGTACGAACCGGGTGGTGTTACACTCAGGATAGTGGGGAATGAAAAAGACCTGGGGGTAATTGAGTAGTCAGACATGAAGTTTTCTGAACAGTGCAGACAGGCTGCCAGAGTAGGTTATGGGGTCTTGTCAATGATATACAGAAATTTTGCGAGCAGGGATAAGGAGGTGATTATCCCCTTGTATAAGGCCACACCTTGAGTACTGCGTACAGGTCTGGAGGCCTCATTTTAGGAAGGATGTAGATTTACTTGAGCGTGTACAGAGAAGGGCAACAAGATTGGTGAGGGGAACAAACGGGTGATCTTACGAATAAAGGCTTAAGTTCTGCAAATTGCAGTTTCTGGAGACTAGGCACCTGCGAGGCGATCTGATTGAGGTGTATAAGGCCTTGAATGGATCGAGCAGGCTCAGTGCTGATGGGATTCTTCCTCTTGCTCAGATTACAAACCTGAGGGGTCATAAACTGAAATTGAAGAAAGACAGTTGTCGAATAGATGTGCCGAAATTTTCCTTTAGCCAGCGAGTAGTTGGTTGGTGGAACAGACTTCCATTCCTTGTCGTGGAAGTCGATAGCCTAAATAAGTTTAAGGCAGAACTAGGCAAACATTTGTAATGAATGGATGGGTGAAATGGAAAGTTTTTTTTTTTTTTTTTTTTTCTTTTGGCTGATGCTGTACAAACTTGTTTTCTTGCATCATATGCATATGCTAATAACAGCTGTAGCCGCTTGTGATAATTGATTTACATAAAAACAAGTACAGTATAGTCATATTTTAAAAGTGAAAAGTGAATAACCACTCATCTTGATGCCAATAATGACAAATTGATTAAGTGATATAAAAAATATTGTCGCATCCGAAAGAGCAGGAACTAAAATATTTAATAGGTAGGATATAAAATAAATAAATGTTATGTAATTTATTATTTATTTTTATTTTATTTTTGTTTATATAATTTGTATCCCCCTAACTATTAAATATTTTAGTTTCTGTTCTTTCGGATGTGACAATATTCTTTATATATTATGGAACCTGAGCTGGATATTATCATTCTTCTCTTTCTTGGTGATTCCTTTCTACTTTTCTCTCTCTCTCTCTCTCTCTCTCAGGATTAATTCGGGAAATTTTTTTGGCTAGTGCAGCATAAGCCTCAGGCTTCCTTGCATCATATGGATAATAATAATAATAACCCGAAGAAAGAAGCCTTTTCCTAAATGATTAACTAATGGTATATAAAAGTAATTGTTTTTACTTCGCTGAGCACAGCTCGCAACCTAATATTCGTTCAACTTTTTGTAATACTTTGTAATCAAACGAGTGAAATTCAACAGGTATTTCACGTTCTGTATTGTTTTAGTATCAGCTTACTATGACTAGTAAGATGATACTAAAATATCGTAATTCGCTTTATTTATTCTTTTTTCATTTAATGAAAAAGTTTTTTCATTAAATAATCTTGCGAAATTTCAATATCATTAATTACATATTTTTTAACTTCGCTCCCACAATTTCCCATTGCCACAAAAGGCTTTTCATCTGTAAATATCGATGCAAAATAACTGTCGAGTTCATCTGCAACGGCAGCTGGTGTATTTATTACTGTCCCCTTTCCCTTACGTAAAGGTCCGATCTGGTTTGTCCTGCTCTTCTTGGCATTTATATATGTGAAGAATTCTTTATCCCCCCTCTTTGCTCTGTTTGCTAGTGATTTCTCATAAACTGCCTTTGCCTGTCGAACCTTTTCTGTGGCTCTATTACACATCACCTTGTAGCTGTTATAGGCTTCAGTACTTTTTATTGCTCTGTAACGTTTCCATGCCACCTTTTTCTGCTCAAGTAATGTGGCAACTTCACTATTCATCCAACTTGGAACCCTTCTCGTGGAGTATTTTTTTAATGGTATATACGCATTCAAGGCATCTGTGATTAATGTTTTAAAAGCGTACCACAGTTCAATTGTATTCATTCTCTGCGCGATATCTACCCAGTTAATAGAGGCCATGTAGTACCTTAAGGCATCGTAATTTCCTTTTCTGAAATTAAAACCCATTCCTTTGCCTTTTACTTCTGCTTCCTCTCTCGTCATCATCCACCGTAGAACTCCGTGATCACTTCCTGCTACTGGTTCCTCTACTGTCAGCCCTGTTATGTCATCTGATTCATGTGTGATGATGAGGTCTAGGATATTCTTTTCTCTAGTACTTTCCCTGACATGTTGATACAAATAACAGTCATCTAGTTGATTTAAAAATTTTGTTCCCCCTGTGGAATTCCTTCCCATTTGCTCCAATCAATTAGAGGCAAATTGAAATCACCCATAATAAGGCATTGACGCTTACTTGCCCATTCCATTTGCATGTAGAGGCTTTTGTCATAGTCTTCACAATCACCTGGTCTGTAGATAACTCCTACTCGCATTATACCTTTGTTTCCAACTATCTCACACCATACAAACTCTATACTAGCATGTGAAATGTCTGAATCTGGGAAAGCTATCGTCGCACTCAGGCTGCTTCTGATAAGAAGCATTACCCCACCACCCCTTCTATCTACTCTATCCTTCCTAAATACATTGCAGTAGTGCAATATCATGGCAACTCGTTGGGAAGGTATTCACAATATGAGATATACTTAATGATGCCAATTTATAACTACTTAAGTAATTGACTATGTACTGAAATGATGCAATTATACTAACGTGTACATTACAAAGCATGTTAAGATTTTTTAATAAGCATTGAAAAATTTACAGCAAAAAAAATATTGAAATGATTAACACAACTATACTAATTTTTCATTAAAAATATCCTTAGGCAGAGATTTTATCACTGCCTAAGGATAGACTAAATTCTGACAGACAGACTAAATTCTGTGCAGCGGGAACATCTGATGATGATGTTACCAACAATATATTCTAAATGAGAAGAATTGAGGGAAATTATCACAGAAGCTACTAGACTTTACATACAAACTAAGAAATACCGATCCAGGCTTATTCCTAAATGGATTTCAGATGAACTGATGAGACTTGTGGCACAGAAGAAAAATGCATGGGAGGCATATAGCTAGTCTACAATCAAATCGCAAAGAAGGTTAGGCAAGATAAGACAGATTACAAGAGGTCTCTGACAAAGAATGCAAGAAAAGGAGCAAAGACGTCTTTACTTATATTAACAGTAAAAGGAAGTGGTTGAATCGCATTGGTCCACTTGATGCCAACGGTTTAAGAGGAGGCTAAATGATTTTGTGATAACTGAGAGAAAATATGAAGAGAAATTGTTGAAGCTTAATACGGAAAAAGTACCTAGGGTGGTTGGAATCTATCCAATTATATTAATGGAGGCAGCAAAGTAGGTAAACAAATCCTTAGCCATAATTATGAGAAGAGCATTTTTTTTGGATTAGGAGGAGATCCCTATGGACTGAAGATGTGCGATGTATCCCACTACACAACGGACGATCAAAAGGAAACATGAGTAATTACAGACCTGTTAGCTTAGCTTCTGTTCAAGGGGAAATAATGCAATCACTAGTTAAAGTAAGGCAAGACCATCTACACAGGAATGCAATTAATCTGCCATCACGGCATGTATTTGTGAAGAGGCGATCTTGTCTGACCAATCTGATTGGATGCTATGAGGCACTAACAAAGTAATTGGATGCAAAAAAATAACTTTGATATCATATACTTGGATTTCAGGAAAGCTTTTGATACTATTGCACATAAATGACTGCTGCGCAAATTTGATTAGTGTGGCATTACGGGCAAATTACTGCTATGAATAAAGGGACGGTTGAGTTGGAGAAGCCAGAGTGGTTATTAGTGGACAATGCTCTTCGTGGATTAATGTTATTAGTGGAGGCCCCCAGGGATCAGTGCTAGACGCATTATTGTTTTCCATTAAATAATGATATGGATTTCTATTTATTAATGATATGGATGAAGTACATCAGGCTTAAACTCTAAGTGTGCTGATTATACAAAAGTTGTCAGAGTGGTTAATGACAGTAATGAAGGTATGCTGCAGCAACAAGATATAAAAAAAAATAGGCAGATGGGCTGAGAGATGGCAATTGAAGTTTAACATTGACAAATGCATGGTACTGCATATGGGCAGCAGTATTCCCAGGATAACGAAATTCCCTCGTGGGTGGCACAGTTGGCAGAATCGCCATCCTTCCTACACCGGGTGGAAAAGAAAAAGAAATCTTTATTGAAATAATAATAATAATACAATCGATATATTGCAATATTGCCCTACACGGCCATCAGGCCAAGGGTTAACAGAGATGGTACAATATAATAACAAACATTGATAAATTAAACATAAGAAACACATGTAGGCGTATAAAAGGAAGTACAGCTCAAAACAAAGTACAATACAGTTATATGACAATATACAAGGAAGATCTAGATGGAAACAAATAATTTTATATACAGTAATATAATGAGGTAGTAAGTTCATCATTGCTCGCTGTAATACTGAAAAGTTAGTAAGCCATCTTCATATCAGATGGTGTTGTTGGCTTGCGGCATTAAGATAAGCTTCGAGAAGGATCAGGAACAGGAAAGTACAATTCAAGGATGCGGCGTCTGTATTCCCTGTCACAAGCAAACTTATTAAGGTCAGCATCCAATGACTGTGCACATGAAAGCAGCTGAAAAGGCAGAAACCTATCAGATAGATGGAGACGGCTGAGATGTGGGCACAGAGTTGGAGTCGCTCTGAGGGATTCTCTTGGAGGGATTCTCCAAGAGCACATGTCCCAGAATGATGGTGCTGAAATCTTGACAACGATCATTTCAATGTCGTGGTAAGGAGTTTCATCCTAATCAGCGTGAGGAGCCTGTGAATTTGAATCAAACTGGTCATTCCAGTTGTCCTTAGCTGTGGAGGAAGTTTATGTTTGTTTATGGCTCATTTTAAGAGTCAAAACTCAACAGAAAGAAATGGCCTAATTGTGCTAGTGACAGCGGATACCCATACCTCTGCAGCATATAAAAAGCGGAGAGTATACCGTGGTTTATATATATATTTTGTGATAGTTGTGATTTCATTAATGCAATGTAGATGCTGTTTGGCAATCCATCAGAGTCGAGCTGCCAGGGTGAGCAGCTTGTCCATGTGGTTCCTGAAGCAGAGCTTAGAATAAAAAAAAAAAAAACCTGAGATCAGTGAGCTTATTGACAATGAGGGATAGGAGATTTACACAGTGCTGGCTGAATGTAAGAGGGCGTTTTCTTTAAGGAGACTATCATAAATTTAGACTTTTATGGGTTTATTTTTAATCCGAACTGGTCGAGGTAGTTTGCAAATTCCAGGAGTGTATTATTGATTAATGCTGTTATCACAAGAAGATCATCGTTTGGAGAAATCAGTGTGAGGAGCTTCTTATCTGTATAGCATAAAGTGTCATGCTGGACTCAACTAGTCGGAAGATAAGCGCTGTAAACAAGAATCCATGTAAGACACCACTCTGTGGCACGCCTGAAGAGATACAGCACTCGTATATTTGCCAATGGACAGTAAGCCGGATTATTCTATTTTGAAGGAGTGAC
Organism: Mastigoproctus giganteus; assembly: GCF_048544385.1. Taxonomy (NCBI): domain Eukaryota; kingdom Metazoa; phylum Arthropoda; class Arachnida; order Uropygi; family Thelyphonidae; genus Mastigoproctus; species Mastigoproctus giganteus. The sequence continues at coordinate 250,768,055 of NC_143575.1, read as the reverse complement.
GTGAGGAAACTGTAGAACGTCCCCCTTGATCTGATAATGGTGTGAAAGTAGCTTCAGCATTGCAAGAACGCTTATAGAGTCGAAAGCTGCTTCTAGGTCTACAAAGGTGACTGCAAGCTTGAGATTCAAACGCAGAGAGGATAGAGCTGATGGTGGCTAAGAGGTTAGTCACAGTGGATCTATGAGGAAGGGAATAACGGTTTGATGAGGCTGATGTGGAAGAAGTTGTTTAGTTAGAACGGGGAGGAGTATCTTCTCGAGGAGCTGGAGATTGGCCGGGAATGCTCAAGAAGAGTAGGAGATCGAATCTTGGATATAGGCTTCACAAGGTAGATGTTCCACTGCTGGAGAAAGAAATTACTTGACAAAACGGCATTAAAAATAGTCAGAAGGGATTCAAAAATATATGGGCTAAACATTTGATAATAAATTGGCGGATTCCGTCCGTACCTACCGTAGCAGAAGCTGGTGTAGAAAAATGGCAGCAATAAGCTGTTCCCTGGAGATTGATACTGCAGACAGAGTGTCAGGCGAGATTCCAGTTGTTGGTGTATGAAGATCAGGACATTGTTCCAGGTTCGCGTTAAATCTAGATATGGTCAGGTTCAAGATTTAGTGGGAAATCAGAAGGCCGCTCAGAGTAGGGGCATTTTCCTCTAAGAAGGATTATATAAATGAAAAGATCTGAGATCCAGTCCCGTCGATGAAAGGAGGAATTTTTATGGTTTTTTTCACAAGGCAGCTGAGTTAGTCGGTCTCAGGCGAGAGTGGCATGATTTTTGTCCCGAAAACTCGGGTTTCTCGCCCAGAAAACAGAAAATCGACATCAGAACGCATGCGATTTACACACAATATATATGGAGCAATATGGCCTTAGTTCTGATGCTCCTAAAACCTTACTACAGCAGCAGTAACGAAATTCTCTGAACAGTGCAGACAGGCTACCAGAACAGCTCATGGGGTTTTTCTATGATATACATGAATTTTTAAAGCAGGGACAAGGAGGTGATTATCTCATTGTATAAGGCAATAGTTAGACCGCATCTTGAGTACTGCATACAGGTCTGTTGGCCTCGTTTTAGGAAGAATATAGGTCTGTTGGAACTGGTACAGAAAAGGGCATCCAGATTGGTGAAGGGGGAAAAAAGTTGCGCTTACCAAGAAAGGCTCCAGTTCTGCAAATTTCAATGTCAAGACTAGGTAAGGTACATCCCAAGGGAACTTATCGAGGTGTTTAAGGCTTTGAATGGATTGAGCAAGCTCAATACCGATGACATTTTCCTCTTGCTTAGATTACGTGAGGGGCATAAATTCAAATTGAGAAAGCACAGTTTCAGGATAGATGGAAGGAGATTTGTCTTCAACCCAAGAGTGGCTGATTGTTGGAACAAACTTCCATTTGTTATTATGCAGTTGGACAGTCTGAATAAATTCAAGAAAGAACTAGACAAATTATTGAAGTGGATAAACGGGTGATGTGGGAGAGGTGTTTTTTTTTTTTTTTTTTTTTTTTTTTTTGGTTGGCGCTTTATACGCTTGCTTTTTTGCATTATTTGCCATTACTAATATTAATTCTGAGAATGACAGAATAACTGAATTTATAATTTATTTTCAGGAGCGTTAGATTTTTGCTGGACGAAAATTTCGATTTTCGTCCAGCAGAAACTCGACCTCAGAACACACGCAATTTACAGACAATAACACGGAGCAATATGGCGTATGTTATATTATGTTATGTTATTATTGGGTTTTAGGAGCATCGGCCAGGAAGGCCATTTTGCTCAGTGTACATTGTCTGGAAATTGCGTGTGTTCTGAGGGCGATTTTCTGTTTGCTGGACGAAAAATCCGAGTTTCCAGGAGAAAAAAACCATGCTACCCTCGTCTGAGACCGACTAACTCAGCCACGTTGTGAAAAAGGGCCATAAAAATTCCTCACACCATCGACGGGACTCGAACTCAGGTCTTTTCCACGAGGTGTGGGGGAGGACGGCGATCCTACCAACTGTGTTACCCACAAGGGCAAGCAATATGACCTTAGTCGCTGATGCTCCTAAAACCGTACTACAACAAAAACATTCCGAACTTCATTATTTCCACAATGCAATGTGCTAGCAGACGTTTCGCTGGTGTCCTTCACACCCTCCGGTACGCATTTGATCGGAATAGGGTGTGGCGGAATTTGTCATTTCGTGGTAGATTTCCACTGCTCTATGGACCAATTACAGTTCGTTGCGCCATACAAAGTGGGACCGGTGGTTGCTGTTCGTGATGTTTGGCTAATGGGCAGTCCTTCTCCTACGAAAACCAATGAGTGCAACTGGTACATAGTGTGTTCATGATGAGTTCAATCCTTGTGGATACATTAACCTCCTGTTGATGTTTTGCAGGGATAAAGACGAAACGGGTCATATTACCCTTCAAATAAACTCTAGTCACAAGAGGTGAACACGTTGATGTGCGTTGCTGGACGGTGGTGCTGTAATGCTTCCATTTATGATGAGAGCCTTGTCGATCAGTTCGGCCCTGGAAAGATTGTGCAAGGCTCAAGGGGTAGAATTTTTTTCAGCCTGGACTGTACTTGTTAACAGGAGAGATTGCTTCTACAGGGATGGGATACACTTAAATAGAAAGGGTGCAAGAATATTTGCTGATGCTATCGAGGCAGTGTTAGGTGGGTCGGAAAACTGCTAGTTTGGGGGGATACAAAGACTAATAGTTTAACAGTAACCGCAGGCAGAGGTGAAGGTGATTCTTGCACAACTTCTATTAGAATAAGAAGCGACCTGGAGCGAGGGGTGTTGGGGGTTTCAGGGACGGATGGCAGTCATCATGGATTAGTTGGGTATATGGGATGTGTTAGGGTAACAAGGAATAGGCATAGGAGCATGTATGCTTGCATGTATACCAATGCTAGAAGTATAGTAAATAAATTTGATGAATTTGAAGTGTTGGTCAAGACATCAAAGGCGGATATTGTTGGGATAGCAGAGACGTGGTGTCACAAAGATATAAGGAATGCAGAACTGGAATTTGGGGAGTACAATGTGTACAGAAAGGATAGACAGGACAGAAAGGGAGGGGGTGTTATGCTGTTAATTGAGAAAAACATAAAATCAAAGGAAGTGCACCCAGTTAATATAGATGAACAGTGCTCTGTTGAGTCAGTTTGGTGTGACATAAGCACTGCGAAAGGAAAAATAAGAGTAGGAGTGTGTTATAGGCCTAATGACTTGAATGAGTACAATGAACAATTGTACAGAGAAATAGAGTGGGCCAGTAAATCAGAATGTCTTATAATGGGGGATTTTAACTTCCCAGATATTGACTGGAACTTGTGGGTTGGTCACTCACACACTAGTCAGACTTTTGTGGATTTATTGGATGATTGTTTTCTGCAGCAGCATGTTCGAGAGGCAACCAGAGAAAGTAACACTCTTGATCTGGTTATCAGCAGTGATCATTAGTGTATTAAGAATTTGCAGATAAAGGAACCACTAGGTGGCAGTGATCACAGTGTGCTGAAGTGGGATTTACTCAAAGAGGTAACTACCGTCAGGGGTAAAGGAAAGGGTTTTTGCTTCCGTAAAGGGGAGTACAGTGGTCTCAGACAGTTTTTAAATTCTGTACAGTGGGATCAACTGACGATGTTACCAACAGTAAATTCTAAGTGGGAAGCATTCAAAGAATTAATCGTGGAAGCTACTAGACTTTATATACCGATTAAGAAATATCGTTCAAGGTTTAGGCCTAAATGGTTATCAAATGAACTAATGAGACTCGTGACAGAGAAGAAAAATGCATGGGATGCATATAAATTATCAGGTGACGCAGAAGCCTGTGGCAGATATAAGCTAGTCTGTAATCAGGTCACAAAGGAGGTTCGGCAGGCAAAGGCGGATTACGAGAAATCTTTGGCAAAAGATGCTAAGAAAAACAGCAAGGATTTCTTTACTTATATAAACTCTAAAAGGAAGGGGTGAATATGATTGGTCCACTTGACATCGATGGTTCGACTGTTGATGATCCTGCTCAGATAGCAAACAAACTGAATGAGTATTTTGCATCTACATTCACATGTGAGGAATTATTACAATTTGAAAATGGAAGAAGGTTATCAAATTGTAGCAGTGTGCTTAATGATTTTGTAATAACTGAGAGCAAAGTGGAGGAGAAATTGTTGAAGTTAAACATAAGAAAGGCACCTGGGGTGGATGGGATCTATCCAGTTATTTTAAAGGAGGCGGCAAAGCAACTAAGAAAACCCTTAGCCATAATTATGAGAGCATCCTTGGACTCAGGGGAGGTTCCCACGGACTGGAGATGTGCAAACCTATCAACAGTAACGTTACTTCCAAGCAAGACAAGACCTTCTTCACCCAAGCAGCTCATAATCGTGATGCAGTTATTGGCTCTAATCCGAACACATTGGGTATCAAAACAGTGCAGTGTAGAGGAAGGAGGGCAAGGCCTACCAGCATTTTTATAAGTCGACTATGCCCGGAAACAAAAGTAGAACAAATCGAAAACCTTCTGAAGTAGCTCAACATACCCGGTACCCCCATAAAGGTCCACACCAGGCATCCATCCTATTCCTCTTTCCGGATTAAGATCAAAAGTCCCAATATAGAAAGATATCTAAACACAGATATCTGGCCCGCAGGTCTCTTGGTAATGCCATCGTTTGGCAATCATAATGAACAGCCAGCGGTACAAGCGATCCCGAGACCAAGGACGGACAGTGTGCCTCTCTCTGCATAGCTAGGCAGCGAACCAGACTGCCCCTTCCGACTTACAATCATGCAGGTCAATGCACAACACTCTAGATGCGTTGCTGATGAGATCAGGCTCATTGCAACAGAAAATTTATTTGATATAATATGCATTCAGGAACCTTATGTCTCTAAGCACATTTATGGGCAATCTTCCAAAGTTATGGGATATCCCATGACTACAAGAATCATCCAGTCCTCTGCAACAGATCCCAAATCTGCCATCATCATATTCAACAACAAGCTGGATATCACTGTTATCTCTGGCTTGTGTAATCAAAATTCCACCTGTATTTTAGTCTCTACATCAACTTTCTCGTTCTACTTACTGTCACTATATTGTCCACCATCAGCAGATATTAATTTATCACAAAGATATCTAGAACAGGTGTTTGCTATTTTAAATCCCACATATTTAATAATTACAACTGATTCAAACGCAAAATCTTTCTTATGGTTCAGCAGTGTCTTGAACAACAGAGGTAGGATTTTCGAGGAATTTTTATTCACCTACAATTTAAATCTGCACAACTTACCCAACCAACCGCATACCTTCTCAAACGTCCACGGAGAATCAAACATTGATTTAACCATTTCAACGTCCGCCATGTCGTCGAGGATCTCTGATTGGACCATACATACTGACTACACAAACAGTGACCACCGAGCAATCACTTTTAAGGTATCTCTCCTTCCAAATTCTACAGGTCCCCCTCCTTCTCCTCCTCCAAAAGATCTCAGAAGATTTTCTATCAAAACCATCAAATGGCCTTTATTTATGTCTTCAATTCACCAGGATTTTAACGTTGACACTCGCCGGTCTTTGAACCAGTTCAATGCCTCAGAATATGCATCATATGTACAGGTTGCCTTACTTCGTGCTACAGAACGCTCCGCTAAGAAGAAAATTAGCAAGCATACTACAGTTCCATGGTGGACAGCTGAACTTTCCACTCTGCGCAAAAAAGTACACAAAGCACGCAGAGACTTTCAACGGAGAAGGTACTGGCCTGAACCAGAAGTCACCAGACTAAAAAATATCTATAAAGGCCAGCGGAACGAATACGTAAATACAATTGCAAAACAAAAACTTGCCTCCTGGCAACACTTAGTTCACTCCACAGGAAATTCTGATCCCTGGGGTCTATTATATAAAATTAGCAAAAACAAGTACCACTCTCATGAAGTGTACAACACTGTAGTGAACAACAACACAGAAACCACTAACTGGAATGATTCAGTTAACGCCATCCTGGATCGCTTGCTTCCCCTGGACGATCTCACCACAGAAACTCCAGAACAAATATCTATCAGGAATAGTAACTCAACCTACCACTCCTCATATGCAACAGATCTCTTCACTCTTCCCGAGCTAAAGCTGGCCCTAAGCAAAATAAATATCCATAAATGTCCGGGTTTAGATCTTGTGGAAAATGCTGTAATTATCAAATTTGCTGAAATCTTTCCAGAAATACTTCTATGTACAACAAATGTCTTACTGAGGGGATATTTCCAAATCTCTGGAAGGTAGCTCTGATCAAAATTATTCACAAGCCGGACAAAAATAAATCTGATCCCAAAGCATACAGACCCATCTCTCTTTTGGCAAACCTTGGCAAACTATTTGAAAGACTGTTAGCACCTAGAGTAGCAGATTTAATCGAAGGCCAAAACTTAATGTCTCCATCCCAATTTGGCTTCAAGAAGGGAAAATCCTGTGAAGACGCCTCGGTCTCTTTAGTTAACCACATATCAGCTTCGAGGGCTAAATATGAAATGGCCATATTCATTGACTTCGAGGGAGCTTTCGATTCCCTCTGGTGGGAGAGCGCTCTCAATCGTCTTACCAAAGCCAAGTGCTCTCAGCAACTATTCCAAGTTATTAGAAGCTACTTCCAAAATAGACTCATCCAAGTAATCTCAAAACAGCAATCTCTCTCAAGGACCATCTCAAGAGGATGCCCCCAGGGATCAGTTCTGGGGCCCCTCTTCTGGAACATAGTTTTGGACAGCTGGCTCACGCAAAAACCTGACAATATCTCTGCCTTCGCCTACGCCGATGATTTGGTTCTTCTAATTCCAGGTCGATCGCGTCTTCAACTAGAACAATCAGCCAATATAACTCTTTCTCAGCTAATGAAGTGGTCAAGTATACATAAACTGCGAATATCTGCCACAAAAACAAAACTGATGATTTTTAAGGGCAAGTTAGATTACAGAAGACCTCCAAATGTAAAGATAGACGGAAAGCAAATCCTTTTTGTTCCTGAATTAAAACATCTTGGCGTAATTTTAGATGACAGGTTAACCTTCTCCTCTCATATTAATCACCTCGCCTCGAAGATTAAGAAGTTCACTGCAGCAGTTATCCGAATTTCCAAATCGGACTGGGGACTAAACAGAAAGACTCTCTTACTATATTATACAGCAGTATTCATACCAATAACATCATATGCTTCGGGAGTCTGGTTTCATAGAGCCGTCAATGTTAAACTCCGTTCCAAGCTCATCTCCATTCAACGGATTATGCTGCTTGCCATGCTCCGGGCCTGCAGGACAGTGTCCTCTGCTGCTCTGCAGGTCCTTGCTGGAGTCTTACCACTAGACCTGCATGCCATCTTCAAAGGACTATGCTATCGTCTAAAGCACGGAGTTCCCGGCGAGATTCTCGGCATCTCATGCAACTTAACTGCTAACATCAAAGACGAGAAACGGAGAATCTGGAATGAACTTATCAGTGTGTGGCAATCACGATGGGATTCCAGTACTACTGGTCAAGTCACCCACTCTTTTGTTCCTGCAGTTACCTTCCCTCTCAACAAGAACGTCCGCCAATGGTTTTCTCCCAGATTAACAACATCGTATATACGTACTGGGCACGGCTCCATCAACTCGAAACTATTTCAGTTTGGCTTGTCCGACACCAATCTCTGCGTGTGTGGTGCTGAGGAAACCTGGACGCACATTCTGTATCGCTGCAGCCTGTACCACGATGACAGATCTACACTACAAGTTGCTGTCAGCAACTTCTCTGAAGGAAATGAAGTGGCGCTGACTGAAAATTCTCAATCATTCTCAGCTCTACAACAGTTCTGCTCTGCTGTTTTCACTAAAAGAAAGCAACTCTTCTCAGGTTTATCAACATATCAACAACAAGGAACCAACCCAACACCTGCAATGTCTATCGCCTCTTGAAACTGATATCGCCTGCCATCTTTTTTTTTTTTTTTTTTTATTAGCTGGTACCCCAGTTTGGGCAGCTGTGGATACAGGATTAGCTAATACCCATTGGTATGTTGCACTACCTTCAGTGGGTGCGGTTTTCGTTCTTCCTAGGATAGGAAAAGACTGCTGTCTTGTGGTTCCTGGGACACAAGTAATACTTCTGATTAATTACTTGAGGTGATTTGCTGTGTGAACATGATACATGTTCCTCACACCTATAACATTGTAATTAACGCAATTATATGTATATATCATTGTATGTATCATTATATATTGTATCATATATATCATTGTATATATATCTATGTATTTACATAGCGGATTTGCCAGTTTCTGGCTAGGGGCCGCTTGCTGTTTTTGTTAATAAAGAATAAAGAAAAGATAAAAAAAAAAAAAAAAAAAAAAAAATGTGTCCCCAATTCACAAAGGTGGATCGAAGGGTGACACGAGTAATTACAGACCAGTTAGTTTAACTTCTGTTCCGGGTAAAATAATGGAGTCACTGGTTAAAGATGCACTGCAGGATCATCTAGACAAGACTGCAGTAATAATTCAAACACAGCATGGGTTTGTTAAGGGAAAGTCTCTTGTCTGACAAATTTGATTAGTTATTATGATGTGGTCACAAAGGAACTGGATGCAAAAAATAATTTTGATATCATATACTTGGATTTCAAGAAAGCTTTTGACACTGTTGCGCATGGAAGACTACTGTACAAATTGGAGCAGAATGGTATTAAGGGTAAGTTGCTACAATGGATAAAAGGATGGTTAAGTGGGAGAAGACAGAGGGTGGTAATCAATGGGTGCTGCTCTTCGTGGACTAATGTTATTAGTGGAGTCCCACAGGGTTCGGTGTTGGGTCCACTGTTGTTTTGTGTATTTATCATTGATATTGATGAAGGTATATCAGGCTTAATGTCGAAGTTTGCAGATGACACAAAGGTTGGCAGGGTTGTTAATGACAGTAATGGCAGTGTGCTACTGCAACAGGATCTAGATAATTTGGGCAGATGAGCTAAGAAGTGGCAACTGAAGTTCAACCTTGACAAATGCAAAGTACTGCATATGGGTAGAAGTAACCCCAGAGAAACGTACCAACTGTGTGGTACTACACTTAAGGTGGTAGAAAATGAAAAAGACCTGGGAGTAATTGTGCAGTCAGATATGAAGTTTTCTGAGCAGTGCAGACAGGCTGCTAGGGCGGGTCATGGGGTTTTGTCAATGATATATAGGAATTTTGCTAGCAGGGAAAAGGAGGTGATTGTCCCTCTGTATAAGGCAATGGTCAGGCCACGCCTTGAGTACTGCGTACAGGTCTGGAGGCCACATTTTAGGAAGGATGTAGATTTGCTTGAGCGTGTACAGAGAAGAGCAACACGATTGGTGAGGGGAATGAAGGGATTCTCTTACCAAGAGAGGCTTAAGTTCTGCAAATTGCAGTGGCTGGAGACTAGGCACCTGCTCGGTGATCTGATGGAGGTCTATAAGGCCTTGAATGGGTTGAGCACGCTGAATTCTGATGGGATCCTTCCACTTGTTCAGATTACCAACCTACGGGGACATAAGTTCAAATTAAGAAAGGACAGATGTAGAATAGATGTGCGGAAATTTGCCTTTAGCCAGCGGGTGGTTAATTTCTGGAACAAACTTCCATCTGTCGTTGTGGAAGTTGATAGGTTAAATAAATTTAAGGAGGAACTGGACAGACATTTGGAGGGAATGGTGTGATTTTTTTTTTTTTTTTTTTTTTTTTTGGCTGATGCTGCATAAGCTCCTACACTTGCTTTCTTGCATCATGTGCCACTACTACTATTTGATGATAACATCACCGACGATCTATTTTGAGTAGTGTGGACTGTCAGCAGTTGCATGAATCGACAATTAGCAATGTGGAGATGTATCTCTAGCATTAGCATTAGTAGAGGCATATGATGCAAGAAAGCAAGATTATGCAGCATCAGGCAAAAAAAAAAAAAATAAATAAATAAAACCACTTCCATTTCACCCCTCCGTTCGTTCGAAATATTTGTCTAGCTGAGCCTTAAATTTATTTAGGCTATCAACTTCCACAACAAAGGATGGAAGTCTGTTCCACCAACCAACTACCCGCTGGCTAAAGGCAAACTTCCTCTCATCTGTCCTACATCTGTCTTTCCTCAATTTGAATTTATGCCCTCTCAGGTGATTATTCTGAGCAAGAGGCAGAATCCCATCAGCATTGAGCATGCTCAAACCATTCAAGGCATTATACACCTCTATCAGATCACCTCGCTGGTGCCTAGTCCCCAGACATTGTAATTTGCAAAACTTAAGCCGTTCTTCGTAAGAGCAACCCTTTGTTCCATTCACTAATCTTGTTGCCCTTCTCTGTACTCGTTCCAGCAGCTCTACATCCTTCTTGAAATGAGGCCTCCAGACCTGTATACAGTACTCAAGTTGTGGCCTGACTATTGCCTTATACAAGGGAACACTCACCTCCTTATCCCTGCTAGAAAAATACCTGTATATCATTGATAAGACACCATGAGCTACTCTTGCAGTTCGTCTGCACTGCTCAGATAACTTCATATCTGCCTGCACAATTACCTCCAGGTCCTTTTCATTCTCTACCACTATCAGTGTAGTACCACTGAATAGATACGCTGCTCTGGGGTTGCTGTTTCCCATATGTAGTACTTTATATTTGTCAATGTTAAACTTCATTTGCTACCTCTCAGCCCATCTGCTCAACCTTTCCAGATCCTGTTGCAGCAGCAGCAGCATAGCGTCAGTAGTGTTCTTAACAACCCTGCCAACCTTTGTATCGTCTGCAAACTTGGACATTAAGCTTGATATACCATCATCAATATTATTTATAAATACAGAAAACAATAATGGACCCAACACTGAACCCTAAGGGACTCCACTAATAACATTAGTCCACGATGAGCAGTGTCCATTGATTACCACTCTCTGTCTTCTCCCCCTCAACCGCCCCTTTATCCATAGCAGCAATTTGCCTCCAATGCCACACTGCTCCAATTTGTGCAGCAGTCTTTCATGTGCAACAGTATCAAAAGTCTTTCTAAGATCCAAGTATATAATGTCAAAGTTATTCCCTGCATTCAGTTCTTTTGTGACTGCATCATAGTATCCAATCAAATTGGTCAGGCAAGACTTCCCCTTAACAAAACCATGCTGTGTCCGAGCTATAACCGAAGTCTTGTCTAGATGATCCTGCAGTGCTTCTTTAGGCCTGACGTAGCCCAGTGGTCAGGAGCGAGAGTGCATTGCACGCGTTCCTTGAGTGGACCGGGGTTCAAGCCCGTGACTACTAAATACGATAAATATTTGTATTGACGATTTATTGTAAACTCTACTGACTTGGTTGTCGTGCAGGAGTATAAACAGAAAATTTATTTATTTAACCAGTGCCTCCATTAATTTTCCTGGAACAGAAGTTAAAATCACAGGTCTATAATTACTTGTGTCGGCCTTTGACCCTCCTTTGTAAATTGGGGTGACATTTACACATCTCCAGTCTGTGGGCATCTCCCCTGAGTCCAAGGAAGCCCTCATAATTATGGCTAAGGGTTTGTTTCCTTACTTCCTTTGCTGCCTCATTTAATATAACTGGATAGATCCCATCCACCCCAGGTGCCTTTCTTGTGTTTATCTTTAACAATTTCTCCTCAACTTTACTCTCAGTTATTATAAGATTATCTAGCTTACTGCAGAGTTGTATACACTCTGGCATTCCCTTCGCTGAATAACTCCTCATGTGTGAATGTTGATGCAAAATATTCATTTAGTTTGTTAGCTACCTGAGCAGGATCACCAACAGTTGAACCATCAATATCAAGTGGACCAATCTGATTCATCCACTTCCTTCTAGAGTTTACATAAGTAAAGAAGTCTTTGCTGTTTTTCTTCGCATCCCTTGCCAAGGATTTTTCGTAATCTGCCTTCGCCTGCCTAACCTCCTTTGTAACTTGGTTGCATATCAACTTGTATCTATCATAGGCTTCTGTGTCATGTGTTAATTTGTATGTATGCCATGCATTTTTCTTCTCTGCCATATGCCTCATTAGTTCATCTGACATCCATTTAGGCCTAAACCTTGAACAATATTTCTTAGTTGATATGTAAAGCCTGGTAGCTTCCAAGATAAGTTCTTTGAATGCTTCCCATTTTGAGTTTGCTGTTGGTAACATCATCAGTTGGTCCTACTGTATAGAATTTAAATACTGTCTCAGTCCATCGTAGTCGCCTTTACGAAAGCAAAAACCCTTCTCTTTACCTCTGATGGTAGTTACCTCCTCGAGTAAATTCCACTTCAGCACACTGTGATCACTGCCACCTAGTGGTTCATTTATCTGCAGTTTTTTAATGCATGAAGAATCACTGCTGATAATCAAATCAAGAGTATTACTCCCTCTAGTTGCCTCCCGAACATGCTGATGTAGAAAACAATCATCCAATAAATCCACAAAAGCCTTGCTAGTGTGTGAGTGACCAACCCACAAATTCCAGTCAATATCTGGGAAATTATAATGCCCCATTATAAGACTCTCTGGTTTACTGGCCCACTCTATTTCCCTGTACAGTTTCTTATTATACTCATCAGAGTCATTAGGCCTATAGCACACTCCTACTCTCAATTTTGATCTCCCAATGCTTATGTCACACCAAACTGATTCGAGACTGCACTGTCCAGCGATGTCGACTGGATTTTATATGTTGTATATTCGTTGGATTTTATGTGTTTCTTAACTAATAGCATAACCCCTCCTCCCTTCCTATCCTGTCTATCCTTTCTGTAGACATTGTACTCCCCAAATTCCAGTTCTGTATTCCTTATATCTGTGTGACACCACGTCTCTGATATCCCAACAATATCTGCCTTTGATGTTTTGAGCAATACCTCAAATTCATCAAATTTATTTACCAAACTCCTAGAATTGGTGTACACGCAAGTATACATGCACCTGTTTTTTTTCTTAGCTACCCTAACACAACCCATGTGTTTACTTGTACCGCAATGGCTCCCAGCAGTCTCTGAAATATCCTGCATCTTGTTTTCTTACGTAGGGTAGCTCCTAAACGCTAGTTCCACTCCGCCATGGTACACTGTGTTGATGCAGTACTCCGTATCATTATATAGTAGTTCTGTATGTAGAAAGAACTGGCCAGAAATGAGTGTAGTGTTATGGTGTGTGTGTGCTGTTGTATTTGGGTTTGGGTGCGGAGAATGCCAGAAGATCGCTGTCTGTAATAATACATTATCCCAACTAAGTTTAGTGTGGGCAGTGTTATGGCGTGGGAGGTGCTGTTTGTCTGGAATCGTGTCTTTGGGCGTTATTTTGCTTGAAACTCTCAGTACTGCATATTTATGACGGACAATTATGCACTGCTAACACTATGACATTATTACGGAAATGACTCTTGCAGCTTCCAATGATGTTCCATGATACAAAGCACGCTTATAAGCACCCACCTTGCGGGGAACAGTGATTGAAATGGGCTACTAGCACAAAGTCCAGACCTTGACCCTATTGGGAATATACGTTTTTGGGATGAACTGGAATTGGATCAGAACAAAGCCAATAGTCGCACTTCTACCAAGCAGCTGGTGTCAGTTTGCAGGACAGAAAAACATTCCTGCCGCCCGCTATTATAGAAATTCAGTTACATATACAACATATACAGTAGATCACAAATTTATTAGAGAAGCCATCGTTCCGATATCTGCATGCCGTTTATTCAGAGGCAAATGAGATAGACCGTGACTGAGTCATATGATACGTCAGATCTGTAGGAAGAACTGCACTGTCTCGGCAGAGTTACTAAAGGTGTGCCAAGGGGAAAGCAGGCAATATCAGCGACCTCAAGGGCAACATGATCACTGCTGCTCGTGGTGAGGGAATACCGTTAGAATTAGCTGGAGTTCGTCCATATAACGGAAAAAGTGTATCAGGTCTTCAATCGGACCCTCGTGGGGTAGCACAGTTGGTAGTATCGCCGTCCTTCCCACAGGTGGTAAAGAGCTGAGTTCGAGCCCCATCGATGACGTGAGGAATTTTTACAGGACATTTTCACAACGTGGATGGGTTAGTCGGTGTGAGGCGAGGATAGCATAGTTTTTTTCTCTCCCGGAAACACGGGTTTTTCTTCCAGCAAACAGAAAATCGACCTCAGAACACGTGCAATTTACAGACAACATACACGGAACAATATGCCTTAATCGCTAATACTCCTAAAACCCTACTACAACAACTTCAATCGGTGGCTGTCGCGACAAAAAATTAGAACTACGAGTCCGGCTACAAGAAGATAATTCACGATCGGGGCAGCAGCCTGACTACCTCACCAGGTGTGATGCATTGTGTAATAATTTTGTGAGGCAGTTTATATAGGTTGTGAATTAGTATATTTTTAATCAATATTAAATTTTATATTTTCGCTCGATTTGTAACATAACATCCAGTTAGAAAGGCATAATTCTACGGGATTATGTAGTTTAAAGTAAAACTAAATGAATTAAAACGTTGGTCATGTATATATTGTTGTTTTAAAGTACTTTGCCATAAATAAAAAAATATATATTCATCAAATAAAGTGCTTATCTGTGCTTCCACACCGATTTTCTGTGCATTATGTCTAAGAATGACATTCTGTTTATACTCCGGGACGACCAAACGAGTTCACAAGATAGACAGAATACAAGAAACAGCACCGTATTCAGCAGTCACGGGCTCGAACCCCGCTCACTCAAGGCACGTGTACTTATGCACCCGCGCGCCTGACCACTAGGCTACGGCGGCCTGTTTTTTCACTATCCCGTAACTGGCGAAGTATGGGGGAGGGGGAATTATGAATGATCAAATTCGCTAAACAGCAATCTACGATCGGCCAGAGCCTATTGCACGTTTGTTATCAATGAAAAATTGTCTTCTAATATTATGAGTTAGGATGCCTTATTGGTTGGAGTATCAATAAAAGTTTTTTTTTATAAAATCTCTTTCAAGCAAGTAAAAGTTTTAAGGGAAAAGCTCCTTTAAAACTTCTATTTGCTTAAAAGGTAACATATTTAAAACGTAGATATGTCATACATTCCATTGAAGTAGCTTGAAACAGATATTTATGTTAAGTGGTTTGTTGCAGATACAGTGAAAACCACCATTTCTAGTCATAATTATAAGGAATACTTTTAACTTAAACTGAGCTTACTTTTAATTTGAACTGGGCTCTCACTTCAAATTTATCACCGAAAATACTAAAAAATCCTCACACAAAATAATAGAGATACATTATGCTTTCCAAATATTGTCGAAAACTGGAATGCTGGCATGTGCTGCCTTCTGGTGGCAATGTAACAACGTGGATTAAACTAGCTAGAGAAGTCTAACGTATTTGGACAGTATTTGTTGCTTATGCACAAGAATATCAAACATTCATGAAGCATAATTTTTAAGAAGAGGCTTTTTTTTTTTTCATTCAGGAGTAGCGAGAAAACCGTTAAAACTAACAAAATATATATAAATACATAAATATATATATATATATATTAACACAAAATAACACAACTGTCTAAAACTCCATAAAAGACCATAAAAATATACAATAAGCAACCATTTATAATTTTTTTTGTTTTATCCAGTACCACCACGAAACGTAAAATACATAATATATTTTTTTTTTTTACTATTTTAGTTTCTAATTTTCAACAGCAGATTTTGAGGCAGTTAAAGATCAGTAATTTCGATGTAGTGTTTATATTTAAAAAAATAATAATAACATTTTGTATAATTTAAAAGAAAATGTACTTTTAAATACTTGATAGGCTGTATAATACAAATGGAATGTATAATACAAGGCGTCTCCGTGGCCAGGTGGGAAGGAGCAACAGTGCGTAGCATACGCTTCTTGATTAGACCGGGGTTCGAGCCCGTCACCACCAAATACGGAGGATGCGGGAAGGTCAGGGAATGACCACCGCATATCCCGGAGCAATATGGCCTTAGTTGCTAATGCTCCTAAAAACCAAATAACAAACAAAAACAAGTATAATACAAATCATACATTTTCAATAATAATTGAAAAGAATAGTAAATGCTTAAATAATTCGAGAATACCATAACTTGGCAACGAGTTTTTATATTAGTAAAATAATTTATAAAAGCTTGTATTAGTACAGAGATCCCTCGATTTTAACGATCGTAACTGGTTCCACGAAAACGACCACAAACCAAAATGATCGTTATTCGAATATACGAAATACGTGTTAGAGGCTAAATCCGTTCCAAGACTATTAAAGCTAAACCTTTTCAACTTTGTACTGTACAGTATTTGAACAGTTCATATTAGTAAATAAATATGTATGCTAACGTTGTTAAGTACACTTGCTGGCCAAAAAATTAGAAACCTATTGCAATTGGCACAAATAATTAAACGTCGAGTATTAAAATGTAAGTTGTTACATGGGGTGATCACAAGTTCCATGGTATAAGATGAATCCTCAACGGTTTACGGGGGGGAGGGCTTCTTAGTCGATACGGTCATGGGGAAGACCGGTGATCTTTCTAATTTCCAGAAAGGGGTTATTGTTGGAACACTTTTAGCAGCAGCCACAACTCAGAAAACAAAGGAAATCACTGTCGTGTCGAAACAATCTTCAATGAGTGGAAGATGATAGAGTAGAACAGCTCTGAAAAGAAGAAATACGACTGAAATCCGGTGCTCCAAGATCGAGACCGCAGGAATTTAAAGGTTATGCGTCAGAATAGAAGGTGCAGCAAATCACTGAAAAATGCAATTTAGGCAAAGAAAGACCCATTTCCAACCGAACTATGCGGCGTGAGTTGAAGAATATGAGATCTGGTAGTCGTTTGCCTTTACGAAATACACTTCTTTCTGTAAAAAAATAGAAAGATTCGACTGGAGTGCTGCCGTCAGCGCCAAAACTGCCGTGTGAAACAGTGGAAAGGTATATACTGTAGTCTGATAATTCTCAATTAACCTTTTTTGCAGCAATGGTAGGGTGAAAGTATACCGTGAATCTCATGAAGCCATGCATAACAGACGGTCTCAATCCGCAATTCACGCGGCTGGAGGTGGTATCATGGTATGGGAATCATGGGATATGTTCTGTTGATACGGGCTGGATCTATTCATATCATTAGAAGGTCGTGTTACTTCCAATTAATATTTTACTGTCGTATCGGACTAACTTCACCCCGCAATGTTTAATTTTTATTCGGATTACGATAGATACAAGACAACAAAACGTAATTATCCATCCAAAATTGTATATGAATGGCTCGAGGAACATTTCCAAGATTTCTGACTTCTAGCGCGGCAGCCTAATTTTCCAGATATGAATGAACTGAGAACTGGAAGGCTAGTCCGGCTTCGCAGTGCTCTACCGACCACAAAATAGCAGCTGACGAATATCCTGACCGAAGAATGGTGAAATCTGGAGCTAGACTCCTTCAGACAGGAATCCATGATATGACATGTACAGGCTTTAATTTGGGCAGAAGGTGACCCTATTAGGAATTAAATAAAGGCTTCTAATTTTTGGGCAGTGAGTGTACATAGATAACTAATACAGTAAATTGACAAAAAAAATTCCTACTTTCGCTGAAGAGATCGTTGCATAACTTTATTACGTAACAATCTTTGCCTAACTTTAACACCGTTTTCGTATTTTGTCCAGTAAACAACAAATCGCCCACAGAATATAGCAATTTACAGACATATTATATAAGGAGCATATATGGAAGGCTTTTATTACGTAACCGAACCATTCCTTGTCACCAGTTTAGCACCCTACTGGTTTCTCTTTAACATATGCCTCCATATGTTAAAATAAATTGACAATCTCTAAAGTATACTTTTCGAAAACTAGAAAACATAACTCCTGACAAATTCCATGAACTGTTTTTGTCTGATGAAGAATATAAACAAATTCGTTCGAGTTAAGCGGTGAACAATAATGTATATTTGGGTATATATTATTATTATTGTAAATACATGTATATATTCGTGTCATTCTAATTCTAAGCACGTGCTTTTAATTCAAGCTTAGGATTTTATACTTGTCGTGTAAGTCGACCTGTAAATTTTAGTCCACTTTTCATCGCTTCAGAAGTTGACTTATACGCCGAAATATGCAGTACTTGCGATGTTTGCTGACTACCCAGCTGCCTTCTGTACTTCACAACTGTTTAACAGCAAGCAGCTTCTGTTTGAACGATAGTGGATTCTGACACACTGTGATTTATGACATTACAAATTCTGCAACTGATTTTCTCTTCTCCAACATACCACATGATTAAATGAAATCATGGTCTGCCCTGCCGACGGATATATGGAACGTAATATTCTTGCTGATTTCTGTTGAACCTACCTTATGTTTTAAGAACCTCAACTGAAAGAAGCCTGTCAATCTTAACTCCGCTCTCAGCAGTACCCAGCGAAAAACACAAGTGTCGCCACATTTTTGGCTTACTACTACTACCACTACTCATAGATGGTCTGCGATTAGTATCCCTGCTCGTAAGACCATATCCAACAGTCACTGTTCTCGAACTAAATAAATCTACTGAAAGTTGAGCAAAGGAACTATAATATTACTCCTCATATCACCCCTCCTCAAGGAGAGGCAATATACCTGCTGTACAGACAACATTGATCCAAGAGAGGAATGGCCACATCTACTCATAGAGGTCTGACAAATCATCAGATAACCTCCACAAGATCATGTTGACTAGCAGTGTTTATGATCAGATAAGGTCAATCTGTTCCTCTTTTGTTCAATTTCTAAAATCCTTGGAGATTTCCATTAGCTAATAACTCTTAATATGATCTCTAAACGTTGCATGTCATTAATGACCGCCAACTCTTCGTTAATTTCCTCATCTTTGGGAAAATTCAACGGAATAGGTTAGAGAAACAAAAGTTATTATTCTTGAAATTTCAAATGCATCTGATCAGGTATTGCATAAAGACGTTCTAAGAAAACTCCCGCCTGCTTTTTTTTTTACCTTTTGTAGATCGGCGTTCCATGGTAGGGGCGGATTTTAAGTTTTATCTTCTCTGGAATTCCTAGCAAAATTTTGTTGATGATAATACACACAAATTGCCTTTCCCATTTTGGACCGGGATTCCACTTGTTGGAATCCCACTAAGTGTAATTTAGATAGTTCCTGGAGCGCCTCCACGTGGCTAGGGACGGGAGTCGAGACGCAGGTAGCTTGCTCCCTGCCTCCCGGCTGCTAAGACTCCAGGGCCGGCAAACAACAACCATCACAACACACATATATACTTACACACACACACTTGCCGGCTATAAATAACCTACAGATGCTACAGCAGTATATAGGGGTAACCCCGGAGGCCGCAATCAATACAAGAATACCTTGTCCCTTGTCCCTTTCCCATTTTGGAGTCTGCGCGCGTAGCACAGTGGTATATTCACCGTCCTCCCCACACCGGGTGGAAAAGGCCTGGGTTCGAATCCCGTCGATGACGCGAGGAACTTTAATGGGCTTTTTTCACTCCGTGGCTGAGTTAGTCCGTCTCAGGCGTAGATAGCAAGGTTTTTCTCCCCAGTAACTGGGGTTTTTTCGTCCAGCAAAACAGGCAGATCAACCATAGAACATACGCAATTTACAGACACAAATACGGGTTAATGTATTTAATTGCGGGCAACCCTAAAATAATAATTTGATTTTTTTTTCCCCATTTTGGAAAACCTTGCTGTGTACAAACTACAACTTCTAGAATATATTCTATTATTCGTATATCTAGGAACGTTCAAAAAAACCTTTCTAAAATGAAAGTGATCACATTAATTAATAATTCATTACTCATTAACTCGGGCCACTTTCTCCCACACAGACATTCTCTCTTTCTGCTTCTGCTGAATGCCTTTTCTACTTATATTTCCATGGCCACATCACAGTACTTCTGAATTGGCATCAGTAATTCCACCGCCTTTCTTCCAGAACAGTGCACGAACCAATCATCTTTCCTTTTCGAGTACATGAAAACTACGACCAACAAAAATTCGATTCCAGTGTCAATTGTTTTTTTGGAGTTCCAAACTCCCAGTCCATCTAAGGTTCTAGAATACTATAGGGTTCAACAAACTTTCATGTTTGAAAGTGACCGTTAAAAATCTTATTTATAAATATCACACAATCGTTGTTTTCGCAGATCCACAATTCTGGGACTTTGTGCCAAATGCAGTGGTTCACTGATAGAGAAATTTATAGCAGTGGATAGTTTTTGTAGAGTGATATTTTAGATGATTTATTCAGATTTTTTAGCTATTTTATAATAAAATGATTGGCTGAAGATACGCTTTTTAAGTCATTCATTGATGAATGAATTTCATTGCAAATTGATTAATGTCCATTGTATAATGCATCAAAGCAGTTTCTTAATACCATCACTGTCCTTATTTCCTTCATCTTCTGAACTCGCTTCTGCTTTTCATTTTTAATCGGTTCCATAAGTGCAGAATATAGGATTTTTTACACACAAACATCTACTCTCGTATACATGGATATGCTCTTAGACTGCTAGTGATCCTCAACTTTTGGGAATATTTGTGTCTTCACACTGTTTAATTGCCCCTAAAGTAGCTGTCATAAAAAAAAATTCGCCCTCGTGGGTAACACAGTTAGTGTAGTCACCATCCTCTCCACACCGGGTGGAGAAGACCTGAGTTCGAATCCCGTCAGTGACCCGAGGAATTTTTATTGGGTCTTTTTTCCACAGCGTGGCTGAGTTTGTCGGTCTCAGGCGAGGGTAACATGGTTTATTCTCTCGGAAACTCGGGTTTTTCGTCTAGCAAAGCAGAAAATCGACCACAGAACATGCAATTTACAGACAGTATACAAGGAGCATTATGGCTTTAGTCGCTGATGCTCCTAAAACCCTACTACAGCAATCACAAAGAGCATGACAGAAAAAGCGTGCGGCGAAAGAAAAGGTGCTATTCATAAATTACAAAGAAAGTGTATAAATGAATTCCGAATAATACATGGACATTTTAATGACAGAACTTTTATTAATGAATTCTTTAATTGATATTAGTGAAACTACTGGTTCAGCTATACTCAGTCCTGTAGTCTTAAAATTAGCAGAAGGTATACTCTGTGAATATTACGTATGCAGAGCGTATACTGTGCTTATTAATCGAATTCCCAGAGGGTACACGGCGTATGCCCATGTGTGTGCGTATATATATATATATATATATATATATATATATATATATATATATATATATATATATATATACACGCACAATATCCAGATATATATATATATATATATATATCCAGAGATCGCACAATATTTTCGCAATAAATATCTACTAGTCATCTCCGTTGACTTCGCCGGGGTTTTGGCACCATTTGGTGGCCGAGCGTCCTGGCGAGACTAAGGCAGGCACACGTGCCGATCAACCTATACGCCATAATTAGGTCATACCTCTCCGAGAGACGCATCATCGTTAAAGCACCTTATGATAGAGTGAATCGTGGTGTCCGCAGGGGCTGCCCCCAGGGGTCTGTTCTGGGGCCACTCCTGTGGAACATGGTTCTGGACGGGTTCTTGGCTTTGGACCTCGGCGAGGTCCGAATGTGCACTCCCAGGCCTTTGCCGATAATTTGGTCCTCACCATTGCTGCGAATAGCAGGGCCCAACTAGAGGAAAAGCCCAACCAGGCAATGTTGATATTGCAAAACTGGACCAGAACCCACTGCCTGACGATATCAACAACAAAGACGTCCTCCATCCTGCTAAAAGGCAAGCTTGATATACGTAGGCCACCACAAATAAAGGTGGGACCTACCACAATAAAACTAGTAACCCAGTTAAAATATTTAGGGGTTATACTGGATGGCAATCTTTCTTTTAAACACCATCTAACTTATATCAGAGCCAAAATTAAAAGATACTCTGGATTGGTGGCTAGGATCGCCAAGCGGGACTGGGGGTTAAACCAACGCACCCTGTCATTGTTTTATAAAACAATCTTTCTACCGATCATCACTTACGCCTCAACGATATGGTTTCTCAAAACAGCAACTGGACATGTGGACATGTGTTGTGTCTTACGCAAGGTGTCCCCTAAACGTTAGGTATCTCCGCCATGGTTCCTGTGATGATATACAAGACTCTATACAATGGCCAGAAATGAATGTAGTGTTATGTTTGCGTTGTGTGTGTGTGTGTGTGTGTGTGTGTGTGTGTGTGTGTGTGTGTGTGTGTGTGTGTGTGTGTGTGTGTGTGTGTGTGTGTGTGTGTGTGTGTGTGTGTGTGTGTGTGTGTGTGTTGTTTAGCTGTTTCTGGCCGCTTTGCTACTAGGAAGCGGTGATCACCAGTACCTGTTCACTTCTCAGTACCCGTCCACGCCACGAGGAGGCGGGCCCATATATACACGTACTGAACTAAATGCAATATTTGAAGCACCCATAGGAATAAGCGCAAGTCATATGGGTGCAGCAGTCTCCTATAATCACGTATGGTGGTGAATACCACAAAGAATCCCGCATCCACTGCAGAAAGTGTAACAGCAATGGATGCCAGCAGTTCCCGTACCCAGGAAGCCCAAATCTAGGTACAAGCAGTTTAAAATCCCGTCTCTATTAAACTGGAAACCAGCGAATCCTGTCTCCTAAAGGACTAGCAAAAAAAAAAAAAAAAAAAAATTTAATGGACAAAAAATTATTACGTTTCAAAAAAAAAAAATAATAAATAAATAAAATAAAGAAAAAATAATAAAAATAATAAATAAATAAAATAATAAATTAATTAGATAAAATGTTAAAATAATTATTATTAAAAAAAAGTAGCTTTGTTGAGTATAGAAGTCAGCTCAGCAATCCAGGTCGTCTATTGAAAACGTGTGTGACAAATTCCTGTAGAGCTGAGAAGGCATTTTGATTTGCAATAAGATATCTTTCATTTCCAGGAGAGAAATTATGCACCGTACTAGATAATGTTTCTCTTAAATCTTGGTAAATTGGGCAGAAGAATAAGACATGACTCCTGTCTTCAGAGGCGCCGCAGAAATAGGTATCTGTCGTAGATAGACTGAATTGAAGAAGACAAGCGTTCAAAGAACCGTGACCAGTTAGAATAAATAAGATCTTTATTGTACAGTACATCGGTACACGCAGGTACCACGACCATACAATACCCTTCACGGCACCATGCCAGAATGTATGATGTAACAAGGCTTGGGTAGAACCAAAACTGATTACTTTTTGAGGTAATGAATTTAACATCAGGTATAAAACATCTGGTCATTTTTCCTTTGGTCGAGGAATTCCATCTCACTTGCCATCTTTTATGAAGCTCAGTCCAACATTTCGCTTTTTCAAAACAGTAACTGTAGTAAACCGACGCATCCTTGATGCAACGCAAAGAACCATCCAACTGACAGTTACACGTGCTTGTAGAACAACCAGTACCCACGCACTGCAGGTCTTGGCCGGGGCTCTCCCCCTTGACTAAGAGATTACGTGCAGGGGAATGAACTACCACATAGAGAAAGGAATCCCCTGTACATATCTTGGCTGTACTGTGGACGTTAATGCACCAAGCAAAAATGAAAAGATAAGACTGCAAAAACACCTGATGCAAGTTTGGCAGGAGCGCTGGGAGAAATGAAACAAGGGAAATATCACCAGGAAATTCCTTCCGAACATCGACAGCATGTACACCAGTCCCCCAACTTGGTTTCAACCCGGCTTATACACCACCTCTTTACTGACTGGACACGGGGCCTTTAAAGCCAAGCTGACAGCGCTGGGAAGTGAG
The DNA here is from genome assembly GCF_048544385.1 of Mastigoproctus giganteus. Classification (NCBI taxonomy): domain Eukaryota; kingdom Metazoa; phylum Arthropoda; class Arachnida; order Uropygi; family Thelyphonidae; genus Mastigoproctus; species Mastigoproctus giganteus. The sequence goes on along the minus strand of NC_143575.1, from coordinate 250,744,234 downwards.
GAAGATCCGAGCTGCACCTGTGGAAAGCTTGAGTGCTGGGAGCACATTATGTACGATTGCACACATTATGAGGACCTCAGGTGCAGACTGATCACTGCGATACACTACCTCCCCAAGAACCTGGTGGAATCACATTTACTGGACTCACTAGAGGAATACAGAGTGCTAAAGGAATATGCACAAAAACTATTTTCTGGCGTAAAACACTGAAGCCATCAACAGAAGAAACAAATAAAAAAAAAAAGAGACAGAACACGCGTGGAGAGGACTCAAGGAGAACCTCCCTCAGGGACCTGCTCACTACTAATCATCTAAAACAGCGATCGCAAGAATAATGGAGATGCGGATCCCATGGAGATGCGGATCTTCCCATGATGAAGAGAACCACAGCCATTGATAACGGACTGACAACGGACCTGACCAGTTTTCATAGCTGAGGAGGACAAACCTGGATACTAAAGATTACCGATGAGAGAGAAGACAGACGAAGATATAGAAACTCCAAGGCGCCGCCTTGACGGAGCCATATTGGCTCACGACTCTGCACTCTCTTGTGCGGTGCAACCCTTTTTCTCCCACACCCGGCAAGGGAGAGGTGATGGCTCGCTGTCTCCTCTCTCCCCTGCCACACCATTCCTTCCCTCTGATGGAGCATGGGCATGCCTCACTGAGGGCGCCTCCGTAGCCAGGTGGGAAGGAGCAGCAGTGCGTAGCACACGCTTCTTGATTAGACCGGGGTTCGAGCCCGTCACCACCAAATACGGAGGATGCGGAAAGGCCAGGGAATGACCACCGCATATCCCGCAGCAATATGGCCTTAGTTGCTAATGCTCCTAAAAACCAAACAACAACAACAACAGCCTCACTGAGCATGGGCATGCCATTCCTTTCCTATCGACCCTCTTCTTCCTATTTCATCCCCAGCCTTCACTCTCCCCTCTCAGCACTTTCTCTTGCACAGCGCATAGCCCTACACGTCCAAATTTAAAATACACCAAAAAATTTCGCAGGACCTTTTAGGCACTTCAGAAACAGGCCTTCAGCGTCAAATTCCATATTAGCGCTTTAATGTAACTGAACTAAAATCAACCGCGCTCGTTCCAATTTTATTTTAGGTCCTAGCCACTAAAATCCCAGGAAAGTAAGTGGCAGGACCTGCCAGGGTACAATTAACTCACTGGTAACATCCGGCTAGCCTCCACGTGGCGAGTATTGGGCAGCGTCGGGTACCATTAGGGGCCTGGCGGCCAATAAGCCGGATAAACAATGGGCACAACATATAACACTACACATGACCCACATTTTATTTTATTTTATTTTATTTATTTATTATTATTTTTTTTTAATTTTTAATTTTTTTTAAAATTGGTCTCCGTTCAGGAAGCTCAGAGAATAATGGGCAGCCTGGCTACCTCATAGTGGTATGGTGCGGGCAACGTGGGGTCCCATCAGGGATCCTGTGGCCAAATTCCAGGACACACAACAGAACCCAACTCAATACTACATATTCAACACACTACACTTTTTCTGGCATTTACAGTGTTCTGTATTCCTTCACAGTGTACATATGGCGTAGATAAAGTGTAAAGTGTATTTAGGGTCATACGGCACCAGGGGTTTCCCCCATCTCCGCGTTGTTTACATTGTGATGGGTGTGCCAGTTTGCTGGAAATGCCAGAGATTTAAAAGTGAATGGATATTGTTCATATGTAGTGTCGTGTACCGTTGTTCATCTGGTCATTTAGCCGCTGGACCCCTACTGAGGCCCAACGTTGCCCCACTTTCGCCCCGTGGAGGCAGACCAGGTACACCAGTATTATAATTAATTTACTCTGGCAGGTCCTGCCACCTAATTTCCTGAGATTTCAGTGGCTAGGACCTTAAAAAAAAAAATTCACACGTTGTATGTTGATCACTTACATGTTTCCCGGTTTGAAGGGGTTGCATTTGAAAATTTAATGGCCGGGGAGAGGGCGAAATAATTTAGAGAAGCTAGAATTTTGGTGTGGGTCTTGCGCTGGCATAGAGATAGAAAGGGGAGGAGACTGAAGGCTAGGGGGGGAATAGCTAGGAAAGACTGGGGTCAATAGAGTAGACGACCCCAGCATGTGCCAGTAGGGCATGCCCATGCCCCATCAGAGAGAAAGATGTGGGATGGCAGGGGGGAGGCAACAAGAAGGCTGTCGCCTCCCCCTCTGCCAGGGAAGGGAGGAAAGTGTGCCCGGCAAGGGAGCCGGCACAGGTCGCCATATGGCCTGGCAGCTGCATGTCTGCTTGAGTCAGGTCCTTGTTGTCCCATCCGTGTGTAGGTTAATGTCTGTGGTTGTCACTTGGCAGCAGGACAGGTGCCTTAGTCAGGTCCGTAGTTGTGGGTATTTAGTCCAGTCTGTACTTATGTCTCTATCTGGAGTCATGGTCATTAGTTATTGGATCCTGGGTTCATTTGTTGGATCCGAGTTTGTCGAGTCCTGGTGTTTTTTTTTTTTTGTTTTTTTTTGCTGTTTCTTCCTGGGATGCAATCCCTTTGTGGATTGTCTTGATGGTGACTGTCCGTGCACCTTATATGGTTGTTTGCAAAGTCATATATTGTGGGCCTGAGAAACGCTATTGTGGCTGTGGGGGCGGAAGAGTATGCCTTCTGTGAAAAAGATCTTGTGCAAAGTTTGCCAGTGCTTTGTAGCTGTGCTCCTCCTCCAATAAGCGTTCCTCTTGATTCTCTGGTACATAATGTAATTCTGTAATTAGTCGGCATCGGAGGTTTTCATAAAGCTTGCAGTGGTACATTAAATGCTCCCACGTTTCCACTAAGCCACAATGACAGAGGGCAGTGTTGCTCAGTCCAAAGGTCATTAGTTTGAATCTGATGGCGCCGTGGCCAGTTAGGAGGTACGTGGCCAGCAATCCTGGGGAGAGCCAGCTTGTGTGTTTTGGGTATACAGCCGAGACAGTTGGGAGGAATTTTCGCGTTATTTGCCCTTTTGTTGAGTTTTGCCACCGGGTTTGCCAGGTTTGCTGAAGATGTACAGTTAGTCTTCTTTTCTCTATTTTCGGTACGCTGGCTACATTTAATGTGAAATTTAGGCAGGTATCCGGTATGCCTCCGGAAAGGCTGTAGAGGAGTCCACTGCGTATCACTTCCAGGTCCAAGGGGAGGGCACCCGTGAGCACCTGAAGCGCGTGTGTACTCACTGTTTTGCAAGCTCGAGAGATAGTCAGTAAGATGTACCTCTGTATGGTTTCTAGTTTTCTTTTATTAGTTGCAGTGGTTGCTTTCTTGTACCAGACACCGGAGGCATAGAGGATGACTGGCAGGAACACAGTTTTGTGAAAAAGAGCAAGGGTTTTCTTCTTTATGCCCCAGTCCTTGCGGGTGATTCTTGCAAATAGTGACGAGTAATTTCTGATTTTATTTCTGAGATAGTTAAGATGGGGAGTGAAGGATAGGTTTCTATCAAGGACAACCCCCAGAAATTTCATTTCTGTGGTCAGCTTGACGGTGGTTCCTTGTACTTTTATTTGGGGGGGGGGGGTCTCCTGGTGTCCAGGGTTCCCCGAAGTAGGATGGAGCTTGTCTTAGTGGATGATATCTTCAGGTTATTTTCGTCAGCCCATTGTTGTAGAGTGGCGAGCGCCCGGTTTGCTGTGTTTTCCAGCTGTGCCCTGGAGTTTTCTGCCATATGGCGCAGATGTGGGAAACCACAGGTGGCGCCCGACCCTAACACTATGCACACTATGACCCACATTCGCGGAGATGGGAGAAATCCCAGGAGCCGCTAGACCCTCAATATACCAAATAGTCACCCAAATTGGACGTCGAGATGAACAAAATGGGCGGTTTTACTGACTTCCAAAAAAAGGATTTGTTGTTACAAATTCACATCATTTCACAGCAACAATAGCCAGAACTTACAAAAAATTAGAAAAAATCGTCAGAGGATGTAAGAGGGTAGGCCCAGAATTTTACGTAAGAACGTGAAGTGGAATCATTGATCTATTGTTAAGAAATTGCGAGATACTTCCCCACTTATACCGAGATCAACCCATATCTGCAAGAGAAAATGCGCAGAGAACTAAGGAAAATAACCGCACTTCAGCACCCTATCCACGAACCACTAGTTTCAGCCCAAAATGGGAAACACTCCAGTGATGCTTAAGTCCATGGACCTGGGTTATCGGAGAGTGGAAACAGGTATTGTGGTCTGATGAATTCCGATTTACACTGTTTTGTAACGACTGCAGAGTGCGGAAGCAAGCGCACGAAGCGATGATAAAGCACTGTGTGGATTATACGAGATTTTTATTCAGGGTTAAGTTCAGGGTTCAGATATGGCTACAAATTACTACGATAAATTCAACTTCATTCCATTTCCAAGGTCTGCGTCCAAGTTGCTAGCGAACAAGTTGCGGAGGGTGGAATAATTGTGGGCTGATTCTTTAATAACTGCTCGATGTCATTCAATCTTCTTAGTATATCAAATACCCATGAAGACCTTAATAAAAAAAAAAAGCACTGCTTAAACGGTGAAGCCATTTGTGATGAAGATTGTATTCCCTGCTTTCTATAGCACTTAAACGTTTCAAAAAACGTATCGAACAGATTTTTTACAAATTGGGAACAACGTAAAGAACAAATGTTCTCTTGTTGGAAGGAGGTGGACTTGCGTGTGCTGTGTATAGAATAATTAACTCCTTGGTGGCTGTAGAGACTTCTAGCTCCTCTCTTGCGTGTATTAACGATTTGTTCTCGTACTGCTACTAAATCACTACAGGTCACTCACATTAATCGACCGTCTTGTCTCCCGCAGCTATTTACTATAACAAGTGCAAACGCTTTTTCAGCGCCCTCTGCACAATTATACCTGTAGAAATTACGTTCTGTGTATATAAAAAAGTTATTTCTATTTTATTTTTTGCTTAACTCAAAAATTGCACACAGGGAATCGCTTGCTCCGACCTTGAAAATTCACAAACTATCACATGATGCATATCAAATTAGACAAATTTTCTTAAAATTTTTATTGAGAGTATTCTTTCTTTTAAAATGACCAATACTGTTAGATTTACTGCCGCGAATTTTGTTACAAAAAATGCTTTCATGGTATGATATAAAATAACTCTGTGAATTGTAAAACCTTCTTGGGAATGTGCGAGAGTTTCAGCCCAGGTTCGAATCTCATTACAAATCGCTAACAAGGGACGTGAACGATTGTGCCATCTCTGATTTACTTTTAAACTTCGTTAAGATAAAATATTCCTTAATTCGCCTTTTTATCGACCTCCGTAGCTTAGGGATTGAGATCGCAGGATTGGGGCTGTGGTATTTTTCAATTTTTTTTTTTTAGGCACGTTGGCATATATTCATAAGGCGCCTATTTGTCTACACTATGTCCATCCGTCCACATGTAACAACTCAGCTCCCGGGGTAGACAGAGTTTCATGAAATTTTATTTTTGTGCCTTTTAAAAAGATTTGTCGAGCCATTCTGAATTTCATTAAAATCAGACCGGTAGAAATCGGCCAATTATTCCTTTTTTCCGTCCTCATGTAATAACTCGACTTTCATTGGATGAATTTTCACGAAGTTTTATATTTGGGCCTTTTAGAAAGCTTTAAAGAGCTACCCCATATTTCATTAAAATTGGCCCAATATAATCTCTCCATATTGAAATCGGCCCAATAGAACCTTTCCGAATTTCATTAAAATCGGGTCAAATAGAACCTCTCCAAATTTTATTAAAATCAGACCAGCAGAGAATCTTTACAAATTTCATTAAAATTGGACCAACAAATACCATTAAAATAGGACTAACAGAAATCCCTCAATCATTATTTATTTTTTTCATACATATCACATAGGTTTTACATATACCGTATATCGTAGCTGAAGCACTGCTTATTATGTTTGTTGCCATGCGCTGGTTGGAAAAATTGGCCAATATGGCGAATGCGCGAAAGCTAAATTTTCTCTGTTCACGAATAAAAGTCGTTGCTTTTTTCTCTTTTTTGTTATAAATAATGAATTATTACTATTTGCTAATGCGCCTGAAATGTAACACACACTGCGTGCATTAACTACCTTGTTTTTACTTTCATATTTTCTACTTTATTACTTATCAAAACTGGCTGCTGGCTATAAAGTGCCATGGAACTACAACAGAAACACTAAAACCAGTTAGCTGATGTACACAGTGTATGTTAATGTTTTCTAAATGTTCAGTCTGTGCGGTTAGCACAGTGGTATGGTATCGTCGTCTTCCTCCCCACACCTGGTGGGAAAGGCCCGGGTTCGAATCCCGTCGATGACACATCATTGATGAACAATGATGTGTTCATCATTGTGTACCCATGTGTATTGTGTACAGACACATGTGTCTGTACACAATACACATGGGAGTTGCAATTAAATCCAGGTGACCCTAATAATTTTTTTTTTAGACCTCAACAGTGAAACTTTGGTCCATAGCAACAGGGGGTTCTAGTTCTTGCCAGCAAAACATGCCCCATATTAAGCAACCACCGATACCTGCCGGGCGGGGTGGGTTATAGGGTGTAGGCTATTATGGATTAGGTAGGGGTCACAATTCGGTGATCAGTGAATGTATATATATGCGAACGAGCCTAAAAATAAAGGTAAATTCCTTTATTTTTTGTATATATTGCCGATTTGTATTTATTTCGTTTATTACTGATTTGTATTTATTTTGTTTATTACCGACTTGTATTTATTTTGTATTTACATACAATTTTATAAATTATTAAACGTTGTATAATGTGGTCGCATTCGTAAGTCAACAGAAGCGAAGTGCGACTCTTAAACTGGCTCTCATTGCCTACGTATAGTAAATAACCGAGATATGCACATAGCGACGCTTCGTAGCTTTATTCCTGAAATTACAAGCGACTGCTACTGCTCACCAGTTCACTCTCTCTCTCCTACGTGCTTTGAAAAATATGAACGTTGAGCACAGTGGCGAAACTACCATACTGCTAGGTTCGCCACCACAGGGGAACCTGTCCCTCGCAGATATTCTTCCACACCGTGTGTAAAGCGCCTGAGATCGATTTCCGTCAGAGTAGTATTAACAACTACGCTGTGGTAAAGTTAATCAGTTACAGAGGCTGCGTGGTTTTCTCCCGAAAATTCGGGTTTTTCATCCAGCAAAGCTGGCAAACCACAAAGTATACAATATAGAGACACCGACGCCACACAGCCTTAGCTGCTTGGCTACTCATTCTACACAGCTCACCAATGAAAATATTCTTGTCCTAAAAGAGGGCAATATTTTCATTGTCGTATACCTTTTTCGAAAAGTGCTTCTATATAACTACATGAACAAAGGTTGTATTTTTTTTTTCTTCTGATACACTACGTATTTAGCCCCCAATACTTTTCTTTCTTAGACATGCTTTCAAAGGACATTGACAGTAAGGTACGTCCTGGCACATCGTTTTCCTATTGCTGATTTTTAAATGTCATCCAATGTTCTTATCAAACGCTGAAAAATATTTCAGTTATACACTGATTCTTGACTGTATGGATAGCATTTTCTGATGTGGAAACATTGGAAAATGCTACAATATTTTTTCCAAGAACACTTCAATTTTCGGAGGCATTTTGCTCTAGAAAACTGAATTCACAAAGAAGTCATGATTTATGTGCACGATTATGCAAATAGGATGTAGCGTAAAGAAGACCAGAACAAAAAAAAAAAAACCAGCTATAAACTGCATTCATTGCGTAACGAATTCTTATGAATCTTGTTTGAAGTTACTGTCATAATGACAGAAGTTTATTCCATTTTTTTCCCTCCGTCTCCTTGTCCTTTGGACCTTCCCTCTCTCAGGGATTGAACCCTGATTTAGATTTGCTCCACGAAAATATTCTAATTTTAATTCAAAGAGTATGAAGAGAAGACGTACACTGATCGATAAAATTAACAGAACAGGTGGTGTTACTCGGGCAGTTTGCGATGATGCGGGACAAAACTGGGTACAGTTCTGTTCTCTGATCAGTCCAATTTCAGCCTACGAACAGATTCTACACGTTATTTCATCTAGAGGCAACGAGGAATGCGGACCCACCGTGAATGTGTCCCTATCAGAGAAAGGGACACATTCACGGTGGAGGCTGTGTTCTCGTGTGAGGCGGAATAATGATCAACGGCCGCACCCCTCTTCATGTTTTTGATAGGGTTACCGAGAACAGATCCACGAACCCTATGTGCAACTTTTTAGGGGTGCGCATGACCCAGATTTTCTTTTCATGCACGACGCCACTTCACATAGAGCTCAAGTGGTGGAGGAATATCTCGAAACTGAAGATATCGAACGACTGCAGTGGCCAGCACGATCACCACACTTGAATCTGATCGAACATGTGTGGGACGTCGCACTGCACTTCGACAGCGAAATCCTCGGTAACTTAGTCAGCTAAAATCTGCGCTGGTGGAAGGATGGGATTTGTCGCCACATAATCTTAGACATTCTCATATCGAGCATGGTTCACCGCTGTCAGGCCTATTTAGCAGTTGGAGGGAATCATACGCCGTAATGATGTCATGTGACCATATTTTGGAGCACTTTTTATCGACTTCTGTAATGTGACCTTTTTGGTATTTCTTATCCAACCCATATAAATGTCCCTTATACCTGTCCGAAGATTCTCACTGTCTCCTCCTTTCATCGTTATTCAATGGCGCACCATCGTACTAAATTTTGTTCCGCTTCATCGCAAGTTGCACAAGCTACACCATGTTTTCTACGTGTTCTGTTAATTTTGTCGAGCAGTGTATTTTAACGGTCACGTCACGGCCTTTTTTCAACTAACTACAAAATCACACTGTACGATTGCATTTTTAGATGTTCTCATTTTAATGACAATTTAATATTTCGCTTAAACAAGGTGTTAACGCTTTTTTGTCTATTCTTCCGAATTTTCAGATAGCCGCTATGGTTTCGTCAGTTCTTGCTGGATTGGCTTATAACTCATATCGATTTACTCGAAAAAAGAAAACGTGAAGGTTTCCATTAGAACATGAAAGTAAAAATAAATGTTATTTGATTCATATTAGAATATGAAGTCAACCCGTGTCGCTTTTCTCTAGGGAACTATTCTAGTCCAGTTCTCATGAAGCCATTAATAATCAGACTGATAGAGCTAAACAGGTCGTTTGAGTTGGGCGGAAGAATCTCTATATGATAATAAAGAATTTTTATGTCGCTACATTTCATTGTACTAAGCATGCATGCTAAACCTCTCTGTGTCCACTAAACGCTTTTGTTATCATAGAATCTACAGCGCGCCAGGTGTCTGCAAGTATCCCGGGTGTGGTTATAAACTCTTTCCGTTACATGCTGTTTAAACTCATTCATCAGTTTAAGGTTCGTGTCATACACGCGCGCACAATCCTTTACACGGAAGAGTGATCTACAGATGGCGATGAAATATGGCGGCTGTGATAATATGAAGCACTACTAGAAGGCGAAAGTAGCGAATTGGATTTTAGAAGTGGCCATTTCAATAACATTTGTATTATACCCTCACTTCCCAAAAAACTAGAAACTTTTATTCAATATCTAGTTCCGCTATCCTTTGCCCGAATTACAGCCCGAACACGTAGTCGCATGGATTCCATTAGGTGTCCGTGGGAGTCTAGCGGAAACGAACTCCCCTTTCCAACATATCCCAGACATTTTCAATTGGATTCAGATCTGAAGAATTAGGAGACCATGATGGAAATGATGAAGATGTTGGAAATCTTAGGAATGTTCCTCGAACTACTCAGATATAATTTTTCACGGTGGATAGTTGCGTTGTATTGTTGAAAGATTCCATCGCAATCCGAGTAAAGTGGTTCGAAACGACAGAAAGATATTCAATGCAGCTCACATGACTTACTCGGTATGAGCGGACGTAGTTTGTACTAATAGAACATTAATATCATGATACCAACTCCAGTCGCTTGAGTGGTGGTTACGTACTGTCTGGATGCGTGCTTCGTAAGGTTCTCGCCAAACTTTCACTCTTCCATCGGTGCAAAAAAGCGTAAATCGATATTCCTCAACCCACATGACCTTTTTCCACTGTTCCACAGCCCAGTCTTGGCGTTGGCGGCACCATTACCAAATCAAATCTTTCGATTTTTTAGAAAGAAGTAGCTTCGTATAGGCACACGACTACAAAATCCCACATTCTTCAACTACCACTGCATAGTTCGGTTGGAAATGGGTCTGTTTTTTCCTAAATTTTTCAGTCATGCTGCTCACTAGACCTATTCTGACGTACAATTCATTTTAAATTCTTGCCGTCTCGTTCTTGGGGTACCGACTTTCTGCCGCATTTCTTTCTTTTTGAGCTGCATTCTCCATTCACCTTCCACTCATTGAGATGTTCAAGTTCCACTTTTGAGATTGTTGCTTTCGACACACCAGTGATTTCCTTTGTTTTCTCAATTATGGCAACTGCTAAACATGCTCAAACAATAACACCTTTCTGAAAATGGAAAAGATCGCCCCTCCTCCCCGTTATCGGATGGACTAAGAAGCCCCAAGAAAGCGTGCAGTATTTATCTAATAACAAGGAATTTTGTGATCATAAGGTAACAACTTACATTTGCATGCCCTACGTTTAATATTCTGGTGACGCTAATTGTAAAAGGTTTCTAAATTTTTGGCCAGCGAGTGTACTTAACAATGTTAGCAGACACATTTATTTACTAATATGAAATGTATCTGTTCCACGACTTATTATTACTTCTTTTGAGGAATACAGGTATCACATCCTTATGCTCAGTCAACTCATGGACGATGAGTTGACTGAGCATTAATGCTCAATGAGTGAGCATTAATTTTTGCTTCCAAGTTGGATAAAGGTACAACGGAGAGTCATAATCGGTTGTTGACAAGTTCACAGTGATACGACCCTGTCATGTTTACATGTTTGAGTGGTATAGTCATCTTTGCGATGAATAAGTGACATTTTTTTATTTTAAGTGTGAAGGCCGATGTCGAGTCAGACTACAGCAAAAATACAAAACTACAAAACTACAAAAAAATGCAAAAATACGGAACAAAAATATACAACCACACTGGTTTCGTTGCTGCCCAGTGGAGACAGACCGTCTACTTTTATCATTCTAAGCGTTTTAGTATTGATAGAAGTTCCATGCATAGTCCACAGATGGGATTGAGTCAAGTCTGCAGTATAGTCCAAGGTTGAGATCATTGAAAGACAGGTGATTGGGATCCCAAGTCAGCAAGGATCCCATTCCTCTTCCTGCAACTTTGGAAGGGACGATGAGAGGTGGCGCACTATAGCCATAGCAGCTAATGCGCCAATAAACAACCATACCACATGAGAGGTTCGTGAATTTTTTTAAGCAGTCGTTGCATTATTCAGTGTGTGGTATCTGTGAGTCATAAAGAAAGTTTGACAGTTATCAAAGTTTATCCAACAGTTTTTTTGGAAAAAAATTGATAAATCATATTTTTTACCACGTGATTCATATTCATAATATTTTTTTCTCACTGGACTTTTCGTTTCATTTTGTTCTTCAGCTCGAACGAGCGATGTAAGATCATCACTATGGACGTTAAAGCTAATTAGTGCTTTCAGAAATGCTTCAATAATATTTAGCAATGCTGGCAACTATAATAATAATAATAACCTTCTTTATTGCTGCTAAGTACGGTACAAGTACTAGAAACAATAATTCTCATCGCGGTGACATGGCCAGGAGTTTTACATTAAGGAATGATACATGTGATTAAATTGGTAAAATTAATAGTTACATGGGAAATTATAAGACACAAAAATTAAAACATGAAAAATGAAAATATAATAAACAGGAAAATATAAAGAGAAACAGAATTGAACGTCGTAACACAATTTGTTGAATTTATTCCAGTTCAACAGATGCGATCCACTCGAGGAGAATGCGACAAACGGCCGCCGTAGCCGAGTGGTCAAGTGCGCGGGTGCATAAGTACACGTGCCTTGAGTTACCCGGGTTCAAGCTCGTGACTGCTAAATACGGTGCTGTTTCTTGTATTCTGTCTATCTTGTGAACTCCTCTGACCGTTTGGTCGTCCCGGAGTATAAACAGAAAATTTATTTTTTTATTTCTAGTCGGTAGCCCTTAATTCCAAGACGGAGCAGTGCCTGAATTTTGGGGAGTGCCTGGGCAGGTAGGAAACGATGACACAATTTCAGCCGGATGTATTTGAGGATTAGTGTGGGGTCTGACCTCAAGGATGACGGAGGATTGTGCCACTGACAGAAATCCCGATGTATTAGTACAGGTGAAGGACAAATTTGAAAGACACAAATAGCTCGCAAGTAACTTGTATTCTTTCGAATATGACCCTCGGGGTTACTTCCCACCATCTCTTCAGGAATGTTCCTTTTGTTCTTCTCAGTTCATTTTCATCGACTTTCTCATTAGTCCTTCCAACACCTATCTAGATATCGACTTCCTGTTGTTTATTATTATTTTTTCTTGTTTATTTTCTGAAATTGCATTCATTGTATTTCTCCTGGGCCCGCATTATCATTCTGTCCTTTCTATTTGCAGTATATGCAGGCCCGAACCCACAATGTACAAAACTCCATACCCTTCCGTCACCCATAACGGAACTGCCAGGTTCGACCTTGACAACGCACGACTACAAAAACAGTATGAAGTTATATGTTTAATGCAAACCAAAATCTAGATATGAATCTATATTATTCGAAATCTTATATTATTATACTGATGAGAAAGTCCTATACAGAATCCACATCCAGTTAGGGTTCTCAGTTTTGTGAAAGAATGCGCCCTAAAGCTGAAATTCTGCTGTGAGGATGTTGTTATTGATGTAAATAAGTTAGTTAATGTACACAGTTCACTGCATTTCAGATGCTTAGCAATCCATGACAATCCATGATTTATAACAAAAAAAGAGCAAAAAGCAGAGACCGTTATGCCCGAACCGAAAACATTTCGTTCCTGCGCATCCGCCACATTGTTCATTCATTCCTCCCTTCAACCAGCGTGTGGCAGCAAACATAATATCCAGTACTTCAGCTACAATACAGTATACGGTATATGGATAGCCTATGTGATATATATATATAAAAATAAATAATAATTGCTGGATTTCTATTGGACCAATTTTAATTAAATTTGGGGTGACTGGACTAGAAAACTGAATTCACAAAGAATTCACGGTTTACGTGCACGATTATGCAAACAGAATTATGCAAATAATAATCGTTCTAACAGAGCGAAGTATAAAATTTAATGAAAATCCATTCACTGGTAGCCAAGTTATTACATGAGGACGGACGGACAAATAAATAATAATTGTCCGATTTCCGTTGATCCGATTTTGATGAAATATAGGATGGTTCGACAAAGCTTTCTAAAAGTTCCAAATACAGTATAAAATTTCATGAAAATCCGTCCATTGGGAGCCGAGTTATTACATGTGGATGGATGGACAGTGGTGAAGGCAATAAGCGCATTATGCGTACATGTTAACACACCTAAAAAGGAAACAAATAATGTTCAACTAGCCTTTATAAACATCATATTTTTCAGTTAACCGAACCAGAATGTAAAATGTTGGATATTGTTCCGGTCATTGATTTCCACATGTAAAAGACAGCGCAGCTAAATTAATTATTCAGAAAACGGTTTTTTTTCTACAAAGAAATATAATTCGAGTTGTACAGTCTTTTACTTATTATAGTTCGGTGGTGATAATAATCCCTCCAATGTGCTCAATTAACTGGCAGATCGACACGTGAGTGACCTACTTGATATGCCGAAAACAATTTATTAACCCCGAGAGACTTACTTGTAGATGTATCCTTAATGGGCAACCCAAATTCGAGACACTCCTACGCCCTGATCCTCGTTATGCTACACTGGGCTTTCTTATCGTAATGACTGGCTCCACAGTGCCTCACTTTTCTGTACCACCTTGTCATGATCAATAAATTCTAAATATAGAATAACCGCCAAGTAGACAGCAAGCACCATTTAGGGGAGATTTCGGAACAGTTATGACCTCAGCTTTCACCAGCTTTGCTTCTTCATTTAATTTTTAGCTGATGGTATTATAATGTGTTCTGCCCTTTCATTATGCGCCCTCTTCTAATGATTCATTACCACATTAGATTTTACAGTAGAGACAGACAGATTAGTATTATGAAAGAATTTTGTATTAAAATGTACACACCATGACGTAAGAGCGAATCTTTCACCAATTTGGTATAATAATAGAATTCTGTTCATTCAGAAGTCCACTATTAAACAAATTCTGCAGACAACTTATTTCCGGTGAGTTATTACATGGACCTACTGCATTAGGATCGCTGTAGTACCTAGCTTACAGTTCACTGCTGATCGGCGTGCTTATGCGGAGAAGCATCCAGTACAGGGGGACAAGATCACACTAATACACGCCAGCGTACAGCTCGCGTGGAAGGTGGAAGACCGAAAAGTTCGATTAAAAGACAGCTGCTTACAGGAATGGGAAAGTAATTCTGAAGTAATAAAATGCTTTCTTTGGAATTTTTTCTCCTCGAAGGTTCTTATACCCGGAAGTTCTAGTATTGTTAGGATACCACCGGAAAGGGATTGGGTGCTAAGAAGGATGTGGAAACATAACAAGCATGCATTAGCCCTGCACCGCTTAACATGCCCAACGATAACAACCCTGCTTGGATACAACGATATACGTGGCATCTCCCCAAAACCACGACGTGGTTGGCCGCTTGTCGTATCGATCGGACTTCGTGAGCCTGGAGTTTTACGTCATCGTACAGTCGTTGTCTCCATGGCAACAGCCTTATTCTCCGTTGACGCTGCCTCCTCGTGCTGACGTCAAGGAAACCGTTAATCACTCCTGACGCAGGAAGGAATAGAAATCTCCCCTCACCTGGGTTCAGAGTGGTGACGTCAAACGCTTAGAAGCTACGTCAAAGGCGCTCTAACGTCACACAGGTGCAAAGGCACAGAGCAAGAGAGAAAGAGAGAGAGAGAGAGCTGAGAAAAATTAGGTCAGCATCCAACGTCAGCAAAGTGTCCATGTAGTTGTACAGGTGCGTTACAGATTTGGGAAACTGGTTGAAGTTTGAGGCATGCTTATGTGCATGTCATAAAGCCCCTGTAATGCAGATTCTCTGTCTGCCCATCTTGCGGTACAGCGAAGAGCCAATGGGGTGTAGCGGAAACAGCAATAATGGGCGAAATGAATTCCAAGCAAAATTTGACACTCGAGAACAAGTTCATGTAATCAAAGTATTTCTCACAATTTGTTTAAAGGAGAATGAAATTAAAATAATAAAGTGTAATGGAAATAAATAAAGAAACGGAAACAGAATAGAGTTACGAATTCTACTTAAGCTACACGAGTACATTTCTACACTGGAGTGACTTCCGTTATCTCTATAGTAACCCCTTTTTTGAAACACCATGTAAATATCCATGCCCATGTTTCTCAAACAGCATAAAAATCATTTATTAGTCTACCATTATAACATTAAGCTGTTTTTAAAACTTCTAACTTCCTCATCCTGTATCCTGAGTTTCATATTATTTTTTTCCCCGAAAAGTGATTCCTAGACTGTCCCATGTCTAAAGATTTATTTTCTTGGCACGCCCTTTCTGTCTGGTTTTGCCTTATATAGTACTTTTTTGGACTGTAAGATTATCCATTTATCGAGTAGGTGGTCTTTCTGTGAGAGGAAAACTACACAAATCTCGAACTGGGTAGAAAGAGTTAGCGAAAACAATTCTGCAGCTTTTATTCAAAGCGGCATATTAATCTTGATTTTCAATCTCTACGAATAAGCATGGTATTTATACTGTGTTTCACACCAAATTGGTTTGTGAATAATAAATCTTACAACACTGATACACGTGGTAAGAGACTCGTGTGCTCATGCCATGCGATATAAAGCTGGAGACAGATATGCATGGATGCTGTATGTGCAAAATTCAGTGCGAGAATGGGCAAGACGAAAGCTCTAACTTTGAACGCAACATAGACCAGACAAAAGGCTAATGTTATCAACGCCAGACGCACCGGTACGAGTATCTCGGAAACTGCACCACTGCTGGATTTTCACGTACGGCTGGGTCTCATGAGTATCGAGATAGGTCTAATAACCAAACGACAATTCTGGTGGGAAACAGCTCATTAATGCGAGAGACCAACGTAGGCGGACAAAACTTGAACAGGTTAACAGAAAAGCAACATTCAGTCAAACAATCCACCCCCAACAGTGGCAATCAACAAGGCTTTTTGTACCTTGTCAAAGATGGGATTATGCAGCCGATGACCTAATCGAGTTCCGCCCTTGTCAGCAACAAACAAGAAGGAAGGGTTACATTAAGCTGAAGAACATGAACACTGGACAGCGCAGCGGAGGTTTGGTAAAACGTTGCTTGGTATGACTAATTTTCACTTCTGCTGTTTCGCACTGATGGAAGGACCCCAATATGGTTAAATGAGTCCATTGACCAATCCGGTACTAGTGAATAATGCTGGTCAGTGGTGGCGGTATAATGATGTGGAGAGTGTTTTCGTGGAACACATTAGGTTCCATTATACCAGAAGAGCAACATTTGGATGTCACAATCTGTCTGTCGCAAGGCCAGAATCTTAAAGAACTGTTCTAAGAACATGAGAGTGAAACATTTGTAGATTGAATTCGGCTTACTGTGGTAGCCTCACCAGATCGCAATCCAAATGAACACCTGTTGGGATTACGCAGAACGATCTCTTCAATACAGAGATCCACAACCATCCAATTTCAATAACTGTGGGAAGCAATTGAGTCAACATGGATTAACGTCCCATTGTCACCCTTTCCACAGTTTGTTGAGTCCATGGTTGTCCTAATAACTAAAGGGGGACGTATTCACTATTAGATGCGTCTACATAATAAAGTGTCCACGTAGTGAAATATACAGTTTAAAGTTTCATCTAAATTCCAAAGAAGTTCTTCCATAAGTACAAGTACTATTATTGATCAATAATGGTACTCGTACTTATGTCGTCAAGAATAAACTTATGCCGTCTAGAATAATAAAACCTTCCACAAGAGCCAAAAACATGAAAAGGAAACACCCGATAAAAATTCTTAGGGTCGTTGATAGAATTCAAACTCAGACTTTTTGTACCAGTGTGGGAGGACGGTGATTATAACCACTGTACTTTCCGCGAGAGCTTCACGCTAGAAGTGAGCATGATCAAAGTCAAAGAAATGCAGTAGATGGGTGGAGGAACTGAGATTAGTGACTTTCAGCTGAAGTCATCATAAGATGCTATATTAGCAATCAATTAGCTCGTGCCATTGTGAAAATACCTGAGTTCAAATTTCGTCAGTGATGCAAGGCGTGTTAGTTTCAGGCGAGGGTAGCTTTTCTTCCGCAACTACAACAGTTTCGAACACCAATGGTAAGGTCGCGGTGCCACGACAGCCGGGAAAAACCCGTTCGGGTAGACCACAGAAATTGAAGAAAAGAGACTAGAAGGCACTCAGAAGAGTGGTAGATAATTCCTGTCAGTCCTCATCGAATACTGTCAACCAGGAGTTCAAGGAGGCCAGAGGAACTAATATCAGTACAAGATCGACATGCAGTCAGCTGCACTGCACTGCATTCGATTTGGCGAAAGAGCTGCAGCACACAAATCGAAGATCACAGTACGCATTACATAGCGTCGACGCTTCGTGCACAACCCACCGTAATTGGTTCCTGTAACAATGCGTTATGGGATGACGAATCACAGTACGTGGTTTTCTAATCTGGTGGTCGTAACATGACGAAGGTCTTTGGGTCTGTACCATGACAAAGAAAGTTGTTTACCAGAATGGGTTGTTCTAACTGTGACGTTCGGCGGAAGTGTTGCCACCGTGTTACCACAGTAGGAGAACGTTCAAGTAGACCGCAGAAATTGATGGAAAGAGACCGGTGGCACTGAGAAAAGTGGTAGCTAAAACTCGTATCACAAGACTCCTAGCTACCACTAGGATTCCTTTTCCGAATAACATTGGTGTCCGAGTGGTACTAGGACCTCAAGGAAGTAACAACTACTGATATTAATACAAGAACAATAAATAGAGAGCTGTATCGGATTTTTCAGAAGAGCTGCAACATACAGACCAACCATGACACCAGGTAATGCGTAGAATAGGTTTTCCTGGTGGACAACCAGTCGTAATTGGTCCCTGGAACATTAGAAAGCTGTATTGTGGAGTGATAAATTACAGTACAAGTTTTTCCCATCAGAGGTGCTTATACCCGGAAGTTCTAGTATTGTTAGGATACCCGAGCATCCTAACATTAGGATACCTAATGTTAGGATGCTCGTAATAATGTTATTTACCAGATTGTGTCATTCCAGCTGTGAAGCTTAGCAGAGGTACTGTCACCATCAGGAGTTGTTTCTCATGGATTAGACCACTGATTGACGCTCCTGGAAAATAAATTCCACAGGGTTCATTGACATTCTGGACAATTCCACTGTTCCTACATCGTAACAGCTGTGTGTGTGTGGGGGGGGGGGATTTTCCGTTTCAGCATGACTATACCAAGGAAGATGTCGTATTGCACACCCTATAGAGACTTGGTTTGAAGGACGTCTCTGTATGTTTGTGTGTGTTTGTGTTAAGCGCCAGAGTAACTAAGGATATGATGCATCAGCATATCGTATTTGTAATTTCGTGTGTTCTTTGGTAAGTTTTCTGTCCGCCAGACAAAAAAAAAAAAAAAAAAAAACCGAGAATACGGGAGAAAAAAAAATGCAACCTTCGTCTGAGACCAAACAACTCAGCCACGTTGTAAAAAAGCTTTGCGAAAAAATAAAAATTCCTGGCGTCATTGACGGGATTCGAACTGAAGTGTGTTCTACTCGGTGTGGGGAGGATTATATTCACTGTGCAACCCGCGAGGTCAGGGTCAGAAGACATTAGCCTGCAAAAGTTTCATCGGTTTGCCCAGATCTGCTACCATAACCCCATTAAACACCTTTGAGAAGAGCTGGAATGTCGAGTTTAGTTCAGGTCAATATGATTGAAATCAACAGCTGAATTAACCACTGTGTTAAAGGGGGAATGGACCGAAATATCGCCTTCCCGTTATTAAAAATTGGTTCAGACTCTATGGCGAGGATACATCGAGTAATTAAGGCATAAATAGGACGGACACGTAATTAAATATCATACTGATAAAAGTTTCTTTGAAACATGCAGGTATCTCGTTACTTTTGACAATATAGTGTACATAACAATTGTTATATTCACCTTTATTCCCTACATTTGGACAACTTTTGTCCTACACAGTACAATGCTACAGGATTGCACGAATATTTCAACGCAGTAATTAAAATCAAATCAAAATTCGTACGACAGACAGTAGTTTCGCTTCTTGCCACTCATTTGGAGAGGTTTGGGTTTGACTATCGTTCATGACTGGAGGAATTTCTAAAAAGTCCCTTCAATCGGAGCTGCAGTTAGCGAATATTAGGTGGAAGAAGTAGGATCTTTCCTCGTGAGTTATTCCCGATTTTTCAGCCTGCACAACCGATGCAATCGGCCGTGAACACAAATTCCTACAGCTAATAGCGCACAAGATGGAGCAATATGATCTAGTTGCTGATGCTTCTAAAAATCCATAGAAAGACCATAGGGAGAACTGTACTGGAGTCAAAGGGTGATGCTAAGAACGGGTGTGAGTAATACGGGGAAAATGAAAATAAGCAGAGAAGTGAAATAAGGGATGTTGTATCTGTGAACTTTTTTTTTAATGTGCTGTACTCGTATACAGCATTCAATACTATATATAGAGATAATAGCTAAGAAAGATGGAGAAGGGAAAGTGTAAAGACAGGGGATAAAATGTACTAATAGCGAGATTTTTAATACTATAAAAATGAATAATAAGAATATATTAAAATTGGATAAATACAGATATCTCGGCAATCTGCTGAGGAATGATGGGTGAAGTGTCAAAAAATTATAACTAGAACTGCAATGAGTAAGACGGTGTTTGAGAAAGGAAGCAGATATTTACAGGGAGAATGGTTATCAAGTTAAGAACAAAGGTAGCTAAATGCTTGGTATGAAGAATCATGCTATATGGGGTTGAGACATGGTTCGAAAGGAGGATATCAGAAGAATTGAAGCTTTTGAGGTGTGGACGTGCAGAAAGCTTGAATGGATGAAGTGGACAAACAAGGTTAGAAATGAGGGAGTACTGAGGGCGGGAGAACACAATTCAAATTATTTTATATTAGGGCCACCCGTAATTTCTTAAAAATACCCATTTTTTATGTAATATGTTTGTAAATTGCGTGCGTTCTCTGGTCGATTTGCCTGTTTTTCTAGAAAAAAAGTTTCCAGGGGGAAAAAACCTTGCTATCTACGCTTGAGACCCACTAACACAGCTACGGAGTGAAAAAGTCCATCAAACTTCCTCGCGTCATCGACGGGATTCGAACCCGGGCCTTTCCACCCGGTATGGGAGGACGGCGACAATACCACTGAGCTACCCACGTAGACGGCGGGAGAACAGAATAAGTATAAAAGCTAAAGGAAAAGAAAGACAGGATTCGAATTCAAGTCTTTTACACCCGGTCTGGGGAGACGGTGATTATACCATCTGTGCTACCCACGAGGGTACAAAAATTGGACTGGACATATTCTGCAAAGGGAACAAAATGAGAAGTAGGAAAATTGGAATGTTTGGTGATTTTGATAGAGGGTAGCGAATATCGTGGGCTGAATGAGGGGAATAGGGTAAGGGAGAGTTGGAGATGCGATTGAGTTATTGCTGACATGGACCTGCCATGTGGCAGAAAACTTTTTATTTTTTGTTCTTTAACAAGATACATTATACTCGTACGCACTTTGTTTTCACAGTCTTCTGCAAGTTACTCCATGGAAGTTTGTTTTAAGGAAGTGTAGCACACCAACAAACTGCAAAAGGAAAATTATCTTTCCAGTAACAAATGTGGATTGCATAAACGCAAGTTGTTGATCCCATTCTCATTATGCATTGCAATGACGTTTGTTAGTCATTGTGCAATGAAGGAATAAATTACATTTTTATATTTTAATTTACATTGCATAAATTTGAATTTTAGTGGCTTCCTCGGTTGGTTCCCTCTTCATTTCCCTCACGTTAATACAGCAGAATTAGAAGAATTAGAAGAATCGCTTTCCTTCCACGCTTTGTGGAAAATGAATGGAGTACGAATGCAGTCTAGGCGAGTGGAACTATTATTGTTATTATTATTTATTTATTTTATTATTATTTTTTTTCAATAAAAAAATGGCTGAGCTGGTTGGTCTTGAGCGACGTAGATAGCAAGGTGTTTCCACCAGAATCTGGGGTTTTTCGTCCAGCAAAACAGACAAATCGACCATAGAACACACACAATTAACAGACATGAGACACACAGCACTGCAGATGAATTTAATTATTCAGGTGGCCTAAAAATATATATTTTTTTGATCTTGAGCTAAGATTTCATGGTCTGGTTTTTATCTAGAAGGAAAGCAAACTGACCACAGAATACACGAAATTTACAGTTACAAATACCTTATTGCCCTAGTTGCCTTGATACGAAATCAAAATAGCCAATCCTACTTCCCTGTTTTTTTTCCACTAACTGATGTACAATAATACAAACAAGAGGCTGCACTGTTGTTCGGTGTTCATTCTGTAAATACCAGTTGTCAGTCACGCTCCCATCAGACATTATATACTGTCAATAAGCGAATCATAGACTACTTCCATATAACATGGTATGCAACGGAGAGCTGAAAAACGTAATGGTATCGGACCTGATTAATTACAAAGTTGATACACTGGGTCCTAAGGCTAGTTATAAAATAAGCAAGATAAAAATATAAAAGAAACATGGCAATTTTTAGAAAAATTATTTTAAAAAATCAGTAATTATTATGGATGACCCAATTTTTCTTTTGGATTAAAGCGCTGAAGCTGAGATAAATCTCTGAATTCGGAATGTTTAAATGGTATGTGAAATCGGTCCTCCTAACACGAATGAAGGGACAACGAACATATTCGTCCTGTATTTAATTTCTGCCTTAATCGAGATGACTGCTTTCAGAATAACAATACTCTCATCAATCATGCTCATGTCAGTGGCTGGTTCAGGAACATGACTTGTCATCTGCATTGTCAACCCGCAGTCATTGGATCTTAACCCTGTTGAACAATTGTGGAATGTTTGGGAGCGTCACATACAAGCACTTCATCATAAGGGGAGAGTTTTGTATCCCCTCAATAATCTGAAACAAACAAAAAGTTAACAAAATCAGTTCTTCTTTAGTAACCAGATAACTTGATACTAGGGGTAATTAACTTCATTGCTCCCACTTGAAGCTGAAAAATTTTAGAGAGGTTTCAAGGCACTACCCCCGAGTTACATTACAAAGAGCGGATATGAAAGATGCTATATTGCTAAAAGTAACCATACAACTGCATGTTTCAAAGACCCTTTATTGGTACAATATTTAATGATAAGCAGGTTCACTTTTAGCTTTAATTACACACTGAAACTTTGTTAGTAGACGCCAAACAAATTTTGGAGGATAGGCAGGCGGTATTTTAGTCCATTCTTCTTTCAAAACAGCGATCAATTCAGATACTAACTGTGAGCTTGTTGGTCTGGCCTGAAGTAAACATTCCAAGGGTGTTCAATAAGATTAAGGTCGGAGCTACGGGTAGGTCAAGGAATCATTCGCACACACATATTCTTCAAACCAAGTCACTACAGACTGCGCAGTATGATATGGTATATTGTCGCACTGAACGAAAAAGGGCCCTGTCCATACTGCAGCCACAGTGATAAACTAACAAGATTCTACCTACAACTCTTCTGAGCGTCCTCTGATCTCTTTTCGTTAATTTTTACGGTCTACCGGAATGTTTCCAGGTTGTAGTATCACTATGACGTTTCCATTTGGTGACTACGCCAGTCCCCGTTGATACAGAGCGTTGTAGTTTTGTTACAATGACAGGAACAGATTGCTGGCTAAATAGCATACTATGATGATACCCGTTGGAAGTCACTTCGACATATCTGCTGTATTCTGCCTTCTTTTGTTGATCTGCTTACTTCCAGCGTGAATGCTGTTACTTTTCCAAATACCAGGGCTATCCGAATATGTTTGACAACATAGTACACACACTCAGTGATCACTGAATTATAACCACCAACCTATACCGTGTTGGCCCACCGTTCACACTGATAACACCCGCTATTCGCCTAGGCATTTACTCCACTAGATATCTAAAGACGCCCGTAGGGATCTGCAGCCATGCTGCCTGAATGGTTCTCCACAGTGTAGAAACAGATGACGGTTGCGTGTCCACACGCCTCACTTCCCGTTCGAAAGCATCCTACAGGTGTTTCGACTGAGGTCAGGCGAATTTGGAGGCCAATCAAGATGGGTGATATCTTCACTGTGTTCCCCGAACCACTCGTGCACAGTGCGAGCCAATGACACGGTGCATTATCGTCTCAGATGATCCCGTTTCTGTCCGGAAAAAATGCAACATGGCAGGGTCCACAGTCGCTTAAGACCTGCCGGCAGATCTTACCAGTGAAACGTTAATCCATACGCACGACGTTCTCGACGAGTTCTTGGGGACTCGTGTACCATTGCCTACGCAGATGACCTCATGTTTTTAATTCCTGGTAATTCTAGAAGAGTTATTGAGGAAAAAGCGGAAGATTTGCTCCATGAACTGTTGGCTTGGAAATTTATACAGAAGCTTGAGATTTCTAAGGAAAAGCTGTTACTATGCTCTTAAAGGGTAAGTTGAGTCATACGAGACCACCTCTTGTTCGTAGCAGAGATGTCTGTTTAAGAAATGTTAACTGCGTCAGGTACTTGGGTGTGTGTCTGCAGGCGAGGTGGTTTAACCCGCTCGACACCATTCTTTGTACACCTTAACCACAGTGGGCCAACAAGACGTTCCGTTTCCGATATGGAAGCACCCGATGCACGAGCTCCAACAATAATCTTTATATCTTTATTACATCCAATAACTCCTACTTTATCACTTTGATTTGCATTATACATCCAGTATACATTCAGTAATCACTGAATATGTACTGGATTAATAGCTATTTTTCTTCTGAACAATTCTGGCAGTGAAGGTATAATATACATGGAAAGGTATAATAATTCTACAATACATATACGGCGCAATGTGGCCTTAAGTTGTTGATGCGCCAAAAACCCTACTACAGCCAAACAACCAGCTGTACGTTTCGCTGAAGGGTTCAAGTTTGTAACTTGAACCCTTCAGCGACACGTAAAATAAATAAACTTTAAAAAATTGGGATTTACGATGAA
Organism: Mastigoproctus giganteus; assembly: GCF_048544385.1. NCBI lineage: Eukaryota > Metazoa > Arthropoda > Arachnida > Uropygi > Thelyphonidae > Mastigoproctus > Mastigoproctus giganteus. The sequence goes on along the minus strand of NC_143575.1, from coordinate 250,719,846 downwards.
GTGTTACTAGTTCTACAATACCTTCAGTCAATATAAAAATTATTATTTCTCCTGATGAGTTTATTATTATTATTATTATCTGCTTAGTTACCCACGAAATGCGGACCACCCCGGGACGGCTATGTGCCAGGAGGAAGTGTTATTTACGATAGGAGGTGTGAGGTACCACACGTAGAGTACATGCGAGCTCGACCCCAAGAAATTTGCAGTGTTCATTTATATACAAAATTTGAAAATTATATACACGCTCTGAAGTTATATAAATTATTTGTAGAAAGTCATTCATTGATCAGGTGAAAGTGTCCTACACCACAGATTCATCAGCTGATAAGAGTTCTCTAGGGTTTTTTTGGAAGAATTTATCCGGATGAATGCTTAATTTTAATTTGTTGAACATTTCTAGGATATTTGCAGGAAACATATCTCTCAGAGAATTAAAACTTGGAAGAATTAGCCAAAGCGGGAGGCAAGAGCCAAGATGATCTCTTCTCGCCTTCTTTGGGTGGGGCATCTATTCGTCTCGTCATGAGCCGTGCTAGAGTGAGATTATTTCTTGCAGCCGTTTTTCTAGGGAATGGTTCCCAGATTTGCTTGGAAGACAGACCTGGAAATAGTAAGAGGGTTTCTTACCACCCTGCCCATCCATTTTAGTATTCAATATTCTAATCCGAGACATTTGTAAAATGTAGTTACAATTGCGTCTCTCGTAGTTAAGGAGAAAAATAAATTTAAAAAAAAATAAATAAAAAAAAAACGAAATTTCATTGAAGGTGATTCAACACTCTCTTTCAAAAGCGCCTACAAATTTCTTAATTTTTATGTATATTCTGGGTTTCCACAGCTGAATGAACACCCAAGAATGATGCCAATGTATTTGCACAGGTATCAAGAATGATACCAATATCCTCAGTTCATTCATGACTCGTTGGATGGAGGGGGGAATCGGGAATTAAAATCTGTATTTCTGGATTATCTAAAATACTTCGGTCAATTGAGGTGGACTTTATATTTCTAGTATTAGCCAATAACGCCAAATCTACATTGATGAATTATTATTATTATTATTATTATTATTATTATTATTATTATTATTAACAATATAGTGCAAGGAAGCCTGAGACTTATGTTGCACCAGCCAAAAAAAAAAGAAAAAATTTCCAAGATACCCTGTGAATGAGAGAGAGAGAGAGAGAGAGAGAGAGAGAGAGAGAGAGAGAGAGAGAGAGAGAGTCAGAAGTAGAAAGGAATCATCAAGAAAGAGAAGAATTATGATATTCAGCACAGGACCCTGGGTTTGCCATTCTCACTCACTAGATGTAAGCCCCTCGGGTTATCATCCATTATTCTAGAATTATGAAGACTCTTCCAGATTAAATTGCTTTTGAAACCGGAATACGGTTTTAGCCCAAATCGCGACCGCTTTTTTTTTCTTTTTTTTTTTTCCCCTGCCACATCTTAATGACTGACTTACTTCCAACATATTGTTTCGGGCCCTTGGGATATATGGCGGTATTTGTTCTCCTTGGTTAAGGCCCGCCTACTACTGTAGTTGGAAAATATGACTGAGATGCGGTAGGGATAAAAATACTCCACGTAATTCACGGGACCAGATTCTTACAAAAACTGTCCTTCCAGGAGAGAACAAGCTTTTCTGTAAATAATACTGCGTGTTGATTTTAATTCTAACCAATGAATGAAATTATGTCGATGTAATAACATGCCATTTAGCTTAAAAATGCCTAATCTGTCCATATGGTCTTATGGACAGATTAGGCATTTTCCGAAACCAATCTCTGAATTATGGACATCTGTCCGGATCGTCTTCGTTGAGAGCATATACTGATCTTGGGATACGGGTTTTAGTTTTAAATGTTATCACCTAAAAATCTTTGTTTTTAGGTGCTAACACGAGTGATGGATCAGTGGTGCACGCATAGCGAGTCAGGACCTTTTAGTAAACTAGTTGCGAAACAGGTTTCAAGAATTTCGGGGGGGGGGGGGAATCTCGTTACGGCATTGTAAAAAAAAATGTCTACGTTCTTTACAATTGTAGGTCAAATTTAAAATAAATAAATAATAAAATTAAATAAATAAAAGAACGTAAAATTTTAATTTTTCTGTTCATATTCCTCAAACTGAGTAGTTTTATAATTAGATATATTAATAACAATAATTTACTTTTTTATTAATTTTCAGCAATTAGCAACCTTTAGACAAATAAATAAACATTTTCACATCTTCGCGTTCAAATATAATGAACAGTAAATTTGAAATTTCAACCTTTCCAAATACTGAGTTTGCTTTAAAAAGAAAAGGAAAAATAAAATAAAATATTCCGCCTACATCACATTACCGACACGATCGCACTAGATACAGAAGCGCAACTTCAGACAGAAGCGGTGGTGTCCAGTTCTAGTCGACAGCTTAATTTCTCCAGTGACAGCCCCGTCCCTAGTCTACAACCGGTTCAGTTGTAGCGGTTAGTCCGACCGCTGCCGATATTAAACCCACAGCTGCCTGTTACAACAAAAGCAATCGCTATAGCCACACAGCCTCTACCTAATGCCGAAGATCCGTTTAAAACTAGATCAAGTCAGTCTGCGCGTTCCGATGCTCTACTCTTTCGTTTCTGCTTTACAGTTCACTGCAACGATTTTTGTCACAGTCGGTTACTCGTCAGATGTCCACAAGCATCACTGTACAGCGCGTTACCTACGATAGTCCCATCTTTGGAACGGTGGTCACCGTTCAAAACACTGTTGCTTTTAAAAACAGCTTTACACAAGCCCTTAAAAAATCCAACCCTGCTTATAACGTAAATGAAAACAACCCTCCCCACCCCCACATAACCAACACAATTAAAAAACGATAAATTCCTATCTAAATAGTTCTAATGTTGGAACGACTTAAACCCTCGCACTAAAAACGTAAAATAATATTAGTCCTTCCAATACCATCGAACCACCCACTGTTACTAAAATACTTTCGCTTTAACCGGATTTGCCATTTTAGCGATCTTGAAACAAAATCAATGACCTCTTAAAGAGAGGCTTTTCTCGGTCCCGCTTTGGTTATTTGGTTATTTTTAAACTGCTATCTTGATTTATTATCCACAATAGTATTTTATTCACGAACTACTCAAAAGCAAATTAACAATTATTACTCTGTTTTATATCCCAATCAGCCTAAAATTTAGTATGTTCCAAACAAAACTTTTGTATGATATGAATATTAAATCTAAAACAACGCAGATTATATAATTATCTGCGAAATAACTGATCAATTATTTCTCTAAGCTGCCATTTATTTTTGTTATTATCAATTATTTTAGTGTTGTGAATTCTGTAAAACTGTGCAAAAATAGAGGCAAAAACTAATATTCAACGTAATCCTCTCACCAGGCAGTTTATACTTTTATCAGTCAAAGATCGTTTGGTAATTGCATACTCAAATAAAAATATAAACTGGTTAATAATCTTTAAGACTTAATCAATAGAATATTCTTTTCTTAGATATTTATTCAGACATTAGCAGAAGTGCATAAATTAAAAAAATATATATATAAATATTTTACTGAAAATCTTGTCATAATTGTTATGGAATAGCCCTGAACTAAAGTTCAGAAAACGAAAGACGGCAGCAGTAACTGTTACCATGGTATCTGTCCCGCGTGTCTATGAACTACTACGTGATGAACTCAACGTACTCGCTGCAAGGTGGAACAGGAGGTCAAAACATGCGTACTTCATTTTTTTTTTATTAAAAAATGAGGGGATGGTCCTCAAGGTCGTGTTATAGGACATCACAACTGTAAGACCGCATCGTGCTTACGTTGCGTAACTATTTTTTCTTCCTTCTTTCTCTCTTACAGTAAAGGTATGCGTATTGCTGTAACATTGCTGGGTGCGACAGACAATGCACAGAATACCTCTTTCAACGGCCTGTAGCCGACTGACGTCACAGCAAATGTGCGCCGCTACTGCATCTTTGGTCGACAGTCTGCACAGTGATCCCACGGAAACGTGATTGGCTGCGGCGTTCGGTACGTGCCCTCTGCTAACGTCACACACACGCCCGACTGACGTCACCGTTTCCCGGGAGCGCTGTTTGAAGATCGCTCGTCGAAATATATACACACGGTGACGCAGTTCGAGTATAATCGCGGGCGTGCTACGGGCGCGTGCGGATGTTCCGCCTGACCTAGATCTTCGGATGTTGAAGGTGTCCTCATTTCTCCGCATCTTCCGAGCACATCAGGAGTTTGTGGCCCCGCTCCTTCCGACCACCGCTCGCGTGTCACACTGACCGAGTCAAGCGCATCCCATCAGCTGAAGTCGGCGTGGCCGTCAAGCATTTAGCGTGAACACACGTGGTGTGTATGCTCGTCGACCAGTTCCAGGCCAACCGTTGGGGTGAAGCGGCTGTCCCGAAAGAAATTCTTTGGACTTTAGCGACTTGTAATAGGGAATCCAAAGTCCAATTATTATTATTATGCCCTGTGTATATTTAGAACTCAGGTGAAATATTGGTTTCTTCTGCGTGGAAAGGATAAAGCAGCCAACACGGCTGGCAACGTAAGTGTTTCTTACGATAGTTTTCGAATTTATGCCATTTTACTTTTTTCAGTTTATTCTTCAGATTCCTGAAACATCGTAAGTATAATTATTCTCTTTGTGTAGCTCTTGGATATTGCTTAATCTTCTATTTGGGATTTATTTAGCATTTCGTTATAATACTGTTCTCTGGTTTGAATCAATAGCTAACCACAGACTTGAAGGCGATAAAATTCCCATTTCATTATCAGCAGCAGACATTTTCATTTAGTATTTAAGGTGGAGAGTGCTTTTATGTTTATATGGGCATGGAATGTATTATAACGTGATACAAATATGGCAGAAATCAGTGCTTGTTATATGGCTATAAAATTATGTCCGAGAAATAAATCGGAATTTACGTGTTTAACCTTTCGTATATTTACTAGAAACACGATATATCTGTGAATATGACGTTCCCTAGTTACTTTTCCTAGTTATAATAAAAAGAGTAATAAAAGAATCAAATCAGTCTGCATGTTTTTTTCATGTCAATTAGTAGTAGGCTTACCCTCTCGATACCTTTCTCTATTATCGTTGGGAATCCTCTGTATCACATCACTACAGTAATCTATCTTGAGTAACTGCATTTTATAATTAAAATTAGCTGCTTAATGAAATGACTTTGTTTCCTTCCATTTTGACCAGTAACTTATTAGCAAAACTTGTTAGAATAAAAACTGTTTTATTATGGCTGCGAGTTTGCGAGCGAGACGTTTTTACAACTTATTTATAATACTAGCGTAATATTAATATTATGCTTGCTTTGCTTAGAATATTCGTGTTCTTCTATGTAAAGTAATACAATTTTATCAGTTATAATTCTGGTAATTATCCTAAAGAATCAATTCCAAAAGAACTAATTGTACTTACGATATTCCACATATAAATTCTCTCGTACTGAAGGCGAAATGCATCCTCATTTTAGATGAATTACCAACATAATAATATGAAGTGAAACTGTTTATATTTTCTTCAATCTCAAAGTATAATACCTTAAAATGTTAACTTTAAGCTTTAGTTCTTAAAAGATACGTAAAAAAAGTTTGAAATCGCTTCAAAGAAACTTTCCTAGTACTACACGACCAAACGATATTAGTCACGTACTTTCAGCACGCGATTACTATGGAGACAACGTGGCGTAGCAAACATAGTGAAACTTGAAATAAAATAAAACATTTATATTTTATTTAAATTATTAATTGTATTCGAAATAATTCTCAAATCTGACGTATTGACTGAAATGTTTATTTTAAATATTATCCATTACAAAAAACTATCAGACTTTTGTCGCAAGTATTGTCTGTGTAATTTTTAAAAAAATCGCAAAGTTTAAAGTGAGTTTGTTAACCATGACATCTTTTACTTCTAGTCAGAGCTATTTTTAGTAACACCGTCACAATCGACTGCTAAAAATCTCTCTACAAACGCTGTACTTACCTAAACTCGTCACCCAGAGCATGTCAGGAACACTTCTAAGCAGGTGTAGAGCGCTTTGACGTCAAAGCCCGTAATTACGTGAGCAGCAAGTACAGGAGGGAAGCGAATGGAGCCGTTACCCAGGTTGTATGTTACTTTGCACTGATCTGACGTTGCTGGAGCAAATTGAACGGGCCCATGACGTCAAACAGGCTGCTGTAAACGATGTCGTGTTCCTGCTATGACGTCAGTAGAGAGAGAAGTTGATCGATTGAGAACACATCTCCAGTCTTAATAGAGCTCTACGTGCCGCAATGAACGCAGCACAGGTCAACGAAGTCAAATAATTTTAGCAAAAAATTTTGGTTAGTAAATTGGATTTTTGTGATATATTACAGTTAATTAATCAGGAAGGTTTGCTTTGTGAGTAAATTCTACACATTTATTGCTTCATAGGAGATTCGAGGCTTTGGATGATGGTAACATGAATTTTATGGATAAAATGTGCTCCTGGCATGTTATAAAAAGTGTATGCAACAGTTATAGTTTTACCTCGTCGAGGATAATAATGAAAGAAAGCAGGATTCAAACGTTTAAGAAGAATCTCCTGTATTCCCATTCTAAATTCCTTAATAGGCAAAATTAAGCCAGGAACGCCTGATAGGTCCATGTTGCTTTTATAAAGAAGCAGCTGAAGAAGCATTAATTATCAAGAATTTTTTTATACTTTTAGTGTAATTGCATCGGGGGTGCAGCAACATGGTTCCAGATATAAGATCCAGATAACTTGTTGTGTATGCCATGTTCTAAATATCTGTTTGTCTAAATATGCATAGGAATGGTGTAACGTATCCTTTCCCCCCACTAAAAAATCTCATTGTTAATTTTACAATGAAATAGATTCAATACAAATTTTTCGTCTCCTTTGACTATAACTGAAACCTGATTGCTTAATTCATTAAACATCACGTACAAACGTCTTGCTTATAATTCAGAGCGTACTTACAGGTAAAATACAGTAGGTAAGTGTGTATTTAGTACCCTTACCATGGAATCCATGTAGTTTGCAGTTAGCTGTAATAAATTAACTCATTAATCTTCTATAGCCACAACCTTGAGAAAAAAAACTGAAAAACACTCTTAAGATCATATTTTCCAACAAGTTTCTCTGAGATAAATCGAATTCCACTGATAACTCTTATTTCTGTGTATAATTAAAGACGATTTAACCCTAAAGTAGTTTGTAACCGAGCGATCTGTACGTGATGCGAAAATATCATATCTGTGACTTCTTATGCAGTGAGTATTTCGTATATTATTATTAGCTATATGGTGCAAGGAAACCTATGCTGCACCAGGAAAAAAAAAGTTCCCGAGTTACCCTGAGAGAGAGAGAGAGAGAGAGAGAGAGAGAGAGAGAGAGAGAGAGAGAGAGAGAGAGAGAGAGAGAGAGTCAAAAGTAGAAGGGAATCACTGAGAAAGAGAAGAATGATGATATCCAGCTCAGGACCCTGGGTGTGCCAAGCCCATACTCACCACATGTGAGTCCCTGTATATATACTTTTAAATGTAGAGCCATAAGTCGATTTTCGTAGTAGATTCATCCCGTTTATGAATTTAGGAACTGAAAAATAAATAGAAGTTAAATAGATTAGCTAGTTCTTCAAGGAAAGGGTTATAAATGGTTCTGGACACTGGGCAAAGTGCTGCATTTTAAATAATACCCTTCTGGTTAAAACATAACTAGAAGTATCTATAAACGAAAATTATACATATAAGTAGCTAATGTGCTACACATAAACACGTACACTTGTGAAAAAAAAATTGCAATAGTTTTCAAAATAATAAAGAATAAGAAGACGAAATGAGATTTCGTATAGGAGTGCATTGTATCACGGCCACTCTTCTCTGGTGTGATGAAATGATATGAGATGGGACACAAATCATGGGCCGCCTTGTAAAGAGAGCTATCTCCCGTGCTTGGTATTAGCACAATCTAACTAAGAGAATAGCCAGACCTCTATTTAAGCCACCCAGATTAGCATAAGAGAACGATATGTTTGTTTGCATTTATATCAGTTACTCGATTTAGGCGTAAAATTTTAGTTCGATTTATAAAGGTAAGTGTTCAGACTCGACTACACTTTAACTTTTGTAATACAGTATATATATAGGGGATGTTTAAGATATCTGATACCACGATTTCATCAGAACTATTCTTGGCCGAACAAGTAAAGATTTAAAGTATAAATTATTGAAGTTAAACTTCAATAATTCGCTGTTTGCTTGAGTTTGGGGAGGAAATATCTGCGTAACCCTCATTGGAGATTGATTAATAGAGTCCATGGTGGTTGGATTCTTCTAACCTTAAAAAAGTTCCTTATGGAACTCTGGCAAAGTGTGGAAAAACAGCTGCGAGAGTATGACTTTGATTCTGAAGTATCTTTACGATGGCCGCTAGATGCGAAAAGTTTTTAAAAATCTAGTTCTGTGTGCTATACCTTTATTGAACATCATAATAGGCCCAACACTATAAAATATGCAATACAATACACAGGGTTGTCCAATTGAAATGCAACAAATTTTCAGTGCAATAAAGTTTTTTTTTAAAAAACGATTACAGAAAATAAATAAAACTGGCAGAGAATGTGCTGGAAATGCCCACCTTCCTCGTATAGACACGCACTCACTCTTTTTAGTGTGTTTGATAGAACTCGGCCATGAATATAATCATTATCGTCCGGAATGTTCTCATTGGCATTTCAAAAATGATTTCAATGCAAGATAGTGTTCCAAAATAAACAAACGAACGTTCTTCTCTGGAAAAACCAACATCACGCGCCGCACTGGTGTTTGTTCTACTGCTTCTCAAATACCACTGCCTTCTCTCCCTTATCTAAAAATATCTCACGCCATATCCAGTGATATTGTGCTCTGCTGCCATATTCCCACACCGATGACCACTGGGCTGCTGGATAAATGGATAATCCTGTATTATATGTACATAATCAATGCCATCCTTGAATATACAAGTCTGTTTATCCACGATCTCACCCTCCAGTTTTGAGTTTATGATATTAACCAGAATTAAAGAATTAATTTTTAATTACGTGCTTAAATTAACCACATAATTACTTTTGGTGGATTTATAATAATTTCACAAATGGACCGCATGAAACTTATGATGTAGTAGTTTAAAACATCCATAATAACAAATAATGGGAGTGAATGCGTTTCGTGCGTCCATCGTTTATGGATATGGAAATAAATCCAACTGTGAGGGTGGAGTTTAATTTAGTTTGCTCTTTTAATTTTTTTTTTAAATAAAAAGAAATTTGATGAAGATATTATAAATATAAATACCAAAGCCCAAACTGAAAAGAATCTGATATTGCTTTGTTATCAAAACTCAGAAGCGATCAAGTTGGTTTCCAACGATGAAAAGAGTGTTTGTATTGCAAGATTCTGAGAGTAGTTGTATTCAAGGACAGCTGAAATCACACCGATCGTAGCACAATGTTCGGATCAATAAAGTACTGTATTATCTCCTCCCCATAACATAAAAAAAGATAAATGATATATTTTTTCCTAATACAAGTACTTCTAAGAAGTTTAATGATCATACCACTCCATATTGTTTAATTATTTTATTTATTTTTTTAGTTCTGAAAAATATGTTTGCTGTACCACTTAAGAAAAACAATTTCTTCTATTTTTTTATGCCACTGTCTAGTTATTTGGTGTTTTTACAGTACTCCTACTCTTTAAAATTTTAAACCAAAATAAAATGAAGCTGAAGGTGAGGATGGTTGGGTATTTTGACTGAAAATGTGTTGTCGGGTGTCAATTGAAAGTACGGTTTGTGACTGGCGAACGTTTATTGAGATTCTGGATCGTTGCTATTTATTGTGGTTATAGGATTAGGAGGATATGATTCTTAGAGTCAATATGTGAACATCGAATCCTGGTTAGCGTGAGATGTAGATTATAAAGCTGTGAAATTTCTTCCTGTCTGGAAATGGTTTGATTTCAGTTTATGGGCCAATATCGGCTGTTTTGTAGCCGATATTGGCTTTTTTGATGCAGTATTTGCAGGCATTTTAAAACTGTGCACAATAAGATCTTGATGTGTAATAGTGTCTGCTGATGGTATGTTTGAGGAAATGCATGAATTTTTTCAAATCTGCTATTTTTCGTTTTCTATTTCAAAGGCTAGTCTGTCATCATAATCGTTAAGACATATAGGAGCAGAGGAAATGCAAATTATGAGAGCATTATCCACACATTTCCCATACAAGTGAAGGTTCTCAGTGGAGAAGAAGGGAGATATTGGTTTCCATATTAGCGAGAAAATAATCGATAATCTGGCTCAGTGTGAGTCTATATATCGGCCTGTAGAGTCCTCCGTGACAGTGTAGTGATTTAGACACTTGTCACTAGGTTGGAGAGGTATGGGTTCGATTCCCGTCGACGACCGGAAGAATTTCTGAAATCTGTAGTTAGTCGATCTCACTCTTAGACAGTAGTGAATTATTATCCCTATGAATTATTACGGCTGTTTTATCCCGCACAACATGCAAATCAGCCGCTAGAATATACACTCCTACAAACACAATATCCTTATAGATATAAATTACGTTTGCAAGCTATTAACATAATTAGTATTAGTAATGGCCGCATGGTGCAAGAAAGCCTATGGCTTATGCTGCACCAGCCAAAAAAAAAAAAAAAAACGAATAAAACAATGATAAAAAAATAATAAATAAATAATAATAATTAATAAAAGAAAAGAAAATTAAACCTATCATCCTATGCGCTTCCCTCACCCGAAGGTACTATCCAGATGACCTTTGAATTTCCCCAAACTGTTAGCCTCTACCACCCATGTAGGCAACTTATTCCAGTAATTTATAACTCGCTGACTAAAATAAAACTTCCTGCAGTCCAATCTAAACATTTCCCCCAGTAATTTGAATTTATGTCCCCTAGTTCTAGCATCAGTTATAATCTTGAAAATTTCGTCCTCATTCATTTTACTGATGCCTCTCAGAGCCTTAAACACCTCAATCAAATCTCCTCTAAGGTGTCTAGTTTCCAAACTCTGCAACCCACATATTCGAAGTCTTTCTTCATAAGGACGCCCTTTTGCCGATCTCACCAGGCGAGTTACCCTTCTTTGCAACCTTTCAAGAAGCTCGATGTCTTTCTTTAGGTGCGGTCTCCATACTGGAACACAGTATTCCAAGTGTGGTCTAACAAAAGCCTTATATAATGGGCTTATCACGTCCCTATCTCTACTTGCAAAAATTCGATAGATCATCGATAGGACACCATGGGCCTTCCTTGCAACCTGTTTACAATGCTCAGAGAATTTCATGTCTGACCGTATCGTAACACCCAAGTCCCTTTCCTCTAGTACTGGGTTTAGTTGAACTCCACCAAGTGAATAAGTTATTTTGGGATTACTGTTTCCAGGTGTAATACCTTACACTTTGTTGGATTAAAGCATAGCTGCCATTTTTTTGACCATTCCTGAAGTCTATCTAGGTCTCTCTGAAGAAGCTCAGCTAGACAGTGATCATTAACTACTCTACCAATTTTAATATAATCTGCAAATTTAGACATCATGCCTCTATCCCTTCATCGATGTCGTTTATGAAAATTAAAAACAACAGTGGTCCTAATACTGATCCTTGGGGAACCCCACTTCTTACATCAACCCAATCTGAGGAATAGCCATTTATCACAACCCTCTGCCTCCTGTCCTGAAGCCATCCTGATATCCATCTAAGGATTTTCCCAATGATTCCAACCTGTTCCAGCTTATAAAGCAACTGCTCATGTGGGACTGAGTCAAAAGCTTTGCTGAAATCTAAATAAACAATGTCGAAATTATTCCCTAAATCCAGCTCGTGAGTGACCCTTTCGAAATTGCGAACCAGATTTGTTAAACATGATTTTCCCTTTACAAAACCATGCTGAGTATCCTTGAGAATTTTAATTCTATCCAAATGCTCCTGAATTCCACCCGTGATCGTTGTCTCCATGATTTTCCCTACCACTGAAGTCAGACTGACAGGTCGATAATTTCCCACTTCACTCTTAGAACCACCCTTATGTATGGGGAGATACAGTGGCAATTTTCCAATCCAACGGAATCTCCCCAGAGTCTAGTGATGCTCGCATAATTAGCCTCAATGGTTCAATGCACTCACTTGCCGTTGCCGCCTCCCTTAAGATTATAGAGTATATTCCATGAACTCCAGGAGCCTTACTGGCCTGTAGGCTCGAAAGTTTTTTTCGTTAAATAATCTTTCGAAATTTCAATATCATTAATTACATATTTTTCAACTTCGCTTCCACAATTTCCCATTACCACAAAAGGTTTTTCTTCTGTAAATATCGATGCAAAATAACTGTTGAGTCCATCTGTAACAGCAGTTGGTGTATTTAAAACTATCCCCTTTCCCTTACGTAAAGGTCTGATCTTGTTTGTCCTGCTCTTCTTAGCATTTATATATGTGAAGAATTCCTTATCCCCCCTCTTTGCTCTGTTTGCTAGTGATTTCTCATAAACTGCCTTCGCCTGTTGAACCTTTTCTGTGGCTCTATTGCAGATCATCTTGTAGCTGTTATAGGCTTCAGTACTTTTTATTGCTCTGTAACCTTTCCATGCCACCTTTTTATGATCAAGTAATGTGGCAACTTCACTATTCATCCAACTTGGAACCCTCCTCGTGGAGTACTTTTGTACTGGCATTCAAGGCATGTGTGATTAATGTTTTAAAAACATACCACAGTTCAAATGTATTCATTCTCTGCGCGATATACCCAGTTAATAGAGGCCATGTAGTACCTTAAGGCATCGTAATTTCCTTTTCTGAAATTAAAACCCATTCCTTTGCCTTTTACTTCTGCTACCTCTCTCATCATCATCCACCGTAGAACTCCGTGATCACTTCCTGCTACTGGTTCCTGTACTGGCAGCCCTGTTATGTCATCTGATTCATGGGTGATGATGAGGTCTAGAATATTCTTTTCTCTAGTAATTTCCCTGATATGTTGATACAAATAACAGTCATCTAGTTGATTTAAAAATTTTGTTCCCCGTGTCGAGTTTCCATCTCATTTACTCCAATCAATTAGAAGCAAATTGAAATCACCCATAATAAGACATTGACGTCTACTTGCCCGTTCCATTTGCATTTAGAGGCTTTCGTAATAATCTTCACAATCACCTGGTCTGTAGATAACTCCTACTCGCATTATATTGTTTCCAACTATCTCACACCATACAGATTCTATACTAGCATGTGAAACGTCTGAATCCGGGAAAGCTATCGTCGCACCCAGGCTGCTTCTGATAAGAAGCATTACCCCACCACCCCTTCTATCTACCCTATCCTTCCTAAATACATTATACAAGCCGTACTGCAAGTCATCATCTCCAATTTCCGGGTGGCACCACGTCTCCGTAATCCCTATTATGTCCGCGTTACTTGTTTTAACCAGCAGTTCGAATTCGCTCATTTTATTGACGACACTTCTAACATTACTATATAAACAATTAAGGCTTACTGTTCTTGTATATTTAACAACCCTAACAGAACCCTTGAAGTTTTTTAGGCTCGTTACCCTGGCATTAGTTACCTGCTCACTTGAAACGTTTCTGCCCCCAGAACATCTAAATAATATATCCAGTTGGGGTAACAGATAAGAACTCTTGAGGTATGTGCAAGAGTTACTTTTACCAATATTATCAGATAAACGCGTGTCAGTATTGCCCACATTCCCCCTAACTAGCAGTTTCCCTGAACCTTTAAGGTATCCTCAATAATACTGGCAAAAACCTTTGCACCACCTTTGTTTAAGTGTATCCCATCTCTAAAAAACAAATTCCTTCTACCTACAAGTGTGGGCCATGCTGATAGAAATTTCCCCCCTAAAGCCTTGCAGATTCCTTCAAGTCTTGAGTTAATCCACAAGGCTCTTGGCATATAATCCCTTCTATCGTGTCTGGGAAGAATTGCAGACACATAGACATTGTGACCTAGCTCGCGGCATTTCCTCAGCATGGTCCTGTATTTTTCCAACAAATCGTCAGATCGTGTACGTTTAATGTTATTAGCCCCACATGAATAATAATATTCTCTTTACCCCCCTTAAAATCTGACAATCTGTTGGTGACATCATTAATAGTTGCTCCCGGCAGACATACACTGGTTCTGCTCCACCTATCCTTATTACAAAAAATATTCTTCGTTTCCTTCACAATGGAGTCTCCTAATAAAACAATGTTCTTTTGAACCAGAGTAGTTTGCACTTGGTTTTTCTATTTTGAGGCCCGAATCGGGTGTGCATCACTTGGTAGATTGCTGGAGTCTTGAGTCCTTGACGAGCTCCCAGATGCATTATTCTCGAGGGCAAGCACCCGTTTTTTCAGTGACTCAAATTGTTCCATCAGTGCACGAAATTGTAATTTAAGATCGGCGCACTCCTAACATCGATCACAAAGAAAAGAATCCCCAGGTGAGCTATGATTAGTCACCAGGTCGACCTTGGAAAACATTCCACAGGTTCCGCAACGGATTAAATCCTGACTCACCCGTAAATCGCCATCGGCTATTTCCGTGTGAGTCACGATACCCTGTGACATGTTTAAGGCAGATCTCGTAACTACCATTATAAAATTAGCTAAATACCAATGAAAATTAACTTTAAAAATTGATATCTATAATATTATAAAAATAAAACTGTTACAGGAAAACCTATAACAAAATAATTCAACAATATATAAATAAATCAAATATTTAAAAGCAATAATCAACAGTGATCCAATCCACTTAACTGAGGACCCCTGACGAAGAGCGTCCGCTCACGTCGAATGCCCAAATTCCAGGTAGTAATTATTACTATCAGCCTGTGGAAGTTATTTCAAAAGCGAAATAATATGCTTATTTGATATATGATTGTTGTTATAGGGTTTTAGAAGCATCAGCGACTAAGGCCATATTGCTCCTTGTATATTGTCTGTAAATTTCGTGTGTTCTGAGGTCGATTTTCTGTTAGCCGGAAGAAAAACCCGAGGTTCCGGGAGAAAAAACCATGCTACCTTCGCCTGGATATA
This sequence comes from Mastigoproctus giganteus, assembly GCF_048544385.1. Taxonomy (NCBI): domain Eukaryota; kingdom Metazoa; phylum Arthropoda; class Arachnida; order Uropygi; family Thelyphonidae; genus Mastigoproctus; species Mastigoproctus giganteus. The sequence continues at coordinate 250,704,708 of NC_143575.1, read as the reverse complement.
TGATTGAAAAGACACTTAGTGCTCTTGATTCTTTATGTTAATTATGTCAATGAGAGTATGAAAGACGCTGATTATAACGCTCTATAGAAGGACTGCAATGGCAGTCCAGAATATCAATGTAGTTTTAATGCAGTAACCCTCCATTTGAATTCTGATTAACCCCAAAAGATAAGGGGATGTAGCTCTCTATTGGCAGTGTTTGTTGCCTTTTGAAAGATCTAAAGATTTCAGATATTCTTTCTGGAATTTAATATATCATGATAATTTTGCGGTTATTGATAACATTGGTGAGTGTCTGGAGGCATTCAGGATTACGGTAACACCCATAGACGTTGAAGGTGGACCTTAGCTCTTTCTTTAGATTTCAGACATCGTTACTTTTTCCATTACTTTATATTTATTTTACTCTTCATTATACACTTTCGAACGAGCGTACATTGTCTTTCATGATGCTACCTACAAATACCATTTCTCCTTTCTATAAAACCTGCAGTAGTGACATCATATTTCCTTTTGTATAGAAATTCCGAGTAACCCCTCAGAGAGAGAGAGAGAGAAGGGAATCACCAAGAAAGAGAAGAATGATGATATCCAGCTCAGAACCCTGGATGTGCCAAGCCCATACTCACCAGATGTGAGCCCCTCACATCTGGTGGTGAAGTAGATGGCCCCTGTGGTGAAGTGGATGGCTTCTTTGATATTTTAGTTGATGCTTTGTTGTTTCTAAGAATACTTTTTGTTTTAATTTTTCTTAGTCAAAACTTACCATTACAATATAGTCTGCTGTATACAATATTTTGTTCATATCCATCTAAATTATTTTATCATACTATTATGAAAAAAGCTTTAGTGTATACAATAGGCTATATTAACATATGCTTTTATATTTTAAGACATACCTCACTAGAGGTCTATGCTTTTCGTGGTCAAAGCTGCTTCTAAAATACATGGAAAAAAGCGGAAAATTCGTAGATTTCCTGAAAACGAGAGTAATTTGTTGTCTAGATTAACTGGCTGCATTTTCTCAGAATCTGCTGAAAACGCTAAAGTTATATTATCTATCAGAGAGTTCTGTGTAAAACAGAACTCTCTGATAGATAATATAACAGCCACACGCTGTTGCCTAAGCTGGACCGAAACAATAGTTAATGGAATCCAATAATGGCGTAATCGTCTTGAAAGAATCAAAATTAAACACTCGAAAATTGGCTCAGAGGTCTTAAAGTGGTTGAGAAAAAAGTGATCTCTGACATTTTGACAATTGCATTTGATCGTGTTTTTATCGGATGAGCATACACTGTGAAAGCAAGCTTTTGGAGAACTGGCCATAAAATAAAACAACAAAAATAGTAATATCAGAATCATTATGTCGTACAGATGACAGCCTTACTGGCAAGGCATAATCTTTTAATTTCTTGGACGCATTTAAAATAAGAATGCTACGCAAAAACCTCAATCATGGTCAAGATATAAACTATGAAATTGTAACTTTTCATGCCCCTGCAGAATTTAGCTGAATAAGAAACAAAAAAAAATAATGTTAATCATTCGCGATATGAGTAACGTGATTATAAAATACTTAAACTTTCTCTTCTTGTAGAAAAACAGAGTTATACATCGTTCATTAGTTCCAAAAGCTAAGTAAAATCAAAAAATCAAATCTCTCAAATTATACTCAGCATATATTTTAATAATCATTTACGAAAGTATGATTTGATATGAAACAAATGCTCAAATTTTCCCACTAATTCATCAACCATACTAAAGTAGTTAGCCTCGAAATAGTCCCTTTTTGTCTGACACTTGGTGCTTAGACTTTCATTTTAAAACAACCCAATCTATTGTTTCCATGACCTTGTCATGACTGAACTGTTGACAAATTACAACCATAAAATCGATATCAAGAAAAATAAGTACTTGATGGAACTCTATTAAATATGTTAGATAAATAGAAGTATGTCTTATGAGAATTTTCAATTCAATTCAAGCTGATTGTGCAGTATAGTCTTTATGGTCCTCATGGTAACACAAGTTAGTATAAACTCCGTCCTCCCCACACCGGATGGAAAATACCCGAGTATTCCGTCAATGACGCGAGGTATTTTTATGGGTCTTTTTCAGAACGGGTCGGAGTTAGTCTTAGGCGAGGGTCGCGTTGTTTTTCTCCTGGAAACTCTGGTTTTTCATTCAGCAAACAGTCAAATTGATCACAGAACACACGCAATTTACAGATATATATATATATATATGTGTGTGTGTGTGTGTGTGTGTCATTGTCTTTAAAGAAAGTGGTTTTTTGAGAATAAAATTAGCTGTACAGTGCTCGTAACACAAACGCCCTCTTCTTAAATTGTCACTATAGTCCGCATACCACACTGTAATCAACAGTTATTCACATTTCTGTCTCTGCTTGGGTTTTATCCTGTTTCCTTTTCTCCAGCTCAAAGAATTCTGAGTTGGGTATCCTTGACATATTCATAAATTTTTGATTGAAAAAATTGATAATTTTCGTTCCAAAGTGAAATAAAAACAGTCGCTTTGAAAATATTTTTTCTACTTTGCTATGATTTTAGTCCACTTTCCAAAAGGAAAGCAAGCATATGAAATCAGTATATCTATATGTTCCACACTAATAATTTTTGTGTTTACAGTCTGGTCCAAACCAATTGTCTGATGAGGCTGTTTTTGTTATTTCGAACCGCCATGTTGAAACAAGATTGAGATACATTCATCATGTTTAAAGAATTCAGCATGAATTCAGCATGTGGAAAAAATCAGAAAGTAGGCTCCATTAGTTCTTTTTCGAACTTTTTATTTATTTATTTGAACTCGTTATGATGCTATTGATATAATTGTGATTTCACTTTGGACACTGGTGGCTGGTAAGTCTGCATTATCCCTGGTAAGGACCCTGAAACCTTTTGTAAGTCCATCAAAATTATTGGGGCCGCCAGTAATTTTTGAATTCACTGTTCGTTCCACAAAATCTGCATTCCCCCCCCCCCCTTTTTGCTATTCGTTATTGTACCAAAATGTATTACAAGAAGAATGGATTTGGGCAATGAGTATCGGTAGTGATTCTTGTAAAGAACCTATATGAACCTATATGAAATTTTTCTTCCATTCAAACGGAAGAAAAATGCTTTAGGAATGCTGCTACTTAATTAAAATAATATTTTAAAGCTGCTCTGAGCGTCGTGTAATGAATTAGTTAATAATTACATTTAAAGAAACTGTTCAGAAATTATGAAGCTACTTTGAATTCCTAAGTTTCTTAAAACTTAAGAATAAATAAAAGCACTAGAAATCTATTCTCGTTTATTAACATATCGATAGGCGATGTTCTGAGGAATAGTCTATACAAATATAAATGCAGAGATAAAATTAAGGAAAGCGAATACGGATAACAATTGCAGAGTCCAGCCCTCTATGTTCTTCTCCATGTGAAGTCATTACCAACGTGAATGTTTAATCTTTAATGTGAATGAATGATATTTGAGCTTTCATTTTAAAATGATCCAATCTGTTGTTTCCATAACCTTGTCATGACTAAACTGGTGTCAAATTACAACCATAAAATCGATATCAAGAAAATTATGTACTTGATGGAACTCTATCAAATATGTTGTGGAAGAGTAGAAGTTATTATAAGATTAATTAGATTGAGATTGTAAAGAACTATGCCTTTGTGATCGCGAGATCATGACTAATTAAAATTGAGGATCTATTCAATAACTCAAGAGTTCTTAATGGAGAGTATGATTATCCCTGACGGCCAACTCAGAGCTGTTATTGTTTCAATGGGTGATTATAAAAGGCTTCGTGGTAATAAATCCAAATAATCTCCAAGAACAAATCTTTGCACATGGAGGTTTCTGTCCCATCTCCTTTATGTAAAGAATCTTAGATATGTTGGACTGAATTCAGTTGAATCCAGTAATGTAACCTGGCTTGCCATTCCATCAAAAAAACATCAAATCATAGACCGACTCGCATACAGGCCCTTTGTGCATAATATACCTTGAAATTGTCATTTCTATGATCTCTGAGAAAAAAGGGTCTTCATTTGTTTTAACTTTTGGCTGATCGTTACGTGATATGCATTACAGACATTAAAATCGAATTCTGATATTATCATGTTAAATTACATCGAAACAAAATTTCATCAAAGATTTTACGGAAAAACTGGTTGTAACTCAACTTTTGGGCACCACTATACATTCTTTCCGCGATGAGTACATGACAGAAAAATTAATAAAATAAAATAAAAGACTTATAATCTTTATTTAAAAACATAAAGATTGATTTTCTCCATAGGGTCTGTGTCTTTCCATGTAAAGGATTAGAAATGGTTACAAAATCTGTTCTTTACTTAGCCTTAACTGCACGACAAAATGTTTAAAAAGCAAAAAAATATTAGGAAGGAATAAGTTGTTCACATCTAGACTTATTTTTTTATAAACATTGATAGATGGTCATAATTAAATAAGAGACTATGATTAGCTGGCCAACGATAAACTGCTATTTTACTGTTATTGCATTTGAAAAAGTCTCACGAATTAGAGCCGAAACGCAAGCAAGAGTGTTTTGTGTTTTTATATTTCTGTTAACTTAAAAGTTTAAATATAATCAAATTATGGAGATTATTTGGTTAACTTACGTAATTCCATAAAAGCGATGTGTATATATAATGACAAATGGCAAAAGTTATTAATATACGTAAATATAAAGCAATACATGAACAGCCTGATGTATCATTTTATATTTATATTAATAACTACGTGAAGAAAGACGAATGTTGATAAGATCTTGCTGCTCTACGCTGTAGTGTAGAGCAGAGGTTCCTTATTTTGTTTTTACTGTATCAGATCGGCTCTTCCTGTGGTTAACCAGTTCTGTAAAGAATCAAAATGAAGTGCCGCTAAGATTTTCTCATCTACCTTCTTGGCATTGCTGAGAAGAAGAATGGATACTATTCTTTTTAAAAAAATGCAATAAAATAACGTAATACTTAACAGGTGATGGCATGTATAAAGCGTCAGTATGTTGTGTCTGTAACATCGTATATTCTTCAGTCTGTTTGCTAGACGAAAAACTCAGACTTTCTTCGAAATAAAGTTATTCAGCCCTTTCCCGAGGCCGACTGACTGGGCCAGGCTGTGATGAAAAGATGATGAAAGGTCCTGTCAAAACGGAATTCGAATTAAAGCCTCTTCCATATTCAGAAGATTTGAAGCTATGCCAATATGGTCTGCGCGGGTAGCACAGTGGTATCGTCACCGTCCTCCCTACACTGGGTAGAAAAAGCCCGGGTTCGGATGACGCGAGGAACTTTAATGGGCTTTTTTCACTCCGTGGCCAAGTTATTCGGTTTCAGGCGTAGATAGCAAGGTTTCTACCCCAGAAACTGGAGATTTTTTCGTCCAGCAAAACAGGCAAATCGACCAGAGAACACACACAATTTACAGACACAATACATATATGGGAATATAGAAGCAAATATATTTTTTAATATGTCAATACGTAAATAATATTTACTTTGAAGGTACCGTGCGGAACACCAAATTGAATGGAAGTCCCCACGCTGAAAGTGATTCTGCAAGTAGCAACTGATTACAGATCGACTTGTTTGGAATTTTTAACTTCTTTATAAAAGTCTCACGTCAAAAAATCATCTAAACAAAATAGGATTATCCGGTAAATTTTTTATATAAAGTATATTTTGATATTTGGGTTTCTAAAGTTAATATTTTCTTAAATAAAACAATAATTTTATCTGTTTTAGGATTTTTTCCTGCTTACAGTTAACCGATTGATAATTTTGTAAAAATTTTTTGCTTTAACCAAAAACAAAATTACAGATATTTTTGTGCACTGGGTTTATGAAATAATATTAGTGTTACTAATAATTATTATTAATATTCCTTCTTCAGAGCGCGTTTTGTCCCGATATTTTTATATCCAGAATTCGTTTTTTATCGAGTTTCATCTCTGATAATCTGGCCAGTAGGTAATACCCAAATTATGAAAATATGCATTTTAATTTTTAGGTAGAATACTACTCATTTTTATTAGAATTTATTTATTTTTTGTTTGCAATTGACCCAAAATGATGAAACTTGCAGCGCCTCCTAGCGTTGAAGTTACGCCTTTGGCTGTTTTTATCAATCGACTGTTGAAGAGCAAATATATCTCGTTAAAACAGGAATGTATACATTTCATTGATTGTGGGTTAACAACTTGTCAACCCATACTGAACAAGTGTTGAATGACCTGTTGTGCGTATTGTTTTTAACTTGAAGACGTTTGTTTAGAACTATCGGAACAATCACAGGTAATTTTACATTCTATTCGGAATCAAAATAACATACTCGGATGTTTATGTGCTGTTTGAGGATTTGAAAGTAATGATTGCTCTCTAATGAGATGAAAACTTTGAATCTTGTTGCTATTCCCTAACATGTTATTTTTAAAGAAAACATCTTATTTTTACTTATTTACAAAACACTGTAGTTTGAAAAATAAAATCGATATATCAAATTGAAGATATCCTCGGTGCGTTTAATGTTCTTAAAATAAAATCCAAAATTCAAATCGATTCCTGTACCTCAGGACGAGGTTGGATCCGGCCCATTAATCAAGAATTCTCCCTGTCCAGTGGAAAGTATTCCTCTACTTCAGCTGGCGGCGAAAATACTGAGTGGATGAACCCAAAGTTTTGAGAATCTCAAGTCCAGACGGGAGGATAAGTATCAAAGGAAAATCCATCAGTACAGACACCATCATATGGCCCTCGTGGGTAGTACAGTTGGTAGGATCGCCTTCACAGCGTCTGGTTAAGAGCTAAGTTCGAGTCCCGTCAATGACGTGAGGAATTTTTTTAGATGCTTTTTTCACAACATGGCTGAGTTAGTCGGCCTCAGGCGAGGGCAGCATGGTTTTTCTCTCTTGAAACTCGGGTTTTTAATCCAGAAAATCGACCACAGAGCATACGCACAATTTACAGACAATATACACAGAGCAATATGGCCTTAGTCGCTGATGCTCCTAAAATCCTGGTTTTTTTCTTTTTTTTTTTACAAAACTGACAAAAAGCAATTTAAGTTGCAGAGTTTACAACAGTGTGCAGAGTGCTGTAATGGACAACATTTGTTAGCCGTGCAAATTATAGTGGATCATTGGAATGCCGCATATAAAAGAGAATAGATGAACAGTTTTCCATCTGTACGATTCAATATGAACGGAATATTCATGCATTCTTGTCAGATATCATTGTTGGATAGATAGGAAATGGAAGGAAGCTCTTCATATCCAAGACACACCAATGAAACTGTAAGAGTGGAGGAGGTGAGTGCACACGTATTTCATACTTCAGGCTGTCATGTGGAAACATAGCTGCAGGTGGGATGCTGCCAAAAATTCTGTTTCCTCTGGGAAAATACCGATTCTTTGTTCTAACGGTATGTAACTACCATAACGAATTACTACACGATACATTTTGTAGCTTAAAGTGCAAAGCGAAAGTTAGAGTGAAGAAAGAGTGATAATACTCTGAAAGCTATATTGGGTGGTTTTCTACCTGTTTTATCGATTTTTAGTATATATTTGTGAGGTTTTCATTCTGTTTATTATTTATGATGTGCGCACTTATACACCAATAACTTTTAGCTCTTATATATGCATTAGTTATACACTTTTAGATACTTTTAGTCTGAGAAAGTCCAGTTTATAGCCGTACAAAATCAGACAAACCCATCTTCAGAATACGCCCAATTTATCACGCACATGGCCATGAATTAAATTGGATTCGTAGTTGCCTAAATCAACCCAATAGAGACTTTATGTACCTGTCGAGTTGATTTAGACAATGGGCGATGAGCCCAGCGCAGCTGACTACCCCTTGTTATTCCCTCTCGATGTCACTGCAGCCCATCTCACCTTACAAGTGAAATTTGACAAAAGACTAGAAAATAGTCTTTTAGACAGAGCTGTGACTTTTGCAGTTTTCCTAAATTTCAAAGTCTGAAGCTTTAGGATGTCGAACACATCCTATAGCTCTGAAGAAAACAAAAACATATACGACCGTACCAGAAGTATTTGGAAACTCCTCCTAAGGTACGGGTGCTGTGGAGAGACTAGTCTTGTTATAAGTTCTTAATATCAGACGATTAAATGTGTGTGTGTAGAGAAATGCCTAGGAAAGAATCTAACTTAGTGTATTTTTCCCACAATGAAGCTCAGAGGAAATAGGGTCATGGTATGAGGCTGCTTGTGGTTGAGACTTGGATTGTTGATTGTAGCAGCACAAACCATTGATGCTGAGTCATACATCTTGGACGATTCCATGGTTCTTCCAACACTTTGGCAGTCTATGGAAATGGACTCCTCAATGTTCCAGAAGGATAATACTTCATGTCATACGACGAGCAATATATGAGGAAAACGTAGTCTAACAACAATCCTGATAGACCAGATTTGATGAAACAGAACACAGGATCTGGACGCGATTAATACATCTGTCTTCTAAACCAGTTCAATTTTGTGCTCTACTCAACGGGCGACTATAGCGAGCGCTAACTTTCATGGCAGAGAACCAAATATGCGCAGGAGTTCATCCAATCAGAATCGGGTCTATAGTCCAATTTAGTCCTGTACAGGAGGCAGTTCGATTGTGACCACAAAGGTCATCGTAATTTTCACTGCAATTTAAAATCAGCTGGCCGAACAAAAAAAAAGTGGAAAAGAGAGAGAGAGAGAGAGAGAGAATCTTTAATGCCCTTCACGGCCAAAAAGCCAGGGGTTTACATTTTTACAGCCTCCCGAAACTTCCGGGAAACTCGAACAATTATTTACAAAAAAAAGTAATTTTACAAATGAAAACATATTTTGATACAAAGGAGAGAACTCCTTATGAGAGTTAAGTTTGATTGAGCTGACTTAACATCGAGATAAGAGCACCAGCTCAATCAGACAGGAACAGATGCAAGGTACACATCAGTCATTGCTGATTAGTCCTACTCGTCATAATTTTTTTCCGGTAAGTCCGGTCAACAGCGAATTTGTTCAGGTCGGCGTCAAGTGCCTGGGTTTGCTTGAGCATTTGCTGAGGGAGGAACCTGTCCGAGAGATGGAGTCGTGCTGAATGCGAGTAGAGCTCAGGATTGGCCCTAAGGGCAGCAGGAGGGGATCCTCCAGCCACAGGTATCCCAGAATGAAGGTGTTGCGATTATCATCTTGACTGTTGCTAGGAGGCGTTGGTCGTCGACTAAGGTGAGAAGCCGTGGAATCCCGAGATAGTTGGCAAGCTGCGTGGTACGAATCAGAGCTGGAAGGTTGTGCTTCCTGTTGGCCCACTTTAGGAGCCAGAATTCTGTGGCAAAGAGTGGTTTCTTTATTGACGGTGCCGCTGACGCCCAAATTTCAGCAGCATAGAGTAAAGGTGGAAAGATAATTGTTCTTATGTACCTCACGGTTGTCTTTTTATCTCTGATATGAAGGAGATGCTGTTTTGCTATCCACCGGAGTCTTGAAGCACGTGTGAGGAGCATGTCTATGTGGGCGTTGAATCGAAGTTTGGAGTCGAATACAACGCCCAAATCACGATGGCTGGACACAATTGGGATGAGGGTGTTGCTGACCGAAGGCTGGAGAGAAGAAGGAGTTTGCTTCAATGAATACACCATGAATTTGGACTTAGCAGGATTGATCTTGAGCCCAAACTGGCAGAGGTAAGATGTGACTGCAGTGAGAGTGTTGTTAATTTCTGTTTTTACCAGATCGAGGCCTTGACCAGGGATGATGGGAGTGAGTATCTTGATATCATCTGCATAGCTCAGTAGACATCGAGAATATGCAACCAGTGGGAAGATAATAGATGAGAACAGAAGGCTGGAAAGGACCCCTCCTCGTGGGACTCCTGCTGTGACGGATCTAGTAAGGGTGTGATCTCCTGTATGAAGCTTTATAACTCTGTTATTCAGAAGAGAGGAGAGAAAGCATAATATGTTCCCTGTGATCTGAAAGTGGCATTCCAGGAGAGTGAGTATTGGTTTACTTGGACGGCATCAAATGCAGCCTCAATGTCTAAGTAAGTAACAGCTAGTTCGTGCCTTTTCTCGAATGCTGACAAGATAGTGTTCGTGGTGGCTAGCAGATTGGTGATCGTTGATCTGTTTGGAAGGGAGTAGTGAATTTGGGCTGGATTACTGGGCAAAATCTGCTTGGTGAGGATGGGGAGTAAGGTCTTCTCCAGGAGCTTCAGCAGGCTGGAAGAGTTGGAGATGGGTCGGAAGTGTTTAGGTTTCGATGGCGACTGAACTTTGGCTAAAGGTTTGATGAGATAGTTTGTCCATTGCTGTGGGAAAATCTGGTTCGAGAGTAACTGGTTTAAGATAATTAAAAGTGGCTGAATAATGTATGGACTTAGGCATTTGAGCATGAATTGGGAAACTCCATCATCACCAGTGGTTGACGAGGCAGGTAGAGAATTGATGGCGACGATCAGCTGTTGTTTTTTGATCTGAATGGTGTTCAACACTTCTTGCTGGGTTGGCTCTGTTAGTAGAGCCAGATCTGAGTTTGGCATAGGATTACGATTAAAAAATGCTCTTAATAAAATGCTCTTACATATCAGTTTTCGATTACGAAAACTGATATGTAAGAGCATTTTATTATACTCTCATTTCATGAAGCTTTTTACTTGGTTTTTAACATATTTATTTATTTCATTGACTTGTTTAAACAACATAGCCTTCAATAAAGTTATTAAGTTTGGATTAATTTTATTTCCTAAGAGTAAATTGAATTTATTATTGGAGTAAAAATGCAGATACTGTACCTCAGTGCTGAAAGTAATTTTACAGAAAATAATTTTGAAGGCAAATTTGTCCTTACATAACTTTTTAAATGTTTAAAAATGGTATTTATGATAGTCGCATGGTAGTCTCTCTCTTCACTGCACAAAAAGTGGAAAACTGATATATAAAATCATTAGTAACGTGGAACCAAAAATTTGTTTTCATTTATTTATATTGCCATCGAAAAATTAAAAAAAAAACAAACAAATTGTAGCATACCAGTAAGAACAAAAATCTACTTTCAGTACTGCTGTACCCGCAAAATAGGAAGCCCTTAGTTTCCTCATGTATCACCAAAAATGAGAAGTATGTTCTTACCCAAAGTAACAATGGAATGAATCCGGGTCGCTGCTTCCTTCTCTCATATCTGTGCCAAGAAAGTTGGCGAGAGCTATTCACTGAAAGATGAACGGATACATGTTCCTGCTGCTTGTTACAAAGAACCGGGCTAAATGGTGGGCCTCCTGTTATCCAAAATCATGGTGGCGTCCGAATACCCTTGGTAGATGTACATTTGGAAGAACTTTCAGCGATCATCCTAGCGAAGAACTTTGGAGTGTATCTAATAGGTTGTTGTCGGAAAGTTTGCTGATAGCCTTTTACAACTGGAAAAGGAAGCACTTCATCTTATAACACTATTTAACAAAAAGAGTTCGTTTACATTTTAACTGTTTCTTTTATGTGTTTTGGTACTGAATGCAAAGATATCATTGGTTTTTTCATAGTCAGTATTCTGCCGGCAATTGAAGATTTTATTTTCGCTACGTTTATATTACATAAGCGAATACCAGTTGTATAATCCTGTATGTAAGAACCTGTAGTATTCGTATAATAAGGTTGCTTTTTTTTGTTGTTTTGCAGGTTGCTATGGTTACCAAACGAAGGTATAAGTCATCGTCAGACTGGTACTGCTATGTTTGTGGATATTGTACAGGTCCGAGGCACGTAAAGCCTAACATCGTTGGTGGCACCAAGTTTTGCAGTAGGTATGAAGCCTATTTTGGAATGCCTATGGGCGCTCAAAACAAGTTGTGGACACCACAATTTTTCTGGTAGTTGCAGGCCAAGGTTAGAGGGATGGTTTCGTGATAGTTGTGCGAGTAAGTGCATATCTTTTGTCATACCTGAAATATGAAGAGAACTAACAAACTATCTTGACGACTGCTACTTATATATGCTGGATATATCAAAGTTATATTGAGCATTTCAACTCTGGTTCATACTATCTAATATCAAAGTTTAAAAAGTATGGCAATCGAAAAGCTGTAGCGTATCCCAACATGCCATCTTCTATTGTCCCGGCGCTTCAAAGAAGATATACCAATTCCCAATCCATCTTTTAGAAACCAATCTTCAAAATTGCATGACGAATCTCGTGAACATGATAATTGGGATTAGGCCTCAGAAGTCTGTTCAACTAAAGCGCCACATTTTCCTAATCAGCAAGAAATGGATGGGGGGCTTGAGTCTAACCAAATCCAGTGCCGAGCTCCTGACATCTCATTTTATGGAATGGAATCTACTGGATTCCATCTGCAATATTTCCATGCAATATGTTATGCACGTTTTTACGCTGTAGTAAGCTCCCTGTGCTATTGATTGATTTTTACGAAGAAATTGCTATTAGTCTCAATCTAGAAGAGCGGCGTCTTTTCATAGAGCAAAAGTTCAAGCAAAAGTTTGAAAGCTGAGTTTCTTCAGCAATGGGAGTCCATTATCTATCGTTGTTGGTTTTTAGTTGCATCAAAAACTTAGACCATATTCAGCCATATAATGGGAGTATGCGCCCATCGATTACTATTGCACAACACCCTGTTAATATTAGAGAAGACTACAGAAATGTGAAGTATGTGTTAGAGAAGATCAGTTATGAGCAGTATAAAATAATCTGTCATATTAGGGCCACTGGAGAAACAACTCCTCTGCCCATGTGTAATTGTACGTCCATAAATTTCTTGTTCGCTGGTATTTGCCAGTTTTTCTCGACAGAAAACTTGCGTTTCCAGGAAGAAAAACCTCGCTATCCACGCCTGAGACCGATTAACTCAGCCACAGAGTGAATAAAGCCCATAAAAGCTCCTTCTAGTCGGTGTGGGGATGTGCCGACTAGAAAGGCATTTTCTAGTCGGTGTGGGGATGTGATTATAACCAATCTGCTACCCGCGCGAACATTATGACCAGTATAAATAGAATGTCTGTGGGGACTTCAAGATGCTGAAGTTCCTTCTGGGTTTGCAAGGTGATTTCATTACGTTCCCTTGCTTTCTCCTCCTGTTGATCAGCGTGGTAGTAAATCAGTACTACAGAAGAAGAGAATGGTTTGCCAGAATTGAGTTGTAGCCTGGCGCACACAATGTAGTAATCAATCCTTGGTTCTAAGGGAAAAAAGTCTTGCTTTCACCACTCCATATCTGGTACTGTGTAAACAATTTGTTAAAGCATTGGAACCTTTAGGTTACACCTTCAAGCATATACAAGTACATTCTATGTTTCAGAAATGTTTGATTAAAATGTGAGAGGCGACATATTTATTAGTTCAAAAGTTAAGCAGGTGTCAACTTCACAAGAGCCAGAAGATAAAATATAAAATGACTGACACTGAGCGATTGCCTACCAGTTATTTCACCTTGTAAGGAATGGCTTTCTTGGTAACGTTAAGAGTGAAAATTACAAATAACTAGTTGAAGTTGATTGAAAATACAGAAAAATGGTACGAATAATGTCAATAAAACTTCATTACTTACACTCTCATCTGGATTTCTTCAGATAAAATCTCGGCGATGTTAGTGAAGACGAAGTCAATGGAGAGGAAGTACCAAGGAAGGTGGGGTAAAGTTATGTTTAAATGTACTTTTTCTTAAGGAATTTTTATTTCACACAAATACTAAAAAGTAGTTTCTACTTTTTAATACTGTATTTGTGATTTTTAGCTTATTTTTTACTTGTAGCAAAGATTAATACTCTATTCTATATGAAAGTTAAATATTGTTAATAAATGTGTTATAGTATTATTGCATATTTATTTTCCTTTCATTTCTCGGCAAACTATTGACGCTATTTTAAAAAAAATGTCATATTCGTAATCAGCATGTCCAATCTCATAAAGAAATGCAGATAAACAGAAACTTTTTTTTATTTGTTACATAGTTAACCAAGATGACTGTTTGTTTGTATAGGGTTATAGGCATATCTTCACAAAATGCACTAGAAAAGGTATGATGCCTAAGGAGTGGAATAATGAAATCATAGTTTTGCTGCATAAGAAAGGAGACAAATCAGAAATTGGAAATTATAGACCAATTAGCTTGTTATCCCACATCTACGAGTTGTTCACAAGGGTCATTGCTAACAGATTAGAAAGAATACTTGATGAGAATCAACCGAAAGAGCAAGCTGGCTTTAGGACAGGATTCTCAACTATGGATCACCTTCACGTAATATCACAGCTAATGGAGAAAGCAAATGAATATAAAACACCATTATGCCTGACATTTGGGGATTATGAAAAGGCATTTGACTCCATACAGCATAAGGCTATGTTTCGGGCACTGGAAAGACAAGGCATAGATACCCCATATATTATGATTTTGAAGAAAATATATGAGAGTGCTACCTCCTTTATTAGACTAGACAAAGACAGTAGCAAATTTAAAATTGAGAAAGGAGTTCGACAAGGAGACACAATATCTCCGAGGTTGTTTACTGCTTCCCTTGAGGAAGCTTTCAGAAGATTAGACTGGTCGCAGAAAGGAGTCAATGTGAATGGAGAGTACCTAAACCATTTACGTTTTGCAGATGACATTATGGTCATAAGCCACGATCCCAAAGAATTAGAGGAAAAAAACCTTAATCAGTTATGCAGAATTAGTAAGGATTTTGGACTAAAGATGAATATGGCTAAAACAAAAGTAATGATGAACAAGTATGGCATAGAAAGGGGTATAATGATTGAAGGAGCAGTAATTGAAAAGGTGGAGTCATATACTTACTTATGTGGGACACGTCATCAGCTGTAATAATGATAAATGACTGGAAGTCAAGAGAAGAATAAATTTTGGATGGATAGCATTCAGGAAATATAGTCATGTAGTGAGGAGCAATATCCCAGTTTGTCTGAAACGTAAAATAATGAACCAATGTATACTCCCCACCATGATTTATGGAAGAGAAACTTGGGCACTCACCAAAAGAATGGAAGAGAAGCTGAGAACAACACAGCGAAGAATGGAACGAATTATTTTGGGAATCAGACTTTTAGATAAGAAGAGAAACACATGGATTAGGCAGAAAACTCAAGTAAAGGACATTCTTATCAAAACTAAAGAACTAAAATGGTCTTGGGCAGGACACATAGCTTGAAGACATGATGACAGATGGACTAAGAAAATAACAGAATGGTACCCAAGAGGAGCTAGAAGAAAACCTCGAAGACAAAGGCGGAGATGGATAGATGAAATTCATGAGTTTGTGGGTAGTAAATGGATGGCCAGTGCTCAAAACAAAAGGAACTGGAGCATTGCTGGAGAGGCATTCATCCTGCAGTGGATTGAAAATGGCTGATGATGATGATGATAGGCACATTAGCAACTAAAACCGAATTGTACTGTATATATTACGTCTGTAAATTGCGTGTGTTCTGTGGTCGATTTGCCTGTTTTCTAGACGAAAAACCCGTCCAGATTATTGCTTTCGTAAAGGCGACTACGATGGATTGAGACTGTATTTAAATTCTATGCAGTGGGACCAACTGATGATGTTACCAACAGAAAATTCGAAATGGAAAGCATTCAAAAAACTTATCTTGGAAGCTACTAGGCTTTACATACCAACTAAGAAATATTGTTCAAAGTTTAGGCCTAAATGGATGTCAAATGAACTAATGAGACATATGGCAGAGAAGAATAATGCATGGTATACATAAAAATTAACACGTGACACAGAAGCCTATGATAGATACAAGTTGATCTGTAACCAAGTTCAAAGGAGGTTAGGCAGGCGAAGGCAGATTACGAGAAATCTTTGGCAAGGGATGCAAAGAAAAACAGCAAAGAGTTCTTTACTTATGTAAACTCTAGAAGGAAGGGGATGAATCAGATTGGTCCACTTGATATTGATGGGACAACTGTTGATGATCCTGCTCAGGTAGCTAACAAACTAAATGAATATTTTGCATCGACATTCACACATGAGTGGTTATTCAGCGAGGGAAATGCCAGAGGTGTATTCAACTCTGGCAGTAAGCTAGAGAATCTTGTAATAACTGAGAGTAAAGTGGAGGAGAAATTGTTGAAGATAAACACAAGAAAGGCATCTGGGGTGGATGGGATCTATCCAGTTATATTAAAGGAGGCAGCAAAGGAAGTAAGCAAACAAACCCTTAGCCATAATTATGAGAGCATCCATGAACTCAGGGGAGGTACCCACAGACTGGAGATGTGCAAATGTGACCCCAATTCACAAAGGAAGATCAAAGGCTGACACAAGTAATTATAGACCTGTGAGTTTAACTTCTGTTCCAGGAAAATTAATGGAGGCACTGGTTAAAGAAGCACTGCAGGATCATCTAGACAAGACTTCAGTTATAGCTAGGACACAGCATGGTTTTGTTAAAGGGAAGTCTTGCCTGACCAATTTGATTGGATACTATGATGCAGTCACAAAAGAACTGGATGCAAGGAATAACTTTGATATTATGTACTTGGATCTTAGAAAGGCTTTTGATACTGTTGCACATGGAAGATTGCTGCACAAATTGGAGCAGTGTGGCATTGGATGCAAATTGCTGCTATGGATAAAGGGATGGTTGATGGGGAGAAGACAGAGAGTGGTAATCAATGGACACTGCTCATCGTGGACTAATGTTATCAGTGGAGTCCCTCAGGGTTCAGTGTTGGCTCCATTATTGTTTTCTGTATCTATAAATGATATTGATGATGGTATATCAAGCTTAATGTCCAAGTTTGCAGACGATACGAAGGTTGGCAGGTTTGTCAAGGACACTACTGACACTACGCTGCTGCAATAGGATCTGGAAAGGTTGAGTAGATGGGCTGAGAGGTGGCAAATGAAGTTTAACATTGACAAATGTAAAGTACTACATATGGGAAACAGCAACCCCAGAGCAGCGTATCAACTCTGCGGTACTACACTGACAGTGGTAGAGAATGAAAGGGATCTGGGGGTGGTTGTGCAGGCAGATATGAAGTTCTCTGAGCAGTGCAGACGGGCTGCAAGAGTAGCTCATGGTGTATTGTCAATGATATATAGGAATTTTTCCAGCAGGGATAAGGAGGTGATTATTCCCTTGTATAAGGCAATGGTCAGGCCACACCTAGAGTAATGTATACAGGTCTGGAGGCCTCATTTCAAGAAGGATGTAGAGCTGCTGGAACGAGTACAGAGAAGGGCAACAAGATTAGTGAATGGAACAGAGGGGTGCTCTTACGAAGAAAGGCTTAAGTTTTGCAAATTACAATGTCTGTAGATTAGGCACCAGCGAGGTGATCTGATAGAGGTGTATAAAGCCTTGAATGGTTTGAGCATGCTCAATGCTGATGGGATTCTTCCTCTTGCTCAGAATAATCGCCTGAGAGGGCATAAATTCAAATTGAGGAAAGACAGATGTAGGATAGACGTGCGGAAATTTGCATTTAGCCAGCGGATGGTAGGTTAGTGGAACAGACTTCCATCCCTTGTCATGGAAGTTGATAGCCTAATTAAGTTTAAGGCTCAGCTGGACAGGTATTTCGAACGAACAGAGGGGTGAAGTGGAAGTGTTTTTTTTTTTTTTTTTTTTTGGCTGATGCTGCATAAGCTTGCTTTCTTGCATCAAATGCCTCTACTAATGCTAATGCTAATGTTAATGCTAATTAGACTTGAATTCTGTAGACTGTAATTTTCTGAAAATACGTGTGAAAGAACGTTGGTCCAGAAGAAAGGATAAACGAGAAAGAGGAAAAGTTGGTTTTGTCAGTTTATTGACAACATCACATTGAATTAGAATGACTATATTTAGTATTACTTTACAAATAAAAAAGTACAAACAATGAGATAAGCTAACATAGCGTCTTCCTGTTTCATTGATAGGATGACATCGTTAATTTATCTCACTTATTTTAATGTGTCCATAAAAAAGAGATAAACATACCCTTCGAAACATTGGTCTTATAATTCCCTAAATTAAAAAGTAAAATTTTTGCTTATGATATTTCGAAATAATTTTTGAGAATATTTACTAACTAAAGTATCCATTTCAAATGCGTTGAAATAATCAACGTTTTGTAAGTTAACAATTACCTTATTTTACTTTACTGCAAACCCTAAGCAATAGAGCATGCGAAAAATTTAAGCATTTAAAGTTATTAAAACATTTAAACTGCAAAAAAAGTATTTATTACATCACATTTTACTATAACGTTGGACGAAATGTTCAGCTTCTGCGTCAGATTGAGGCCAACAACTTCAAAGGTTATCTTCAAACCTTTTTCATGCTCAGGGAAAACTTAGGAGAAACAGGAAATTGGAGTCGCTTATAAACTGTAATAGCAAATCAGATGGAAATTATTTGAATAGTAGAATGAATGACAGTAGGTTCTGATCTGTTACCTGGCAAGTGCCGTGTTGGTGGTTTCAATAACATGTGGCATGAGCTTCTTGACAACCAATCGTGTTTAACTGCAGAGTGTTAGGGGTATAGATTCCTAAGAAACATGATAATAGCACTAATCTTAAACTTAAATTCATGGGACGGCATACTTTGTAACTCTGAGAGTTGAGAGAGTTGGGTGGAAAATTGAGAGTACCAATATGATCTAATTTTTCAAGGTGCCAGGAAAGTGAGAATGTCTTTTTTTTTTTTTTTCTCCATCACTGGTGCTTCGATTCATAGTTTTTGGTGTCAGAGTGGCTCTTGGGCAAAGCACTTGTGGTTATGGAAATTATATACATTTTTGGAAAAACTTTTTCTTTCAATTCATGAATGTTGCAACCATTTTTCCAATGGTTTTCATCGAAACGGTGTCATCTTGATGCCTTTAAGGATAACACAGTTGGCAGAATTTCCAGCTTCCCCCACATCGAGTGGAAAAGACCAGAGTTCGATTTCCCTCGAAGACATAAGGAATTATGGGCCTTTTTACATGGTTGAATTAGTTGGTATCAGGCGAGGGTAGCATGGTATTTTCTTCCGGAAACTTTTATGCAATTACAAGGCCGAGTAAAGAATAAATACACCAGATTAATCAGAAAATCACAAAATAATGCTATACTACTAAATTTAAATCAAAAGTTTTAGAAAAACAATAATTTCAAATCAAAAAATAAGAAAAATCCACTTAGCGGCTTTGAACACGTCTGAACTCGTCTAATGTCAACTAGTGTCTTATTTCTTCTCAGCCTTCAACCCATGCACAGTACTAAGTATTATAGGTTCTAATATCTTTCGTGGTTGGAATATTCATAAGCGAAAATCCCACATGATTATCGACCATAATATATATGTGCATAGAAATTACTATTTTAGCTGTTGTAGTAGTATTAGAATTTTTAGAATTTATGGGTTCAGGAGAGTGATAGGTTACGGTTTCAGTACAATAAGGCACCAATGCACCCGCCTCAGTGTAAAGAACCGTAGGGTGAGGTGGGCAAAGGTCTAGGAGGGCTTTATACATAAACAAAAGAACGGATAATAGAACAGGTTTGAAAATATGGCGAATACGTAGAACTTATGCGACCCGCACTCCGACCAGTGGTTAGCAGTTACAGCCGAGAGGGCCTAGTAAACTAAAATACACTTTTAGAGAATAACAAATTTTAATTAATAAATGATTTTTTGTATAAGGCGCAGTGAGTTAAGTAAAAATTAATGTCATAATATGAGATTAAATGAATTACCACTAATAGAAAAGATAGAAAGAATATATATATAAATAAATAAAAATCATAAACTAGGGTACATATTATCTTATAAAGAAGCCACAACATAACCATGGTTTATAGAAGTACAAAATATTTCGAAAATAAAATAATTTAGTAAGAAATTTTGCCGAACTTTCACTAAACTTTCTGGCTAATCGAAATACCGTGTTTCCATAAAACATGCCCATGTTGTAGCTTCTTGATAAGATAATATGTACCCTGGTTTATTATTTATTTATACATTCTTTCTATCTTTTCTGTCCCATTAATTGTAATTCATTTAACATCATATTATTACATTAATTTTTACTTAACTCACTGCACCTTATACAAAAAAAAAAATTATTAATTAAAAATTGTTTATTCTCTAAAAGTGTATATATATACAGGGTGTCCGAAAAGTCTGGAACCAATGGTAAAAATATGGTTTTCTTTACAGGTGAAAAATGATATTAGCACTGAGTGAAAATGGGTAGATTGTTCGGTATATAAGTGGTCGTCAGAGATGGACCCAGAGGGAAGTGGCGGACGAGTTTAATGCTAGACATCCTGAAAGGAATCTTTCAGAATGTCTAGCATTTTTACAGCATACACCTGTATGCTGTAAAAATTCGAGATCTTCGTCATCTTAGGGAGAGAATTACCAAGGTTTGTGCTGCTGTCGATCCCAATATGCTGAGAAGAATCCAAACAAACATGGTACACCGGCTGAGAAAATGAGTGGAGAAGGGTAGACACGTTAAACACATATTGTAAATGAGAGTAAGCATATGAAGTGTAAATCCCATTGGTTCCAGATTTTTCGGACACCCTGTGAATAAGAAGAAAACAAAACATATATAAGAAACTATTCGTTTCTGAAGAAACTCAGAAAAGAAAAAAAACAGTCTTTATCCGAATAAAATTCATATATTTATGGATTTAAGTGCTTTTATATAAACTCATTTATATAACACTATATATATTTCGATTTGAAAACAATAATGCCAAGCAAATATGGATGAGATAATTTAAAAGTGTAAGCGAAAACATAGCAAGCGATTACAGTACTATTGAGTTATTTCAATAACGCATTCAACCATGTATTTAAATCAGACAGTGCCGATAACGCTTGTTTATGTACTAGATAAAGTCGATAAACTTTCGAATTTACTCTAAAATTAAATTTCATGGTAAGTTTTTTGTGATGTAAACATTATTACTATTTTTAAATTAATTATCAACGTCTTATTTTTCACTGCGCTCTAATAAACGATATTTTTGTACTTAATTTCCCACTTAAAATCAAATGTAGATAAACGCGCCAGAGAACAGTGTACACTTGCGCATTCTAGCGGCCAGTTCGAGTACTAGAAGCGTAAACGTCCGTAGCATGCAGAACTATACATGTGCAGTGGACAATACACGTGTGTCTAAAGAGAACCCTCCCAACGCGTGGTTTTTGTATTTCTTTTGATCATAATTAATGTTCAGCTATCCAGAAGTAACTACTGCAACGATTCTAGATGTCTCTTAAATGTACAAGTCGATATTAAACCACTTCTGTGAACTTTCGCATAAGGCCGTTGTTTGAAAATCGGTGTAGGCGGTACTGGATAGTCCTAACTACGCTGCTATTGCCAACAAAGATTAAAATGAGGACACAGGTTATTTTTGAGTGAATGATTGGAGACGTTGAGTCAGCGAGATTTTAACCTTGGCAGGAGAGATTAAGAGATTATTAAAATATTCAGTGATATATAATAACACACTTCATAACGCCTGCTTAATAAAAGTCATTATTTTGATTTATCCCATATGAATTTTTAAGACATAAAGAGACAATTGGAAGAAGCAAGTTTCAGAGAAGGAAAAAAAAAAAAAAAAAAAAGAAACACTTCGGAAATTAAGAACGCTTGGAGAAATTTGTCTCTATCATGAATGTCTGGTTACAGTGGTAAGCATTTTTCTCTTTTTTCAGAATACTTTCAGAAGCAACATGTTCCATCTATAAAGTGACCAGATTTTTTTGTGACCCAAACCGATGCTCCTTATTATAACACGGCTGCGTTATAACGAGATATCAGCTTTTGAAAATTACCCGGTAAAAAGTGATAAGGATGAAAAAAGTTAAAGAACTAAACCTCGTTTATAGATATTAGCTACATCTTAGTTGATAAAAATCAACACATCTCAAAGATAATTGAAATTTTGGACACAGAGACAAGGGCTCTTAAATCGGTACTGTATCGGTCAAACCTATACGTAGGGTCACTTTATCTATACTTAAGAATAAAATAGCTCTTTGGCTTAATTAATATAGAATAAGGGAATGCTATTTTCAATTTAAATCAACGAAGTTTGCCTTTGAATCACGAATATGACCTTTTTTGTAAAGCAAGTTACATGCTATTGGGTTTCATATATAATGGTATTATCTAAAGTGAAAACTATACGAAAATAATGGTTTTGTTCGATTATAAAATCAGAAGAATAAATAGTATATAACTGCGCAGCTAAAATTACTGCGTAGTTGTCATAGATAGCGATTTTAGAATTTGACATTATTTGCCTTTGCGGTTCTCGTAATCTTTATTATTTACAATATGAATTATATTTTTATGTTTGGATGATATCCGATTAATGTTTTCATAACTGCTTCAACATTTATGGGTAAAAAATAAGCGAATTTTTAACTTGAAAATGTTTCCCTCTTGAGAGAAGCAATGTTGATGCTGTTTATTTTACCTTTTCCCTATTTCGGTTTTGCTATTTCCGGTATTTTTAGTATATCCTTGCTGAAAATCTTACTAGTTGTATAATTTTGCTAAAAATCTCACTGTAGTAGTATATTCTTGCTGAAAATAAATTATGTTCCCAGAACAGCAGTTAATACTAGTTAACGATGTTGATAATGGATAATGACCATTGCAGCAAATGAACACTAAAATGTTCATGTTACTTAATAACATGAACATTAATCTGGAATAATTTTTAACTTTTATCACAAATAACACCGCTGTGAATGAAGAAATAAAATATTCCTTTCTTTGGTCACTTAATATTTTTTTAGTTCTTGTGGATAAAAGAACAGACGATAAAATCTGAAAAGGAAAGTTTAAGTCGTTTGCATCGTGAGGATTTAACATTACGAATATTTCTTCTCCATAGTAAATACAAACATATATGCATCGAATTTTTGCTTGGATCATATATAATCAAACAGCAGACATTTTACATATTTACTAGTAAACTTAAATGGATTTAAAAGAAAAATCCTTACATATCGTATTTTATTATTATTTTTTTCAACTTTGTAATGTGCACAACAGGGTAATTAGTCAGGAATAGATATGAAAGCAGTTTCTATTTAATCAATGGAGAATATACGAAATTTTAGAATTACTAATTTTTAGAATTTTTAGAAGGTTGTCTTAATCAGAATCAAATTCTTATTACATATTCAATGATACTTCTTTGCTTGTATGTAAAAACAAGAAAAACTGCGAATCTTAGTTTACTAAGAAAACGGAGGGAATTGAAACTATTTCATCTTTTATTTTTAAGATAATGAAAAGGATGGATTTAAAGGAATAGGATAGGACGATTGTGGTCTACCAAATACTAAGAATGATGAGTGAATCTATCGCTGAAGACAATAAAATTCATGTCGCTGAGCTAAAAAAATTCATCAAAAAATATGAAGATTGAGACCTGAGAAAAGTGTTCATGTTTCTAATTCCAAGTTGAAAACCAAACCAAGTTTAAAAATTTATATGCTTAGTGAAAATGTAATTATCGATAATTGTTAAAACTTACAAATCGATAATTTGTAAGATTTAATCCTCTTAAATAAAAGATCGGTTCATTAACTTATCAATAAATCAGAACAAATATAACATCAAAAGATAGTTTAATAAGCAATCAACAGATCTAAAAGGGCTGTGGTAAGATATTTCCATTGCTCATCGAACAGGAACCCTTGAATAATCCCTATAGCTCTATCCTCAAATTATACCTTCTTCTAGAAGTATGCTGTTTTGGAACTTTCATTAGTTAAAGATAATTTTTCGAAAGCATTCTAATTCTTCTCCCACGAAGTATGTTGTCTGGCTGGTGACAGTAAATAATAAAGTATGGAAGCGGATTAAAACCTTTCCCCTCTATTGGGTGGGACTTTCTGAATGCGGTGTTATGGTCTTTTCCGAAATAGTCGTTTGATTCTTTCCTTGTAACTTGTAAGGCGTTCTGAAGACCATATTACTGAAACTCAATTAGATAGCGGGTTTTTTTCCAAAATTAATGAAATAACAGTTGAGCAGTCTGTCTTACTGAAAGCTACCAAGGATTTTTCTTATTATCTCTTATTTTTAAGACTGTGTGTGTGTGTGTGTGTGTGTGTGTGTGTGTGTGTGTGTGTGTGTGTGTGTGTGTGTGTGTGTGTGTGTGTGTGTGTGTGTGTGTGTGTGTGTGTGTGTGTGTGTGTGTGTGTGTGTGTGTGTGTGTGTGTGTGTGTGACTAAGGCTGATGGGATTGTTGTGTTTTCATCTCTAGCTCTATAAAGTAAAGCTAAATTTGAAACCGAATCGCGATATTTATTCATTCGGCCGTCAAAACATTTCTTTCTACTAAAGATTAATAACCATTATCAATATAAATAAATATTTAAATTACCATGCCTAAAAATTAAAACTGCTGTTCGAAACGGCTGGCGTTGCTGTAAAATGAGAGTATGGAGAAAGGACAGTATGGAAAAAAAATTTAAATAATAGCACCTTATTAAATATAAACCTTTCTTCTGGATGATTAAAGAAATCTCATGGAAGTAAAGATGCATGCAAGTCTCTATAAAATTGGTCAATAGAACCCTTGCATAAGTAAGGGTTCTATTGTGCAGAATTTTGATCAACCTCCTCGTGCATATAAACTGGATTTGTTCATTAAATACAACCAAAGAAATTCGACATGTTTTAAGGATAATGTACACCTGTATTTATGGTCCACAGCATCATTCGGGAACCTACGTAGGGTTAGTTCGTAAAGTAAATCTACGGCATTCTAAAGCCAAAGAGCTCTGAACATTATTAAAAAGCAGAGGAAAGGAAAAAGATAAAAAAGCTTTTTTACAACTGAATCATTTGAAAGATTAAAAGATCGACAAATGAAACGGCAGTAGGAATCCCTTGAAAAACTGCTGGACTTTGAAAATTTACGATGTACGTACTTCGTGCCTTTTGAAATATGAAAAAGCGTGGAAGGAACAGACATGCATGGGATTTTGTTTTTTTGAGAAGCAAATGAAAGAGAATATAAACTGTTTTTTTAGAATGAAGATAAATAATACTGACTTCAACAAGACCATGGAAATTACGAATTTGATGATAAAAGACTTAAGAAGGTATTTGAGTGGGCGAATGCTGTACATTAAAATGGAAGAAAAGACAAAATGAGAAGGCCGAGAAGAATATATTAAGAGGTATGACTGTATCATTTTGTAAACGAAAGGGTTGTATCTTAAGTGTGAACTAATGAACAGTTAGCTAATATGCAGATCATGAGACTGCTTTGGTTTCATGACAGTAAAACACACTGCAGATTATATATATATATTGAGACACTTACAAAAAGTATTGGAGAATAGACACTATTGTGCCTTTTTTGTTCTTTTAATAAAGAACAAAAAAGGCACAATAAAACATATTCTTATGTAATACTTGTGTGATACAAATACAATAGGTGGTAAATTAGATTTAAAGAAACAATTTTTACGCTTGTAATTGCAGATTGCTATTATGAAAGGGACCCAATGAACTGAGATAAAATGATTCACAAGCGGTTGAAAATGAAAAAAAAAAAAAAGGAGGAAGGAAGAGGATTAGTCCTAAATTTAACGTTAAAAAGGGGAAGAACTAGATAATCTCTTAGTAGGAGAGGCGTAGAGGAGAGAGACAGTTGATGATAGTGTAAGAGCTTAGATACTTAGGAAGTACATTGCAGAGGAAACTTTTATGCGAGAGTGATGGAGATATAGGATAAAAGTTGAATTGAGTAAATGGAGAGTAATAACAGAAGTGATGCCAATTCGCTTCCGAACTGCACAAGGGATTGATAATACGATTTGATATCAATGGAAATTTTTGCAAGTGATCATAGAGATGTACAGGGTAGCTCCAAAAGGGAGGGACTAGAAACGAATTTATTAAATTAAAAGAGAACAGCTCAAAAAGCATGATGGAATCTATCTAATTATATCGAAGGAAACAGTAAAGATCCTTAAATTAAGGAAATATCCGTATATATTGCAGATGTGCAAATGGTCTTCATTTCACAAAGGTGTCTCAGATAAAATGAGTATGTACAAACCTGTAAGTTGGACTTCTGCTCTAGGGAAGATTATGAAGTCCTTAAAGATGTAATACAGGAACTATCTGGATGGAAATTGAATTATAGGGGAACTACAGCATCATTTTGTTAAGGAGAGATCATGTCTGAGACAAATCTAATTAAGTACTATGAACTGTGGGCAAAAAATAACTTTGATATAGCTTTTGATACAGTTCCACACACGAACGTTTATTACATAAATTAAAGCAGTACCACATTAGGGAGGGTTACTGTTATGGATCTTTTCTTGTAATCGTTCTTCTCCCACGTTCTCTCTAATGGCCACGTCTCTTATTATATCTCTTTTAGTTTTTTCACAAGTACCTCTCAGAAACTTCATTCCAATTTATCGCGTCTTAGTTCATGCTGGTCAGGATAAATATTCCAATCACACCAGAAGGCATCTGTATATGTACATTTGTTTGTAAGTAATGCAAGAAGAACCAGTCCTTCTTGTGGGAGATGGTAACTTTTCATTTGGAGCAGCATATTGCCAACTTACTCAGAAAAAGATTATAGCAACATTGACAGAAAAACAGCTTGTTAATGTAGAAATCATAAAGAAGAATGATGGAAAGGTTTTGACAACAGTTGATGCCACTCAGTTACACCTTAAGTACTGTGAACTGTGGGCAAAAAATAAGTTTGATATAGCTTTTGATACAGTTCCACACACGAACGATTATTACATAAATTAAAGCAGTGCCACATTAGGGAGGGTTACTGTTATGGATCTTTTCTTGTAATTGTTCTTCCCCCACTTTCCCTCTAATGGCCACGTTTCTTATTATATCTCTTTTAGTTTTTTCACAAGTACCTCTCAGAAACTTCATTTCCATTGCTTCCATTCTGCTGATATCCTTCTCCCACGTTACTTACCAATCTGATCCATAGATAATTATGAGCACGTAATACGATATGGGCATTGATCTATAGACTACCATCTTGCATTTCTCAATTACTATTCTCCAAACTAGATCTTTTACACAGTTATAAAGCATTCTTCGTTGATCTATTCTTCAATTGTCCCTTCATTTTCTGCTGTACTCCCTAAATATCTGAAACTATTTACTTTTTCTATCTTCCTTCCATCAATAAAGATATCAATCCCCTCTTCAACCTTTTTTTTATCAATCTCGTTCCATTACTCTTGGCACCGCTAAACTTTAAAGTTTAGCGTTAGGGATGCCAAATTTAAGTCTTAAGTTTTCTTATGTTACAGAGGTGGACAGGGTGATTAATGACAGTAAGTAGGATATGCTACTTCAACAAGGCTATCCAAATAAATTATTTGGATGGATTTAGGGATGACAGCTGAAATTTTAACATTAGAAAATGGAAGTTGTTGCATCTGGGTAGCAGCAGTCCTAATGTGCCACTTGAATGTCACCATACTCAAGATTGCAGATGAAAAGAACTTGGAAGTAACTATATAATGTGAGGTAAAGTTCACCAAAAAGTGTATACATGCTGCTAGGAAGCTAATGGCATTCTATCTATGGCTTGTATTTCCATTCTCTTCAATTTTCAAACCCGGAATATTAAAAGAAGAACTTTATTTCTCCTAATACTGAATTAAAATTAAGACCACCTGCCCTGCCACAAATCAAACTTCTGCGTATGCATTTCCCATTAATCATATTATATAAAACTTGATTGTTCTTCATTCTGGTAGGTAACAAGTTCAATAGGCCTTGTGTTCTGTTTTATAGCCAATGACAGTGACAGGAAATTTTGATTGGTTGGGTTAGTATTCCTGAAGTATTATTTCGAGAAACATCAACAACTCACAGGCTGTGGGCAATAACATCCATTTCTGTATATTTATTTACTATCTGGAATGTTATTTAATGCCTTATCAGTGTTTCTATAAAAGAATGCTGTTATTCGGATATCGTCACTATTGACTGACATTCGTAATTTCTGCTCCATTACTTTCCCACCACTACTACAGGGAGTAGAAAAGTGGGCACTGTGGAAACGTAACATTTGAGAAAAGGAGAATTATAATCCTAAAGTTATGGGAGAACTGTGAAAGTTAAGATGCTACAGCAGTGAGTTTAAGGAAGCCGATGACAATGGGAAAGACTGAAAGTGACTGCTACTCAAAGTTATCTTGAAGGGCATGTCTTGAAAAGAGAAGAGAAAGAATGAATCCACCTT
Source organism: Mastigoproctus giganteus (assembly GCF_048544385.1). NCBI lineage: Eukaryota > Metazoa > Arthropoda > Arachnida > Uropygi > Thelyphonidae > Mastigoproctus > Mastigoproctus giganteus. The sequence continues at coordinate 250,676,410 of NC_143575.1, read as the reverse complement.
TACATGAAATTGGCAGGGTGGAAGATGAAGTGGAAGTTCTACTGGAGCTGGTGAGAATTACACAAAGGTATGCAGGAAGTAGAACAGCCAGAGCAAAAGAAAATGGAGCAGAATAAATCAGGATAACTGGGATTTAACTGCTGGAAAAAAGATAAAGAAGAAGTATGTTTATTTATAAATACGCTTAATAGACTAACAAATTATAATTAAGCTCAGAAGAATCCTGAGAGCTGGGAAGGTTTGTTGACTAAGTAGTTAAAAGTGTTACAAAATGTAACATTTTAAGATGGTTTTCACATTGTTATTCATATTCCTGGGCAGAGGTGTTAATTAACACTTGGAATGTTCATTAAAACTTGCTGATTTCAATCCAGTTTATTGTCATATTTACAAATCTCTTTTTTCAGTGAATGTTCCTTAAAATTCTGTGCTTGTTGAATCAGTTCAACGGCAGGGCCAGTTTCGGATGCTTTAGCTGAAAGCGGATACCATCAGACTGACTGGAATTGATAAGATACCTTTTATGCAGTAATGTTTGCGTTTTGGGATATTACTCGAGTGTAAGTTATAGAAACTAGTGATGCTTCTTCTCGAGGTATGGTAGACAATATCAACAGCAATTGAATCATTATTTTTTAGGCTATTGGTTAGCTTTGGATTATTCGCAGGAAACATTGGCTCTGTTCAACAGTGTTGAGTTTGCATTCCATACTTTGCACAATTCTTTAAGAATGTTCTTTCTGATTATATTTGTTAGACCTTAGTTATCAGAATCTGGTTAACACAGGTCTACCTGTAGTCAGGTTATCAGACCTACGAGTTGTCGTTAGGTTAGTTAAAAATCTGAAATTGGCAGCTTTTATGTTACATTGCCAAGATAAACTTTAGGATTGCTGTAAAGATTTGTTCTGAGCATCGTGAGATTCATTTACAAGATTCATTAAGCCGATGCAAAGGTTTTTATATGTGCTTGCAGAACAGAACCAACTAGAATACTGAAACATATAAGGCAGTTCACTTAATCCCTAGCACTTTCTGTCTATTTTCCTAGAGCACTCAAATGACTTGCTTTCTAAACATGATCTAACAAAATTAAATAAAAATGAGTAAATTAAATAATAAAAAATATTAAATCATCAAGACTTGGCCTAAATCAAATAGCAAATAAAATCGTAATACTAATGTATCATAATACCTGAATATTATATATATATATATATATATATATATATATATATATATATATGAATCAGTATAACAATTTCAGTAAAATGTCTTTATTGGGAAACTCACTTGTTACAACTCCATTAAAATCTGAGATCTATTACAATACACTTTGAAGGCAGCTGAAGGTAATAAATATATTTAAACATTACTAAGCTATCTAATACCGGTTTACGGCCTAATTAAATGAGTCTAGTTCAAAATATCATCCTAAATTGGTTGTTTGGTTGGTTGTTGTAGAATTTTAGTGTATCAACAACTTAGGCCATATTGCGTCGTGTATAATATGTCTAAATTGCGTGTGTTCTGTGGTTGGTCGATTTGCTGTTTACTGGACAAAAAACCCGAGTTTCCTGTAGAAAAACCATGCTGACCTCACCTGGGACCGACTAACCAGCCACGTTGTGAAAAAGGCCCATAAAGAGATGCTGCACTAGAAGGCACAGAAATGCATTCTGTCATTTCTCGCGTTATTAACCGGATTCGAACTCAGGTCTTTTCCACCCGGTGTGGGGGAGTACGGTGATTATATCAACTGTTCCACCCACAAGGGCTGCTAAATTGGTGATATAGATTTAGATATTGCTTATATCTAGTCAGATTATATTGACTGATTTCAAGACTAACATTTGCTGAAATAACAACTTCCATTAAACATTAAACACATGCATGAGCTTCGATGTTTCTTGTTTTATTAGATAGAATAGGGTGCCCTACATTATTCCAGAATACTGATGAATAACTACCACTAGGGTACAGTGCAGTTTTTGATGTAGTAAAATAGCTATTTTTAATATTCAGTAATCTACATTACCCATATTTTAATGAGTACAGAAATTTTAAATAATCAGACGTAGCAAAATATAGCAGAATCTAATTGAATATTCGATCACCCAAGCCGAAAACTTAATATACAAACAATCTTGCTTGATTTCTGCAGAGATTTTATAATTTTTAAATATCATAATGATGTGTGACTTAAAGACAGTCGCCTTTCGCCTTTTGGAAATTGATATTAATCCTACACTTTTTTTTTTTTTTGTAAAGTGTGTAATTCTCACATGGGCTATTCAGATATTTGGGCCCTTTATATGGTTGCAAACACCTCGTCTATCTTGCATATTTCAGCTAGAAATATTCGTTCCATTAAGCTGCTTTGAAGAATGAATAATCTCCTTTCGGTGTATTCAAAGTTAATCGACTTCGGTCATCGTTTTATGTTAAATATATTTTAGCAATGTGTACAAAAATTACTACTGTAGTATATTCTGATATATTCATCTATTAATTTCAATCTTAGCTGCCAGTTTTTCCCATTTATTTTCCAAATTTCTATACGCACCTGTTTCCAATTTAATGTTAAACTTCATTTCACTGTTATTTTTATTTTATTTTATTTATTTTTATTTTTATTTACTTTTTTGCTCTTGTAAATAAATTTAATCACCTATTTTTTTCGAGCTATTTGCCATAAATGGCAAAATGGTCAAGTATTTGTCTTATTTGTTCTTTGTTTAATTTAAGACCTGAAGAACCATCGCTGGTACCACAGTTGTTATAATCGCTGTCCTCCCCACACTGGCTGGAAAATACCCAGGTTTGAATTCCAAAACTGACGCGAAGAATTTTTAATGAATGTTTTCACAACGTGTCCAAGTTAATCGGTCTCAGACGAGGGTTTCATGATTGTTCTCTCGAAAATTGGTTTTTCTTTTCCACAACGATTTACAGAAAAAGCATATACAGCGCAATATGGTCTGAGTCAATTCGCCTAAAAGCCCTACAACAAGACCTCATCCTTCAACCCGCACACAGTACCAGAGCACAACAGGTTCTGATCATCTTTCTTGTTTGTAATTATCATTTAAAAAACTTAATTCGTTAAGTATATAAAATAATACTTTAATTTCAGCACGATCACACAACGTGACCAGATTATTTAATATAAAAAATGATACGTTAAACAATTCAGATGTAATCCTTTACTAAGTAATAGGTAAATATCATCAATATAAATGACATTATGCCCTACGCGAGACAAAAATAGTTTTATTCGCATCTGTATCAACAAAATAATACAGTTGTTTAAAACTTTTAATTTATAAGAAGAGAAAACTAGTTTTCAGGTTATGATTCAGATATAAATATTGTGTTACATGTGCGAAATTCTTTCAAATATCTGCATAATAAAATTATTCAACATTTCACTATTATTTTAATAGTTAAATTCTTAAATCGAAAAAATAAAATTATACTTATGAGTTAGATTTAAGAATCACTATAGTGCACTTATATTACTCCCTCTAGTGAGCGCATCAAAGATTTCATGGATTAAAATAATGCGAATTAAAAGCTTTAGATACGTTTGAACAACACAAAATTCTTTTAAAGGGAGGGGGGTTCTTCTTATTTGTAATTATAGTTAAAAGACTTAACTGGATATGCGTCTATATCGTAAAATATTGTAAGTTTGTAAGATTTAATATAAACATCATAAATCGTGCTACCAAGGTATTTAAAACTTATTATTATAAAACTTTTCAATTCGATTAGCTGCTGATGCCAACAATACAGATTTTTAAAATTATTTTTCTGTACAGCACTTGGATTTATAAAGGTAAAAAGTAAGGTATTTATGAAGCATATGAAAGAAAGGATTGTACAGTATTACGTTTTTGCCCTTTCATGGGCCAGATAATTAGCATCATTACCTGGTTCATTTCCGTCTCAAACTTGGTGTGATCAGTGAGCAAATGAAAAAGGAAGTTGTTCTTTAGGATAAGCCTCAAGGCAGCCATGAAGGCCATAAGTTCCAGTAAATTGCATATATTGCAAAGTTCGTTTGCTGTTTTAAGGAGAGAAAAACCACACACTCCTCTTCCAATACGAATTCTAATTCGCTAATTCGGACAAGAAGCTCCATTAAAGTTCTTCCTTGCTTAATAGGAATCGAAATCACACCTTTTCCAGAAGGTATGGAAAAGCAGTAGTCATAACTACTGTGCTAGTTGCAAAGGCAAAAAAGAAAGGAAAAATAATAAAATATAAAATAACACCCTGGAAATTGTGTTATTCCCAATTATTCATTGATTCATATAGTTCTTTGCTTTAATGGCAGGACTTCTAGCGATTAAAGCAGAGCAGATGAATTGCAGCGGATAACTGAGAATCTGAGTTGAAAATTATAGAAGAAGAAGACATACAGCTTAATAGTATGATAGTTTATTTTGTGAACAGGAAGAGATCAGTTACCAATAATAATATTCCAATATTAGGTGAGAGTGTCGAGAAACAAAGAGGAGAATATAGAAACAAAAATTACATAAATGAATGCATTATTTATTGCGGAGTTTTACTCAACAAGCCTATCACACCCTGGTTAGACAAGGGAACGGAGTTGTATAAGAAATTTTAAATTTGTTGAGGTGCGAAAAATTTTTTTAAACAATGACATGAAATCTATTACAGTATTTGGATGAGTGTGGATTCTTTTGCTTATTTCATGAGGCTGTACCTCTGTCATCAGCTGTCTTTCGATAAAGTAAATGAGGTTAACTTTCTGTATCTTTAGAATTTTTGGCGTTTTCAGATGAAGTTTGATTGTGTCATATCTTGTAGAGTGATGTGGATTTTCAGTCTAGAGGCAAGATTGAAAACATCTGTTTTTAGTTGTTTATTCGATTAATGGATGTGTAGAAATAATTTATCCTTTTGGGTCTAGGTAGGCAAGTTATGCAGAATATAAAGAGTCTGCTTTGAGCATTACTTGAGGATATCACAAAAATGACTTGACTGATGATGTTAGAATGGTCTCTTATTTTCATAAGTAGCTTTGCGGCATTTACAGACGTATTATGTACTGCTCAATATGGCCTAAGTTGCTGATGCACCTAAAACCCTACAACAACCAACCTTTGAGACAACCAGCTTTGCGACATTAGCTTCTCTTATAGTTCTAGTGGTCAGATTTTTACGTGTTTGAAAATTTTAGTTTTGGAAAGAGCCTTGGAGTGAAGTCGTTGACCCACCGACGTATCCAATACTATGCAATGAATATTTTGACAACTCTCTATAGGACATCCAGCCATACAACTGTTCCATGCATTAGAATCGGATATGCACATCTCTGGATGTGCTTCAGGACGGCAGCTTTGCGGTTTGTCATATGTTTGCCGTTGTCTGAAGCAGTAGTTCGAAGGATGCTACAAAAAGACTGGGGATAACTATAACTTTGTGGACTCCTTTATCTATAGTCGCATTGACATCAGTGGGTGCTGGAAAAAAGAAAGCGTCTCTCTGTATGATCGATCTGAAGTACTCGGAACTGTTAAATTTAAAGTGTCTAAATCCAAGGCTCTACTCAGGTTAATGCTGTATATGCGCTGTTATGTCTAGACGCAAGCAGTCACATTGGGTCCTGATTTGAAGGGCCTTTTGAACCCTCAAATCAGGACCTTAAAATGGTATCAGCTAGGTGGCGGTGGTTGTTGACCTTTCAAAGATAAAATGATGATATTGTTGTCGATTACTGCAAGTTAGGCAGTTTTGCTTATTCTATTCCACTTATCAGAGTTTTTTTGAGTAGAATGGTTGGAGAGAACGTATTCTATAGCCTGGATGATGATACTGTTAATAAAATTATTTAGAAGTTAGATACCCTCCTTTTTGCTCTAGGTTTATATGTGTTACTTTGATATATCTGTCTACTGTAATGTCGTCTTTACTCCAGTTCTGAACCATTTTGGCATCAAGGTAAGCAGCAATTTTGGCAACTATGGCTCATCTGTTGGATTTTATTATTATTGTTATTATTTCTCTATGTTTTCTTCTTACGTAATTCCTGTAAGCTTACATCTTATTGGGATGAAACATGGTTTCCTACCCTTTTGAAATTTATGAGGAATCTGATTGACTCTAGTTTCTTTCCTTAATTATTAGTTTTTCGCTTTATTTTGAAGTAATGTTTGAGTTAAGTATAGTTCTATAGAGTTAAGTGTATAAGGGTGAAAGTATAGTTCAAGTGGTCTCAATTGCCGTTTTAATTCGCCAAAGCTATTTAATAAAATAGTTAAATCTGTTTAGAGTTTGCAGTTGTGTTATTTAGTTTAACTACTTTATGAAGAGTTAAACTGCGTCTGTATGGGATCGGCTTTAGAGAGTCTCAAGATGACGATGATGATGTGACAGTAATTAAAGATAAACTTGAGTATGTACTAAGATTGGATACTACCAATGAGACAAAGAAATGAGATTTATTGGGCATATCATGGAAAGAAACCAATCAAATATCTGTAAAAATGAAATTATGAGTAAAAGAGCAAAAAAGAATCACCAAAAGAAAAATCGAGAATAATACCGAAAGATTTACATATAGATGAAATGCATAAGAGGAAGATGAAAGCAGAAGAAGAAGAAGAAAATAAAATTCAAGTGGAAATAGAGTAAGGAAAAGTTGAATTATTGTACTGTATTGAGAAACGAGATACACTAAGACATGTAAAATCAAATATATAAAACAAAATAAAATGGAATTCCGATCACTAGTCACAAAATCCACATACAAATAGAACTACAACTGTAATATGCTCTGCACGAAACTAAAGGTATAAAAACATTTACAGATAACTGGCCTACATTTTCGACTACCCCAAAAACTGCTAAGTAGTCTACCCTTCCATGTTAAAAACATAAAATGGAAGATTTTCATAGACAAACGTTTATTATACAAATTTGGAGATCTTGGACGAAACCCATAAGAGCAGTTCTTATTCTCACTGCAATGTTACATTTGGAGGATTATTTGCTCAGCCAAAGAATTAATAAACACTACAGTACTAGTGTTTATTGGCCCTCAGTCCCCAGCAGCTTTCACTCTCCCTCTTACGGCAGCGAGAGGATCAGAGTGGAAGCAGAGGGTGCTAAGAATCTCGGGGTACGACCAGGCTGCCATGCACGGAAACTGAACTTGGCCTGTTATAACGTAAGATCAGGTGATTGATGCTTCTGGGTAGCCAAGTGGCCAGAACAGAACAACAGAAAACACACACACATAATACACACAAACCGACGTCACACACATATCTGGCCCATTTGAAGTGATACTGTTCTTCACAGAGATACGAGGGGGAGTTGAACTGACGTTCTAGGAGTCGCCCCTTACATAAAAACATGTCAACATAACGTAAGATCACTCATCGGTGGAGACAGGATATTAGAGCTGGAAAAGGAATTAGAAAATGTGAATTGGAATATCATCGGTTTGGCTGAAACAAGAAGAAGAAATGAATCACTTATAAGTTTATCAAGTGGAAATCTGCTGTACACCAATGGAAACAGTGAAAGGAGTGAAGGTGGAGTTGGGTTTCTGGTCCATAAATATTTTAAAAACAACATTTTGGAATTCAAAAGTAAATCACCAAGGGTGTCAAGACTAATACTCAAGATTTCTAAGAGGTACAAGCTAAAGATTATAATGATTTATGCACCAACATCGAGCCATAATGATGATGAAGAGGTTGAAGAAATGTACACCGAAATTGAGAGTCTTCTAGATGAGCAGAAAACCCACTACACTATTATTATGGGGGACTTCAATGCTAAGGTTGGAAAAAGACAAAACAGCGCAGAAAGGAGAACTATAGGAAATTTTGGAACTGGTGAAAGAAATGAAAGAGGTGAAAGACTTGTGGAATTTGCAGAATCTCAAGGACTGTCAGTAATGAACACTTTTTTCAAGAAAAGGGGGAACAGAAAGTGGACATGGAAGAGTCCAAATGGATTAACTACTAATGAAATGGACTTCATCCTCTAATAATAGAAGATATATTGGGAATGATGTTACCGTCCTGAATAAGGTAAATGTTGGAAGTGATATAGATGTAGGAAAGGAAAGGAAAAATCTGACTCGAGTAAATAATACAAAGGTCTTTGAAATAACAGAGGAGGAGAAAAAGCAGTATGTACTGGGACTTAAGAACCAGTTTGAGCTTCTGCAGACTGCTCAGGACCAAGATATCGACGAGGAATATTACAACTTTCTGAAAGTGATAAAGCCTAAGAAACCTATAGGGAAAAAGAAATCCAAAGAAGAAAAAATTAGTCAAGAAACACTTGTTATGATGAACCGAAGGCGAAAAATGAAGAGCAAGATAAACACTGACAAGGAAAAAATTGAGTATACTCAGTAATGCAAAGCCATTAGAAAGAGACTCAGAGAGGACATAAGAAGATTTAACACAAGAAAAGTAGAACAAGCATTAAGGGAAAACAAAGGATTTAAATCAGCAGTCATGAGCAGTAATACAGAAAGACAAATGATACTGAAGAATAGCAATGGTGTACTTATGAATAACAGAGAAGGCATAATTCAAATAGCAGAAGACTATTATAAAGAGTTATACAAAGGGTACTAGGAAAGTTTTGCAATACAGCTTTGTTTATTTAATTTTTTCAAAGTAATTTCCTCTACATTCAATACACCTCTCCATCCTCCGAAACCAATCTTTAAACCAGTTCTGCCAAGTTTCACTAGGGAGTAAAGCACACTCGTTGTTCCAAGCCCGTAGAAGGTCCTCATCACTGGAAAACCGCCTCCCTTTTAGCTTCATTTTCACATGCGGGAACAGTGCAAAGTCGCAGGGGGCAAGGTCTGGACTGTAGGAAGGGTGCTCGAGAAGTTTCAGTCCTGTCGTGGTCAAATATTCGGTGCAGGCTTTGGCGCGGTGAGCTGAGCATTATCGTGATGGAGGTAACCAGGTGTCCATTCTTGACTTTGGCCGCAGGTTCTTCATAGATCCAATGACTTTAGGCAGGCATTGTTCAGTATACCACTTAGCTGTGACTGTCTTCTGCGTGTCCAAAACGACACGTTCCACAATTCCACTCGATTTGAAAAATACAGCTCTCATTTTCTTCTTTACAGATCGGGATTTTCTGACAATTACGGGTGTGTCGTCATCATCAAAGACCCAAACTTTGTTTTGAGCCTTGGTCGGCAGATCGTAATAGTACAGCCAAGTCTCGTCACCTGTCACGATGTTGTTCACATACCGAGATTGTCCCTTATCAAACTTTTTTAACATCTCCCGGCACCAAGTCACACGTCGTGTCATCTGCTCTTCAGTCAGTTGATGCGGCACCCAGAGAGAACAAAGTTTCTTCACGTGCAAATGAACTTGCAGAATCGAACGAATTGCTGGTGCATTTAGGCCCAAAGTATCCTCTATCTGTTGGTAGGTCACTAGCCTATTTTCGTCAAGTATTTTCCTCACAGCAGTAACGTTTTCCTCCGTAACTGACGTTCGTGGCCTTCCCGGCCTCTCAGAATCCTCCAGAGTGAAATTTCCCCTTTGGAATTCTCTATACCACCTGAATATCGTTGTACGATGTGGACAATCATCATCTAGTGCAAGAGTCATTTCTTCTAAGCACTGGTCTATGGTTAAACCACGCACGAAATTATACCGCAAAACTGTCCTTATCTCATTTCGTGACCACGATGCCATCGCAAGCACTTTACACTCTCACTACTAATGAATAACTGAGCACATCGACTTGGCGCGGCGGCTACTATTCACGTATGAACATGTCTCAACATGCAGCAACAAGCAGCTTCCTGTGATTCATTGTTGCGTCATATTGCAAAACTTTCCTAGTACCCTTTGTACAAGGAGCGAGGGAATGATGCCAGCAGTGGGGAAGATGGATTGCAAAGTAGCACCACATACGACATACCCGATATTCTTCCTGATGAGGTAGAACATGCATTGAAAAAAAATGAAGAATCAGAAAGCCCCGTGAGAAGATGAAGTTACTGTAGAGTTGTTAAAATTGGGAGGAAGAGACATAACACAAAAGCTGGCAAGGCTCTTCACAAAGTGCATTAGAAAATGTGTGACGCCTAAGCAGTGGAATAATGCAATCATAGTTTTGCTGCATAAGAAAGGAGACAAATCAGAAATTGGAAATTAAAGACCAATTAGCTTGTTATCCCACATCTACAAGTTGTTCACAAGGGTCATTACTAACAGATTAGAAAGAATACTTGATGAGAATCAACCGAAAGAGCAAGCTGGCTTTAGGACAGGATTCTCAACTATGGATCACCTTCACGTAATATCACAGCTAATGGAGAAAGCAAATGAATATAAAACACCATTATGCCTGGCATTTGTGGATTATGAAAAGGCATTTGACTCCATACAGCATAAGGCAATGTTTCGGGCACTGGAAAGACAAGGCATAGATACCCCATATATTATGATTTTGAAGAAAATATATGAGAGTGCTACCTCCTTTATTAGACTAGACAAAGACAGTAGCAAATTTAAAATTGAGAAAGGAGTTCGACAATAAGACACAATATCTCTGAAGCTGTTTACTGCTGCCCTGGAGGAAGCTTTCTGAAGATTAGACTGGTCGCAGAAAGGAGTCAATGTGAATGGAGAGTACCTAAACCATTTACGATTTGCAGATGACATTGTGGTCATAAGCCACGATCCAAAAGAATTAGAGGAAAAAAACCTTAATCAGTTATGCAGAATTAGTAAGGATTTTGGACTAAAGATGAATATGGCTAAAACAAAAGTAATGATGAACAAGTATGCCACATAAAGGGAAATAATGATTGAACGAGCAGTAATTGAAAAGGTGGAGTCATATACTTACTTATGTGGGACATGTCATCAGCTGTAATAATGATAAATGGTTGGAAGTCAAGAGAAGAATAAATTTTGGATGGATAGCATTCAGGAAATATAGTCACATACTGAAGAGCAATATCCCAGTTTGTCTGAAACGTAAAATAATGAATCAATGTATACTCCCCACCATGACTTATGGAAATGAAACTTGGGCACTCACCAAAAGAATGGAAGAGAAGCTGAGAACTACACAGCAAAGAATGGAACGAATTATATTGGGAATCAGACTGTTAGATAAGAAGAGAAACACATGGAATAGGCAGCAAACTGAAGTAAAGGACATTCTTATCAAAAATAAAGAACTAAAATGGTCTTGGGCAGGACACATAGCTCGAAGACATGATGACAGATGGACTAAGAAAATAACAGAATGGTATCCAAGAGGAGCTAGAAGAAAACCTGGAAGACAAAGGCGGAGATGGATAGATGAAATTCATGAGTTTGTGGGTAGTAAATGGATGGCCAGTGCTGAAAACAGAAGGAAGTGGAAAGTTGCTGGAGAGGCCTTCATCCTGCAGTGGATTGAAAATGGCTGATGATGATGAAAGTACTAGTTGGTTTTTGGTCATGTAAAATTGGTCTTCATGACTATCCTTGCATAAAACATTATTGAGGCCACAATACACAAACCTTAACGACAAAAAAATATTAAATACACATTATGAATTTTGTAATTTTTCTTTGTATGGTATAAAAGATTAAACATTTGGACATGATTTATTCGAATTTAATATTTTTTTGTATTAAACGATTAATCAATTATCGAAAAATGCTCATATTTGGTGTCCTTAAGCATTTCAAAGACGTATATGAAATATTTAATTGTATAGGCTTCCACTACTGTGCCATGTAATTTTATCCAGTTGCAATTGGCTAATTCAACTGATTCTGAACTGGAACTTAATTACTGGACTGTTCCCAGTCATTTGTTATCTAAGTGATTGCATAAACGCTACTGCATTTTTAGGCATTAATATTAGTGATGGAAAAACGTACATTTTTTTCTACATCAACAAAAATAGTAATAATAATAATCCTACTATTTCTGCAATTTAACCATTCAATTTCTCTTTGATTTTAGCCAGACGCAGTGCCCCTGCTACAGTGCATCTGGCTAAGTTTGTCTTGGATATTAATTTTCTTATTTGTTTCCAAATTAATAATTTCATCAGCTTTCTCTGTGCTATAATCTTGAAATCTGTGTAAAAACTCGGTTTCTTCTTGATTTATTTCGGCACATTTCTAATAATTATATATTTTCATTTTAATGTCGCTATCCATAATTTCTTTTGAGTATTTTGATTTTAAATTATCCTATAGGAATTTAGCAAAAATATAAAAAAAAAATGTAATTTTAAATAAATCAAAATATTATATTTTACTTTCGAGATTTTATTTTCTTCCAGAACATCATGTATGGAATAATTTATGAATTTATAATGCAACAACAATAATAAACAGATTTATAAAGTGATCAAAGAAGTTCTGCAGTATTTTAAATTAATTTGGTAAAAGAAGACATTTTATTGGTAACTAGCAGACGAGAACCGTGAAACATTCAAAATGGAGCCGTATACACCCACACAGGGAGAAATAGATGTAAAAAGACGTATATTGTATTTAATAAAATTATGGCTCAAATTTAAATTTTAATTTTAAATCGGTAATTATTATTTAAAATAAAAAGAAATGTGTTCTGCAATATTACCTATAAAAATGAATAGATAGTAGTTTCATTTTAATTTTACGGTACTGAAAAATATAATTTATTAAGAGATGTTGATCTTAAGAAATATGATCAAGTAGTTGTACATGCGTTCTGATTAGACCAACAAACTTGTGCGTAACATGAACTAACGAACACTTGAGGCATTGATAAAGTGTAGTCAGTTCATGGGAAAAGCATTATTTTTCTAATTATAAGGATGAACCAATACGAATTAATCTACATGACTACATTTTGTAAATTATTAGAGTATCCATATGATACTATTAAAAAAGCGATTGATCTGTAATAACGTCGGAAAGTTAGTTGCCTCGTTTATGCAACATTTAGTTAAATTGACCGCTGTTGTTAAACGTATAATTTCAAAACTTCTTTCAAGAAAGCCGCTATAGTTCCTGTTACGTGTTACATTGGCTGCTAACAAGGGTGTAATTGTTTCTTCTCATTCGGACTATGTTTCGCTTTTATGTGAAAGTGAGGATAATGGGAGTCCCGACATTACAAAGTAATATTTTTGTTTTCTTTGCATTTAAACCACATTACGAATTATCAGTTGAAATCTGCAAAGAATGTATAAGAAAGTGTAGGTCAGAATGAATTCTATGCATATTTTTTGTACTTGTACTTATAACTTCCTTTACATAAAGCAATGCATTTATAAATACAGTAGTACACCATCTATTAAATAAACGTGATAGTTTATCCAGAGGATTTTTCCCGATCTCGCGTTTTATAATTATCGAAACTTGAACTGTTCTAAATCCTAATTTAATCAGGTTACATATTACGTACAGTGCTACGTAAAATTAGTGTAATTTTATTATGTAATTATTATGTGGTGTTTTGTCTTAGTAAGCAGCGCATCGGTAATATGAAAGATGAAAGATGTATATCCCTTACTATAAATATAAAATTCTTACGAGAAGGAGCTATATATGACTAAGCTAGCAGGTATAATACCCACCTCAGGTTTTCCAAACTATTGTAGTTACAGTATTTTATTACAATATTCACAATATTGTCCTTCAAAACCACCTTACTGTATTAGTCTGCTAAGATCAAATCCACCTTACTGTATTAGTGTGCTAAGATCAAAACCACCTTACTGTATTAGTCTGCTAAGATCAAATCCACCTTACTGTATTAGTGTGCTAAGATCAAAACCACCTTACTGTATTAGTCTCTTGAGAGCAGCTCAAAAAAAGACAGTAACTGATGTTAAGCCAATATTAAAAGGCACTTAGTCTTTAATATATGCTTAACTGATGTTAAGTCTATATTGAATGGTGTTAAAAGTGTCAATGTGTCCCAAACGTTTGAATGTTTTTAATTTCTATCTTATTATTCTGGCATTTGTGTTTATTTTACCTTATATTATCTTTTCAATATTTTCCATGAAGGTATATGTTTATATTAGACTACAAGTTAGTGCTTCAAACACTTAAATTGTATTATTTTCTGCTGTTTGATTTTGTGCTTGTTAAGTGTATTTGACTGCGTTATGACAGTAAGAAAATCAAATTACAATATGTTTTTATACAGTAGTGAGCAATGGGAAAAATGGTATATTATATATCTATATTTATACAAGTCTTAGGTTTTTTGTATATACTAATATAAGAGGCCAAACAAAGAGTGGAAGCAATGAGTTTAAACGTTAGAATAGTTGCATATACGATTAAATAGTGAATAAAAGCTGCTGAGCTAAGAGCGGTGTGGAACAGTTAGCAGCTTGATATTGAGGCGTGTACATACCATTCCTGGGATAGGCCCGTTCGGCCATGCACCAGGTAAAGAGGTACCTCTTTACCCGGTGTAAGGCCGAACCTTTTCACGCAAAGTCATTAGTAAAAGTAATGCTTAATATTGATTACTACAATAGTGTTTATTAATTGTCTTGCGGCACCGTAGGGGGGGAGAGTCTCCCCAACTCCGCCATGTTGAATTACTGCTATTGAATTAGCGTAAAATTTGATGTGATGCAGTAAGAAAGATGGAGAAAATGCAGTTTAGAAGAAAAAATATATATCAAGGTGATGTAGCATTCCATTGGCTGCTTGTTGTTTATTATGGACTAGACTATAAGCGTATTGAAATTGCCTGGTTGAACTCAGGTGTCCAGCTCTATTAGCAAGAAGAATTGGAAACAGGAGACACGAGAATATAATGAGAATATAAGACACGAGAATAAAATCTTTGAGAGTGCAATTAACATGGAAAATATGTGGTAATGATAGGCAAAGGTGTACTTCAGATTAGTATTATGGTTGTGAAAGAGATTAAAAACGAATAAAATAGATGAGAGATATAGAAATATAGTAGGCAGGTTTAATGAAGTAATTGGTACTGAGTGAAAGTAAAATAAATATCAAAATAACGTAAGTAGAAAAATTGTAATAAGAGATTAGACAATACTGGCACTCCACGTAAATTTTAGAGGCAAGGAATGGTCGAGTTTATTGAAACAAGCTGGAAAGAAAATTTAGAGACCAATTTTGACGATGCTTCGAAATCCTTATGGATGTTGTGTTCACGTCTAAAGGAAATAAAATGTTATTTTTAATAAGCTGAAAATAAACATTGTAGATAGGTAAGGATAATTTGAAAGTAAATTTCATTATTAACGTAGAATAAAGGAGGCAATTGGTTGGTTGTAGGGTTTTAGGCGTATCGGCAACTAAAGCCATATTGTCCTTTATATAATGTCTGTAAATTTCGTGTGTTCTGTCGTCGATTTTCTGTTTGCTTCACGGAAAAATCCGAGTTTCTGGGAGAAAAAACCATGCTACCTTCATCTGAGACTGACTAACTGAGCCGCATTGTGAAAATGGTCCATAAAAATTCCTCACGTCATTGACCGGATTCGAACTCAAGTTGATATGATCACTATCCTCCCCACACCAGGTGGGGAGGATAGTGATCATATCAACTGTGCTATACGAGGGCAGGAGTCAGTTGAATAAAAGGAACTGAATTTAATGGTAGATGCGTCTCTTATGAACTAAAGTTATTAGGTATGAAAATGAATAATAGGTATGATGTAATGCATTGTGATAATAATTTTTAAAAAAGGAAGAATTAATTGTGCAATTTTAATATGAATTTATTTAGAAGGCAGTCCAATTATAGGGAATATTTTATATTGGCAATATTTTGCGTTATAGAGTTATAGGAATTGAATTTTATGTTAAAAATACTGTTTATAATGATAATTGTATTCATTAAGAATTATAGGTATTGTGAAATGAAAGTTCATGAAAGCTCCAGTTATGGGGATTAATATCATAGGTTTCATTGTGGTGAACAACATTATAGGTTGATTGAATTTAGCGTCTTTGATTAAGAGGTAGTAGTAGTATTGAGAATCTTAAATGAATGAAAGTGAAAATATAACAGATTGGAAATTTAAATGAAGAAGAAAAGTGACATTTATTAGCGCGTATTTGTGTTTATATTTGTACATGTTTATGTGTATATGTTGTGTATAGATAGCCCTGTTGTATAATAAATGTTTTGTTATTCTGTTTTTGTGTGTCAACCTCATTTGCTCTTGATATACTTCACAGTTCTGCTCAAAATACATAATTGTATGAAAATAGCTCCTCACCCTTGACTTTTCTGATAATATTGAGAATTAACAAAGCAGTCGGATTGTATTAGGGATTTAAGTGCTTTGAGGGGGATCTGTTGTCACAAAGATAGACAAATTATCAGCGAAGAATACTAAACTAAAGGGTTTAGAACAAACGAAAGAAAAAGATTGTAAATCGGAAAGGTAGCGGAAGAAAATATAATGCAAATAAAAATAATGAAGATATAGAGGTATAAAACATCTTATATCTGCATAAATGTGTAGTTTTATTACGTGCATGTTATTGCAAGTACTTTGCATATTTATATTAATAATGTGTATATTGCAATTATATATGTTATATATGCACATAATAGTGTGTGTGTATATGTACAGTTGAAAAGTGTATGAAGTGTATGTTTATAAACTGAATTCGTTTTGTTAAATCAGAACTGATCTACAAGTAATGCTTGTAAATTTTGGGATATGTTTTCCGTAGTGGGATTAGAGAACTTTGGTTCAATGGGTTGGGTGGCTTCATTTGCTTGTTATTTTTCAGTTTTGTGATTGGTAGCCTGTTATTTTGGAAAAGAGGGCTTGTAAGCCTATTATAATAGACATATTTATTTGATGTGTAAGTATACCTGTGGACTTACTACTTTTTTCAAACTATGTAATATGAATATAACTTGTTTACCAACATGTTGAACCTTAGATGTCTTTATTGTTTGCCATACTTATGATGCGGATTAATATTGAACTGTTTATAGGCTAGAATTTCAGACACAGGCGTGTGGCTTGACCATTGCCTTATACAAAGGGATAATCACCTCCTTATCCCTGCTAGAAAAATTCCTGTATATCATTGAAAAGACACCATAAACTGCTCTGTCACCTGTCTGCACTGCTCAGAAAAATTGATATCTGACTGCACAATTACCCTCAGGTCTTTTTCATTCTCTACTGCTCTGAGTGTAGTACCACACAGTTGGTACGTTTTTCTGGGGTTACTTCTATCCATATACAATACTTTACATTTGTCAGTGTTAAATTTCAGTTGCCACCTCTCAGCCTATCTGCTCAAGTTTTCAAGATCCTGTTGCAGCAGGGTACTGTCATTACTGTCATTAACAACACTGCAAACCTTCGTATCGTGTGCAAACATGGACATTAATCCTGATGTACCTTCAAATATAAATACACAAAACAACAATGAGCCCAACACCGAACTAATGCTCCGCTAATGAAGTCTACGAAGAGGACTTCATTAGTGGATTCCTCTTCGTGATAATCAACATCCATTGATTACCACTTTATGCCTTTTCTCAATCAACCATCGCTTTATCCATAGCAGCAACTTGCCCTAAGTGCCATACTGCTCCAATTTGAACAGTAGTCTTCCATGTGCAACAGTATCAAAAGCTTTCCCGAAATCCAAGTATATGATATCAAAATTATTTTTTGCATTCAATTCCTAAGTGACCACATCATAGTATCCAATCAAATTGGTGAGACAAAATTTTCCGTAACAAAACCATCCTGTGTCTGAACTATAACTATAATCTTGTGTAGATGATCCTGCAGCGCTTCTTTAACCAGTGACCCATTATTTTTCCCGGAACAGAAATTAAACTAACAGGTCTGTGATTACTCGTCACCCTCTGATCTCCCTTTATCAACTGGGGACACATTTGCACATCTCCAGTCCATGGGGACATCCCCTGTGTTCAAGGAAGCTCTCATAATTATGTTTAAGGGTTTGCTCACTTCCCTTGCTGCCTCCTTTATATAACTGTATAGATCCCATCCACTGCCTTTCTTATGTTCAACTTCAACAATTTATCTTCAACTTTGCTCTAAGTTATTACAAGATCATTTAGCTCTCTGCTAGAGTTTGATAAGCTTCCAGCCTCGAATTCACTACAGAATTCCTCATGTGTGAATGCAGATGCAAAATACTCATTCAGTTTGTCAGCTGCCTCAGCAGAATTATCAACAATCGAACCGTAGATATTAAGTGGACCAACCTGATTCATCCCTTTCCTTCTAGAGTTTACATAAGTAAAGAAGTCTTTGCTGTTCCTCTTTTGCATCCTTTGCCAAAGATTTCTTGTAATCTGCCTTTGCTTGCCTGACCTCCTTTGTGACTTGATTACAGACTAGCGGGCGCCTCCGTAGCCAGGTGGGCAGGAGCAGCAGTGCGTAGCACACGCTTCTTGATTAGACCGGGGTTCGAGCCCGTGACCAGCAAATACGGAGGATGCGGAAAGGTCAGGGAATTACCACCGCATATCCCCGAGCAATATGGCCTTAGTTGCTAATGCTCTTAAAAAAAACCAAAATAACAATAACAATAACAATACAGACTAGCTTATGTCTACCATAGTCTTCTGTGTCACCTGATAATTTATATGTATCCCATGCATTTTTCTTCTCTGCCACGAGTCTCATTAGTTTATTTGACATCCATTTAGGTTTAAACTTTGAACAGTATTTCTTAGTTGGGATAAAAAGCTTAGTAGTTTCCAAGATTACTTCCTTGAATGCTTCCTATTTAGAATTTGCTGTTGGTAACGTCATCAGTTGGTCCCATTGTATAGAATTTAAAAACTATCTGAGACCACTAGTCACCTTTACGAAAGCAAAAACCTTTCCCTTTACTCCCGATGGTAATTACATCTTTGAGTAAATCCCATGTCAGCACACTGTGATCACTGCCACTTATTGGTTCCTTTATCTGCAGATTCTTTATACATGAAGAATCACTGCTGTTTAATCAGATCAAGAGTATTAATTGCCCTGGTTGTTTCTCGAACATGCTGCTGTAGAAAACAATTCTCAATAAATCCACAAAAACTTTAACCTTGCTAGTGTGGAAGCTACTAACCCACAAGTTCCAGTCAATATCTGGGAATATTTATAATCTTATTAATTTATATAATTAAGCGATCTATTGACTAAATTGGTTCCTCTATTAGAATTGTGATCCCCATACCAGACAGTAATGTTATTTGCGTAGAATGTAATTTCTCAATTTACGACTACTTCATTTTAGAAGGACATCAAAGTTCAAGCACAGAACTTTCAATCTGCATGGAACGTTTTTTTTTTTTTGGAGATTAATTGGATAATAAATTATTAATTTGTTCTCGCGTATTTTTAATTCTTCAGATATATTCATATAAGTAACAACAATAAATCTGGTGTGTTTGAGGTTCTGTTCATCCTCTACTTTTTTCAGCTGGGACAGTTGGTTGGTTGTTTAGGCTTTTAGGCACATCAGCAACTTAGTCCATATTGCTCCGTGTAAACTGTCTATAAATGCGTGTGTTCTGTGGTCAATTTTCTGTTTACTGGGCGAAAAACCCGAGTTTCCGGGAGGAAAAAATCAGCCGCCTTCGCCTGAGAGCAACTAACTCAGCCACATTGTGAAAAAGGCCCATAAAAATTCCTCTCAACTTTTACAGGAATCGAACTCAGGTATTTTCCACCCGGTGTGGGGAGAACAGTGGTTCTAAAAATTGTGTGTTAATCAGGCTCGCTTCTGGGACAGTAAATTTGTCATCGTTGCTATGGATTTTTTCTTACTGGTTAACATGGAATATATTCTCCTTACTGAGGTAAGAGTTGAGCCCTGTAGAAAATACATTTTACATTTTTTTTGGATGTATGTTTATAAAGAGAACAGTGTTAGTCATGTACAGTTTGATGTTATGGATTCTTTGCCTTTTGTGACTGATTTTTAAAGGATTTGGCCATCTACGCTTTCACTATACCGTCAATTCTGTTAGAGTAAGGTTAGGGGTTTTGAAACTTTGACATGTCACGCCCCCTAGAATGGTAAATTAATTTGTGCAAACCCCCTCTCCAAGAGAAAAAGCAGTGATTTCATTTGGGTTAGAGTTGAGCAAGAAATAAATATACTTTTAAATAATTAAATTCGAATATACAGTATATATCAAATAAAACTTGAAGAAGTTTACAACTTCGTAAAATAAAACGGCGTGCATATAATGTAGTCTGATGTTGTTATTAAGCGGGCTTGTTTTAACTCAATCTTAAGATGTTATTATTAATCATTTTCTACTTAAATAAATTGTAAAAATATATAAAATTGTTTATAAACCGTCGTGCATTAATTTGGATTCATTGACCTTTACAATTTTGGGTTCATTTTTGAGTTCAATTTTTGGTTCAGTTTTTACTTTTACAAATTTGGGTTCATTGACCTTTACAGTTTCTGCTGCACTTTTGGTTATTCTTTTGTATGGCATCATTTCTTTGTCTTGTTTAAGCAATTAAATTTTTTAATTCGCTTTCTTTTTTTTTTCTAAACAATATATTTTTAGTTGACCATAAATTTATGTTTTATAGTGTTTAATTTTTTTAATGAATTATATTGTGTTCCATTATTTGTTTTCATACATGTACTATTATGGGGTGTGTAGAGTGCGTTTAGTGTCAAACGGCACCAGGGGTTTCCCCCATCTCCGCAAACTATTATGGGGTATAAGCATATCGTTGTTGTTAATCTTCCATTTTCGTCTGCATTTTCTACATTTATCGCTTTCAGCAAATGTGCTTCAGCTGATCGAAATAAGAATAAAGCACACTACAGCTGGCTTCATCGATAATGATGAAGCCAGCTGTAGTGTTATTGTTTTTTTAACTCTTTTATTCTTTTTCTCGCTTTCTTGCATTCTCACTCTCTTGAGTCTCCCTTCTCTCACTTCCTTTATTTTTTCTCTCTCACTCTTTCTCTCCCTCTATTTTTTCTTTCTCACTCTTTCTCTCTCTTATTTTTTTGTCTCTCTCTCAGACTTTCTCCTTCTTTAATTTTTTCGCTCTCTCCCCCTCTTTCTGTTACTCTCTCTCTCTCTCTTTCTGTTAATCTCTCTCTGTCTCTCTCTCTCTCTCTCTCTCTCTCTCTCTCTCTCTCTCTCTCTCTCTCTCTTCTGTTAATCTCTCTCTCTCTCTCTCTCTCTCTCTCTTCACTCCTACTCTCCCTCTTATTTTTCTCTTTCTCACTCTTTTTCGCTCACTCTCTTTCCGACTTTATTCTTTCTCTGTCTCTTACTCTCTCCCCTCTCCTATTTTTCTCTGTCTCACTTTATCCTTTCCTCCCCCCCCCCCTTTCTCTTACTCTCTCTCTTTTAATTTTTCTGTCTCACTCTCTCTTTCCTTCTCTCTCTTACTTTCTATTTTTCTCACTCTCTCTTACACTTTCTCCTCTCCCACTTTTATTTTTTCCCTCTCTCTCTCTTTCTCACACTCTCTTTCTGACTTTCTCTCTTCTTTCTCTCACTCTCTATGTTACTCTCTCTTTCACTCTCTCTTCTCCCTCTTATTTTTTTGTCTCACTTTCTCTTCCTCTCTCTCTCTCTTACTCTTTCTCTCACTCTCGCTCTCTGACTTTGTCTTCTTTCTCTTACACTCTCCTTCAGTCGCTCTTCCTCTCTCCTTTGCTTCCTCTTTTATTTTTCTCTCTCTCTTTCACTCTTTCTGACTCTCCCCCTCCCTTACCCGTTCTCATTTTTCTCTGTCTCACTTTCTCTTTTCGTCTCTCTCTTACTCTCTGGCTTTCTCTCTCTTACTCTGACTTTCTCTCTTCTCTCTCTTTCTTACTCTCACTTTGTCTCTCTCTCTCTCTTACTTTCTGACTTGCTCTCTCTCCTCCTCTTCCTCTTTGATTTTTCTCTCTCTTTCACTCTTTCTCTACCCCCTCCTCTCTCTCTTACTCTTGCTCTCATCTCTGACTTTCTCTCTTCTTTCTCTCTCTCTTACTCTCTCCTTGACTGTCTCTTCTTTCTCTCTGACTCTCTCTTTCTTTTACTCTCCTACTCTCCCTCACTCTACTTTGTAACTCTCCTAACTCTGTTACTCTCCCTCATCCCATGCTTTCTAAATAAAACTATATTTACATAATTAAAATGTCCTCTAATTTACTAATACTCCTTTCAGAAAAGAAAAAAAAAGAAGCATATCCCCATTAATTAAGTTTTAGGGAATTTCACTTTATCGCGTGGCTATTTTTTAAATAGTTTATTAGTAGGAAAAGGGTAAATGAATTACAAATTTGGCCTAAACTGTCCCAATATTTAAATTAAAAAGTGGCTACGTTCCGAATTTTATATTGAATTTCGTCTTCAGGCCTAATCATGCTTGAACAGGAAGAACATAGCCGCAGTTGACTGTATCCAGTTTTTAAATTTTTCTTATTCCTCTCTCTCTCTCTCTCTCTCTCTCTCTCTCTCTCTCTCTCTCTCTCTCTCTGTATATATATCCATTTAGAGTACAATTCCCAGACTTTTTTTAATTGTTACTTTTCTTTCTTTCTTTCTTTCAAATTTCTGTAGCTCCCGAGCTGACGAGCCCACATTCTTCTATAACTTCTACTACCACCGCGGCTACTATCGGAAGTTCGAGCAGCACTTCCAGTACCTCGATCGTTGCTACACCCACAGAAGAAACATCTGCGGTTACAGGTGTCGGCCCATCGAGCAGCCACACCACAATAGGCCCTTCCGAGCCAAGTCCTATTGCATCACTTGGTTCAGAAAGCGACAAATCGGAATCAACCATGCTTTTGCTTCAGCAACCACAGGTAACATCATCCAATACATTTTGTTTGTATCCTTTCAAAAAGTGTATTATGCATATCTGCAAATAAATAAATTTATTATAATTTGAATAATATATATATATATATTAATTCAGTGATGCCTATAATTTAAACTACTATACGATATTATAAAAAGTGTTTTGTTTATTTCTCAAATTACAGATGGCGCAATTGTCTTTGCACTCTCGTTTGGTTGATATTATATTATCTATTTATATTTATATAACTATAATTAATTAATTAATAATAAATTAATATAAATATTTATATTATATACAATTAAGAATCTTAATTAAAGTGATATGTATTTAGTTATTTTTATTATTATTATTATTTTATTATTATTTATTATTATTATATTTTTTTTTGGCTGGTGCAGCATAAGCCAAGGCTTCCTTGCACCATGTGGCCATTGCTACTACTAATACTAATAATTAATATAATAATACAATACTATTATATTAAAACTACTTTTTTCTCTCTCTCGTCTATCTTTTAACATTTTATACTCTTATCTTTCTTTCTTTTCTCAAATTCTCTTCATTTATTATTTCTTTATTTTTCTTGTATTTTATCCATCATTTATATATTTTTTAATTTTTTTCATTATTATTATTATTTACATGGGGTTATTGTAATATGATCCGAAATCCTAAAATATTCCAAAATTCGACAAGGCTCAGATTCCAGTGTTGCTATATTAATGTGGTTTGACTGCATACAACTATTTGATCACGTGGCTGCTTTTTATCGACATATTTCTAATATTAAAAAAAAAAACTCTGCTCCTGTAAGGTTTTTTTTTTTTTTGTGTATGTTTTTGCTAAACATATCGATTTTTGTTTTGGATCACTTAAATTTTGAGTAAAATATCCATATTTACATGCAAGTGGGGTTTTTTTTTTTTTTTTTTTGTTTAGCAAAGAGAGGAAAACTAAATAGACAGGTTGTTTACAAAGTTTACTGGTGATCGTTTAAAAAAAAAAGTGCAAATATGTGAATTCTACTTGCATGCATAAATAAATGAAGAATTCTAAACCAGTAAAATATCAAACTTTTAATTTCTAACCTCCAGACTTTTTTAAGAAATTTATCAACACATTATACTTTCGTAATGTGAAATGAGCCAAAATAGTTTGCGGAAAATTTTCAGAAGGGTGCAAAATAAAGCGATTTTTGCAAAATTCATTGTCTGCTATTGAAAATTTGAATAAAATATATATACTTATTAATTCAGTGATGCCCAAAATTTAAATTACTATACGATATTATAAAAACTGTTTTGTTTATTTCTCAAATTATAGATGGCGCAATTGTCTTTCCACTCCCGTTTGGTTGATCAAGAAACAAAACTACATTTTTTTTTTTTTAAAGGCATTATAAACAAAGTTTTTTAACTGAATTTTTGATATAACCTTTTGCTATACAATTAGATATTATCGTTAAAAATGCACTAGAAATTTTTAACTTTGAAAGGCTGTAAGAAGTGATTAATAATATTAAGTTTAAAACAGGACAAAAATTTTGAATTTTATTTCACCTGATGAAATGTAAAAATGCTTTGACGCATTTCAACCACCGAAGCCATCATACAACATACTTTAAGTTTCGATGGCCTCCTAGTATCTCTCTAAAACTTGTATGTTAGCCTCATAGTTTACGTTCTTACAGTCTGTTAGCTCTGCAACTCAGAAAAACAGTTTTATGTTGCTACCATCTGGAATAAAGTCAAGAATTTTTGCAAAAATCTACCAATTATATGCATCGCGTATACAAAACAGAATACTAGTAAATACTGGAGTGAAGATAATTTCCCATAAATCAAAACATTGAATAAAACAAAATCACATTATCTAATATTCGCGTAGAAAACAAACGATGGCGAAATATGGGACATAGACGAAATACGGGAAAGCCGGGTTTTCCAGCTTTAGTGTAAAATTAAGACTCAAAGAACAATGTTTTTGAAAACAGATTAAGCAAGTAAACTATGATCTATACCTTATATATTTCTGTGCGCCAACGTTCTAGACTACTAAATTCTGGAACTGAATACGAGCTATTTTATAATCCTCTTGGCACAAAACATAATAGATTTTTTTAATGAATTAAAATACAGTGGTATTTTTGGAAACTCCAGGAATAGTGGTTCCGTGTCTTAAAGAGTGAATGGGTGTTTTCAGCATGGAATGGTTAGTCTTCTACTGTGGAATGTTCTCAATTTTTGCTAGTTTTAAAGGTCCCAAGTTGACCTTGAGAAATGCCTTTTGAGAAATAAATGACTATAATCTTGCTAATATCGATAATAGGACAGCCAAGTCAAAATTATGCCCAGATAGGTGGCAAAGAGTCACTACAAATCAGATATTAAACAATCGGACAAGTCTAATACATGAACCTAATGCATAATAATGAGGCCGAAATAACCATGGTCCAGTAGACGTCCATTGCATGAACGAGGTTTTTAGGGTAATAGTTTTTGATTATAAGATCAATTGCCAATGTTGTCTACAGGGTGCTTGGGACATCAATATTAGTTAGAAACAACTTAAAAGCACCACATACATGTTATTTGCAGCCGGGGGATGATTCAATGTTTGACTTCGACTAAGCAGATGCTAAGAGTGTTACTGTGTAGTTTAAGCAGTGAAATTTGCTTCAAGTGTTTCTTGGTTTTGATTCTTTCTTATAGTATGGACCGAGTTCTTTAGCTGGGTTAAATGCGACGATGAATGCTAAAATTATTGTGGACATCAGCCAAAAAAAAAAAAAAACATTTCACACATCCAATCCCTCTAAACATATTTTAGTTCCTGCCTTGAATTTATTTAAGCTATCAACTTCCACAACGACAGATGGAAGTTTGTTCCAGCAATCAACCACCCGCTGGTTAAAGGCAAATTTCCGCACATCTATTCTATAACTGTCTTTCCTCAATTGAATTTATGTACCCTCAGGTTCGTAATCTGAGCAAGAGGAAGAATCCCATCAGAATTGAGCCTACTCAACCCATTCAAGGTCTTATACACCTCAATCAGATCACCTCGCAGGTTCCTAGTCTCCAGATGCTGCAATTTGCAGAATTTAAGCCTTCCTTTGTAAGACCACCCTTTCGTTGCCCTCACCAATCTTGTTGCCCTTCTCTGTACTCGCTCAAGGAACTCTACATCCTTCCTAAAATGAGGCCTCCAGACCTGTGCGATGTACTCAAGGCGTGACCTGACATTGCCTTATACAAAGGGATAATCACCTCCTTTTCCCTACTAGCAAAATTCCTGTATATCATTGACAATAATATCCCGTGATCTGCTCTGGCAGCCTGTCTGCACTGCTCAGAAAATTTCATATCTGACTGCACAATTACTCCCAGATCTTTTTCATTTTCTACCACGCTAAGTGTAGTACTACATAATTTGTACGTTTCTCTGGGGTTACTTCTACGCATATGCAGTACTTTGCATTTGTCAATCTGCCCAAATTTTCTAAATCCTGTTGCCGTAGCACACTGCAATAGGTGAGTAGTCACATCAGTTTTGCAATAGTGGACATTGTGTGTGTGTGTGTGTGTGTGTGTGTGTGTGTGTGTGTGTGTGTGTGTGTGTGTGTGTGTGTGTGTGTGTGTGTGTGTGTGTGTGTGTGTGTGTGTGTGCGTGTGCGTGTGCGTGTGCGTGTGTGTGTGTGTGTGTGTGTGTGTGTCAGCGGTACCAGATACACACACTAAGTCACCTATTGCAAGAGTGATGTGACTACCCGGCTGCCCACAATAATTTTAGTATTCATCGTTGCATTTAACCCTTGCAATCAATGTTACAATTCTGCCACAGCCAATCTGTAGTCCAACTTTGTCTTAATTTAACCGTGGAAGATAATCCTCAAGAATTAACAGACCCAAATTCTTTGCCGAACTTTCATGGCGCTGCTTTCACGGTTAGCACAGTGGTCACGATCACTGGCCTACTATACCGTATGGAAAAGTCTTAAGTTCGAATTCTGTCAAGACAGGAGGGACTTTTATGTGCTTTTTTCACACCATGGTAGAGTTAATAGCCCTGACCACTCGGACGAGGTGGCATCGTATTTCATCTAGAAGAAAGCAGACTCACCATAAAATATATGTAGTTTATAGACATAATACACTGATCCCCATAGCCTTAGTTGCTGGTAAGAGGTTAAACCAATAAAACTCATGGAAAAATCTTACATATGTAAGGATTGACCTTGGACGACCTTCAATGCATAAATATTGTAAACTGAATCAGAATAAATTTAGAGCAATACTTACAGCTTAGATTTTCTAATAAATATAAATATTGATATAATATATATTTTATTATTTTTTTCCTTCTATTTTTAGAGTTCTCATTTTGGGTCGTCCTCAAGCATTCTCGCACCTCTCACTGAAGAAAGTTTCATTGGTGAGGAGTTCAAATTATCGCCACTAGAATTCGAAGCTTCTGGGGAAGCCTTTCTTCCAGCAGAAGGCAGCAGTAGCAGTAGTTTCCACGAAATGTTCCACCCCGAATACATTCCCTCAACTGTTGTAACCGAAACCTCAACAGATCCTTCCTCCACCATTACTGCCTCCGTATCCACAGCAACCACACTTCCCAGCTTCCAGGAGACGTACTCTCCTCGCTATCGTAGAGACATCTGTGGAGTATTTTCCTTCAAATTCGAAGAAATCAGGTCCGAACAGACAGAACCCATGGAAGCGGAAGAAAGGTTTCATGTACCCCTATCGCCCTTTTCCCATTCGCAGGAAGAACCAGATAGTCCCTTTGCTGCTTCGACAATTACCTCGGAACCTGACCTTGGACGACCTTCAACTTATGTGGCGTCCCACGAAGAAGCGGGTCCGTCATTCCTGTCTTCTTTCGGCACCGACAGTCCATCTGTAAAACCTACTTACCACCAGATGTCACTAGTTCAGCAGTCCGTACCATATGAGAGCACAACCTTCCCTGATCCTTTGCGGTTACCGCCCCTCTCCGAAAGTTTCGAACAGCCTTCTACATCTGGGACATCCTTGAGTTCGCTTCAACCAGAGACACCCCTAGTACTGCCAACCACTTCAAAACCTCAACGCGCATCCAAAAGGCCATCCTTAACTCTTTCAAGCACAGCCACATCAGAAACCAGGTAAATTTTAATCTTTGATGATAAGTAATAATAACAAACATTTTATCTTTTAGTTCGGTAAAACCGTATCTAAATTTAGACCATTATAAAGCTGTTAATTATAGCCTAGAAGAGATATATCTGTGTCTGATAAAACTGTTGAGATTTGCGTGCATTCCTTTCCACTAACTATTCTTACATTATCTCGGTTTTGTGTCCCTTCCAGCCTGCCTTCCAAAGAAAATATAAGGAGTCTTTGGTGTGGGAATATTTTCATGTTATATATTGGATCGCTTGATGGTAGAGCAACATTTGGATGGTTATTAGGAAATTGTTTCTGACTAGATACACCCCTTTGTGGCCGCAGTGGCAGTGTATCTATCTGAATAGGTTCTTCCAACAGGATAATGCTTTATGTCGCGAAGCAAGAATTATACAGAATTAGTTCCAGGAACATAAGATTGAATTCTACCTGATCCCGCAGATGCAACAAGCTGTTCGGAGTAGAGATTCGCAACTATCCAATTGCAGCAACTGTGGGAAATTGAGTGAATACGGACCGGCATTCCTGGAGTGATGGACGTCTGTCTCAAGCGTAGATAGCAAGTTTTTTCCCCCCACAAACTGGGTTTTTTTTCGTCCAGCAAAACAGGCAAATCGACCAGAGAACACATACAATTTACAGACATAATACATATGGGCATATATAAGAAATTATGGGTGGGCCTAATAGAATAGTTTGAGTTTTTTTTTATTTTTTGAGTGTGTATTATCGAGTGATAAAAGTGACAATTTGGTACATTGCCAGCATCTTGGGCATTTCATCTGAATGTGTGTACCACTTAATAACAGATGCTTTTGCTATGAAAAAGGTGTCAGCACGATGGATCCCGAAGTTATTGACAGCAGACGAAAAACACACAAGAGTTGTCAAGCCAAAGTGAACATTTGTGTCGTTTTCAAGCAGGTCTAGCAAATTTCATTGCAGGGTTTGTGACCATAGTTGCGATTTGGGTCCATCATTTTTATCCAGAGACAAAGGAGCACTCTAAACAGTGGAAACGCAGCTCATCTTCCCCTTCAAATAAAGCCAAGTTGGGTGGTTCCTTCTGCTGGTAAGGTGATGGCATCGGTTTTTTTGGGATGCTGATGTAGTGTTGCTAGGATTACCTTCAGAAAGCCCTCATGGGTAGCGTAGTTATTATAAGCAACTTCCTCCCAACTCTGGGTATCCTGTAGATGACGTGAGGAATTTTTATGGGCCTTTACGGTAGCATGTTTTTTTCTTTCGGAAACTAGGTGTTTTCGTCCAGCAAACAGAAATACACGCAATTTACAAACAATATGGTCTTACTCGCTGATGCTCCTGAAACTCCTACTAGAACAACAACCTCTTGCTCAGATTACACACTTGGGGGGGAGCATAAATTCAAATTGAATTAAGATGGTAGCAGAATAGATGTGGGGATATTTGCCTTTAGCCGGCGAGTGGTTGATTGCTGGAACAAACTTCCATCTCTTTGTTGTGGAATTTGATAGATTAAATAAATTCAAGCAAGAACTATGCAGAAGTTTTGGAGGAAATGGATACATTAAATGGGAATTTTTTTTTTTTTTGGCTTTTTTTTATTTTTTTGGATACTGTGTAAGCTTGCTTTCTTTCCTCATATGTCACTACTAATGCTAATTAGGTCACGTGTGTTCTGTTTTACGTAAAATTGTGGTTATATGTTGGTGACAAGTGGCTCCATCTTCTGGAATAGAACACATTAAAGTAATTTTACAAGACATGCAGTTAATAAAAAAATTTCTGTTTTTTTTTTTTTTTTAAATGTTTATAGTTATTCAATCCATATTATGAAAATATAGCTCTTATGCGATTTAAGAGGACATTTCCGATATTATTATTCCAAACTGATTTCATAAAAAGCTTAATCGTTAAATTAAAATACCCCAGTCTCTTCACCTAGCTTCTTTCACAATTCATACATTGTATTATAACATACTGTTAAAAAAAAAAAAAAACCTCGTGTTTTTACGAAATAATTTTTTTAAAAATAAAACTATGAATTGCAATTCG
Organism: Mastigoproctus giganteus; assembly: GCF_048544385.1. NCBI lineage: Eukaryota > Metazoa > Arthropoda > Arachnida > Uropygi > Thelyphonidae > Mastigoproctus > Mastigoproctus giganteus. The sequence continues at coordinate 250,646,368 of NC_143575.1, read as the reverse complement.
ACTCTAGTAATAGTTCTACATATTATTAACCTCCCACAAACTTTGTTGCCACACTGTCGCAATACATTGGAAGTCTGTGTCAGAAATTGAGTTTCTACAGAATCAGAAATTTAAGAAATGTAAGAAAAATTCTTCTGATGCATGCTTCGACAGATGAATTACATCTGCATTTTTCACAGAATGGTGCACACGAATTGGTAGTATGTAGATAAAATATGGTCCTAGGGGTTTGTCTAACTTATGGTTGCATTGCGAGAATATGCTAATACATGTTAATGTAAGTTTTAAAATGCTGTTAAATTATTCTCCAATAGCGACTACTCGTGATTTAAATCGGTACTGCCAAAACAAAATAAAATAAAAATTATTATCTGTTGCTTTTTTTACAATATTTAAATTAGGTAAACGTCTGCCTAATGATTTAATTTCAAGTTTATCATCGAAATCGCATGCCCATGAGTGGATTATTTGCTATATGTAAGCACTGGGAGCCAATTTTAGAGTGGAACGCCGCTTCTGTTCTATTGACTTACTAAAATGACAACGTTATCATTTGATCATTTATAATATTGGTCATAAATAAGATGAATACATATTAGCAATAAACGAAATAAATACAAATCAACAATAAATAAAATTAAATCAGCTATAAACTAGAAACTATATAACTTTTATTAACAGTACCATACAGCTAGTGATCACTAAATTATGACCACCCCATCCGTAATGAATATTTATACTGGACGTTTTAATGAACTAATGGACTTTTTTGCACTGATCATCGCGATGGCGAATGCTATGGTGTCAGCTCGCTGGTTGGACACTGAAGGACTGGAAACGAGTGTGCTGAGTCCAAATACTAGTGCAACATGCCAACGAATGCCTCTGTGTGTGGCGCAAGCAACACGAGTCCATGGATCCAGCATGCCCACTCCATAGCTCGCAGTATGAAAAGACAAACAGCTTCATACACTAAAGTAATGGTAATTTGCATCTGGTCGTGCAAGTCAAAGTGATCAACTAGCAGTTATGGGACGTGGTGAAGATATCACGGAGTTTCAAAAGGGCGTGATAGTGAGAGCTTGGGCGTCGGGTACTTCCATATCGGAAACGGTATTTCTTGTCGGTTGCTCATGGCCCACTGTAGTTAAGGTGTGTAAAGAATAATGTCGGACGGTCAAACCACCTCCTGCCGACAGAACTGTAAAGGATTATTCAAGGCAGATGTTCTTGCTGAACAAAGGGAGCTGTTTGTTGGTTTGTTTGTTGTTGTTTTTTTTTTTTTGGTTTTTAGGAGCATTAGCAACTAAGGCCATATTGCTCCGGAATATGCGGTGGTCATACCCTGACCTTTCCGCATCTCCGTATTTGGTGGTGACGGGCTCGAACCCCAGTCTAATCAAGAAGCGTGTGCTACGCACTGCTGCTCCTTCCCACCTGGCTACGGAGGCACCGACAAAGGGAGCAGCGCGCGGTACAGATGCAATGGCATGCCATTGTGCAACAGTTGAATCGCAATACAGTATGGGGAATGCAAGAACAATATCCCAAATGACGATGCAACACACACTCAGATGTCTGGGGCTCCACAGCAGATATGACAAGAGATGCTCTGTCCTCACCACTGATCATCGCGATGGCGAATGCTATGGTGTCAGCTCGCTGGTTGGACACTGAAGGACTGGAAACGAGTGTGCTGAGTCCAAATACTAGTGCAACATGCCAACGAATGCCTCTGTGTGTGGCGCAAGCAACACGAGTCCATGGATCCAGCATGCCCACTATCCAGGCAGGCGGCAGTGGTTGCTTAATGTGAGACATATATCGCTAGCAAGAAATAGGACCCTAATGCGTATGGACCAACGTTTTACCACTGAGGTCTACTGGCAGCTCTCAGGAAACCATGCTGCATTTTTTCCTTGGAAAAAAAGGAACGAGCTCTTTCAAGACAATAATATGCTGTGTCATCAGGCCCATACTATGCACAAATGGTTCGAAAAACACAGTGAAGATAGTACCCATCTTTATTGGCCTCCAAATTTGCCTGACCTCATTCCAATCGAACAGTTGGATGTTTTGGAATGGGAAGTGAGGCTTACTGACATAGACAAGCTCTTTCAAGACAATAATATGCTGTGTCATCAGGCCCATACTATGCACAAATGGTTCGAAAAACACAGTGAAGATAGTACCCATCTTTATTGGCCTCCAAATTTGCCTGACCTCATTCCAATCGAACAGTTGGATGTTTTGGAATGGGAAGTGAGGCTTACTGACATAGACAAGCTCTTTCAAGACAATAATATGCTGTGTCATCAGGCCCATACTATGCACAAATGGTTCGAAAAACACAGTGAAGATAGTACCCATCTTTATTGGCCTCCAAATTTGCCTGACCTCATTCCAATCGAACAGTTGGATGTTTTGGAATGGGAAGTGAGGCTTACTGACGTACAACCGGCGTCTATTCTAATACTATGCAAAGCCTTGCAGGGAGCATGGCTGCAGATACCTACGGACGTCTTCAGACATATAGTGAAGTCACTGCCTAGGCGAATAGCAGCAGGAACACGTGCGAACGGTGGCCCAACATGGTATTAGGTAGGTGGTCATAATTCAGTGATCACTCATTATATGTTAACTTATATTAACAGTAGAAGGAAGAGTTTGAATTACATTGATCTAGTTGATGTTAATAGTTTAATTGTTGATGATCCTGCTCAGGTTGCTGACAAACTGATTAGATATTTTGCATCTACATTCACATATGAAGAATTCTTTAGGGAAGAAGATGCCAGAAGTTTCCCAACTCTAACAGCTAACAGCTGTGATAACTGAGAGGAAAGTGGAGTGAAATCGTTGAAAGCTAAACATAAAAAAGATGTCTGAAGTGGATGGAATCTATCCAATTATATTAAGAGAGGTAGCAAAGGAGGTAAACACCCCCTTAATAATTATGATATCTTTGGATTCAGGGTAAGTTCATATGGACAGGAGAAGTGGGAATGTATCCCCAGTTAAAAAAGGGTGGATCAAAAGGTGACATTAGTAATTACAGACTGTTAGCTTAACAGAATGTTCCAGGAAAAACAATGGAGTCACTGGTTAAATAATTAATGCAGGATCATCTAGACAGGAATGCAATTACTGCAGTCACAACATAATTTTGATATCGCATACTTGGATTTCAGGAAAGCTTTTGATACTATTGCACATAAATTACTTCTGTACAAATTGGAGTACTGTGGCATTAAGGACAAGTTACAGCTAAAGATAAAAGATGATTTTGTTGGAGAAGACAGAGTGGTTATTAATGGACACTTCTCTTCGTGGTTAAAGTTATTAGTGGAGTGTCACAGGGCTTACTGCTGTGCCCATTGTTGTGTTTCTGTATTTATTAATGATATTGATGTGGGGCTTAATGTTTAAGTTTGCAGATGATACAAAGGTTGGCAGGATGGGGAATAATAGTAATCAAGCCCGGGTAAGTGGCAGATTTGTATATTAAACGTCCTTACCCACACTATTTATAAAAGACTTGATTTCGAATACAAATTTCAATGACAGGAGGAATTTTATAGACCTTTTTCACAATGTAGCTGAGTTATTCGGTCTCTGACGAGGGTAGCATAGTTTTTCTCCATTAACATCAAATCAACTCATTCTACTGGAATGAGCAGAAGCCTGAAAAACAATATGCAGGATATTTCAGAGACTGCTGGAAGTCATTGCGCTACAAGTAAACACATGGGTTGTGTTAGGGTAGCTAAGAATAGAAACAGGCGCATGTATACTTGCGTGTACACCAATGCTGGGAGTTTAGTAAATAAATTTGATGAATTTGAGGTTTTGCTCAAAACATCAAAGGCAGATATTGTTGGGACATCAGAGACATGGTGTCACACATATATAAGGAATGCAGAACTGGAATTTGGGGAGTACAACGGCTACAGAAAGGATAGACAGGATAGGAAGGGAGGAGGGGTTATGCTATTAGTTAAAAAACACATAAAATCCAAGGAAGTGAAGCCAGTCGACATCGATGGACAGGGCAGTGTCGAGTCAGTTTGGTGTGACATAAGCATTGGGAGATCAAAATTGAGAGTAGGAGTGTGCTATAGGCCTAATGACTCTGATGAGTATAATAAGATGCTGTACAGGAAAATAGAATGGGCCAGTAAATCAGAGTCTTATAATGGGGGATTTTAATTTCCCAGATATTGACTCGACTTTGTGGATTGATCACTCACACACTAGCAAGGCTTTTGTGGATTTATTGGATGATTGTTTTCTACACCAGCATGTTCGGGAGGCAACTAGAGGGAATAATACTCTTGATCTGATTATCAGTAGTGATTCTTCATGCATTAAGAATCTGCAGATAAACGAACCACTAGGTGGCAGTGATCGCAGTGTGCTGAAGTGGGATTTACTCAAGGAGTTAACTACCCTCAGAGGTAAAGGGAAGGGTTTTTGCTTTCGTAAAGGCGACTATGATGGGCTGAGACAGTATTTAAATTCTATACAGTGGGACCAACTGATGATGTTACCAACAGCAAACTCAAAATGGGAAGCATTCAAGGAACTAATCTTGGAAGCTACCAGGCTTTACATACCAACCAAGAAATATTGTTCAAGGTTCAGGCCTAAATGGTTGTCAGATGAACTAATGAGACATATGGCAGAGAAGAAAAATGCATGGGATACATACAAATTAATGGGTGACATGGAAGCCTGTGATAGATATAAGTTGGTGTGTAACGAAGTCTCAAAGGAGATTAGGCAGGCAAAGGCAGATTATGAGAAATCCTTGGCAAAGGATGCAAAGAAAAACAGAAAAGAGTTCTTTACCTATTTAAACTCAAGAAGGAAAGGGATGAATCAGATTGGTCCACTGGATGTTGTTGGTTCAACAGTTGAGGATCCTGCTCAGGTGGCTAACAATGTAAACGAGTATTTTGCATCTACATTCACACATGAGGAGTTATTCAGGAAGGGGAATGTCGTAGGTGAAGTAAACATTGGCAGTGAGCTAGATGATTTTCTAATAACTGAGAGGAAAGTGGAGAAGAAATTGTTGAGGATAAACATAAAAAAGGCACCTGGGGTGGATGGGATCTATCCAGTTATATTAAAGGAGGCAGCAAAGGAAGTAAGCAAACCCCTAGCCATAATTATGAGAGCTTCTTTGGACTCAGGGGAGGTACCCATAGACTGGAGATGTGCAAATGTAACCCCAATTCACAAAGGAGGATCAAAGGCTGACACATGTAATTATAGACTTGTTAGTTTAACTTCGGTTCCAGGAAAATTAATGGAGGCACTGGTTAAAGAAGCACTGCAGGATCATCTGGACAAGAATTCAGTTATAGCTCAGACACAACATGGTTTTGTTAAGGGCAGGTCTTGTCTGACCAATTTGGTTGGATAATATGAGGTAGTCACAAAAGAACTGGATGCAGGGAATAACTTTGATATTATATACTTGGATCTTAGAAAGGCTTTTGATACTGTTGCACATGGAAGACTGCTGCACAAATTGGAGCAGTGTGGCATTGGAGGCAAATTGCTGCTATGGATAAAGGGATGGTTGAGTGGAAGAAGACAGAGAGTGGTAATCAATGGACACTGCTCAACGTGGACTAATGTTATTAGTGGAGTTCCTCAGGGTTCAGTGTTGGGTCCATTGTTGTTTTCTGTATTTATAAATGATATAGATGATGGTATATCAAGCTTAATGTCAAAGTTTGCAGACGACAAAGGTTATAAAGGGATGGTTGAGTGGAAGAAGACAGAGAGTGGTACTCAATGGACACTGCTCAACGTGGACTAATGTTATTAGTGGAGTTCCTCAGGGTTCAGTGGTGGGTCCATTGTTGTTTTCTGTATTTATAAATGATATAGATGATGGTATATCAAGCTTAATGTCAAAGTTTGCAGACGATACAAAGGTTGGCAGGGTTGTTAAGGACACTACTGTTGCTATCCTGCTGCAACAGGATCTGGAAAGGTTGAGCAGATGGGCTGAGAGGTGTCAAATGAAGTTTAACATTGACAAATGTAAAGTACTACATATGGGAAGCAGTAACCCCAGTGTAATGTATCAACTGTGTGGTACTACGCTGACAGTGGTAGAGAATGAAAAGGACCTGGGGGTAATTGTGCAGGCAGATATGAAGTTCTCTGAGCAGTGCAGACGAGCTGCAAGAGTAGCTCATGGTGTCTTGTCAATGATATACAGGAATTTTTCTAGCAGGGATAGGGATGTGATTATTCCCTTGTATAAGGCATTGGTCAGGCCACACCTTGAGTACTGTATACAGGTCTGGAGGCCTCATTTCAAGAAGGATGTAGAGCTGCTGGAACGAGTACAGAGAAGGGCAACAAGATTAGTGAATGGAACAAAGGGTTGCTCTTACGAAGAAAGGCTTAAGTTTTGCAAATTACAGAGTCTGGAGACTAGGCATCGGCGTGGTGATCTGATAGAGGTGTATAAGGCTTTGAATGGCTTGAGCATGCTCAATGCCGATGGGATTCTTCCTCGTACTCAGAATAATCACCTGAGAGGGCATAAATTCAAATTGAGGAAGGACGGATGTCGGATAGATGTGCGGAAATTTGCCTTTAGCCAGCGGGCAGTTGGTTTGTGGAATAGACTTCCATCACTTGTTGAAGTTGATAGCCTAAAGAAATTTAAGGCTCAGCTGGACAGGTATTTCGAACGAACGGAGGGGTGAAATGGGAGTAGTGGTTGTGCTTTTTTCTTTTTTTTTTGGCTGATGCTGAATAAGCTTGCTTTCTTGCATCATATGCCTCTACTAATGCTAATGCTAAACAATTGAACACGTATTTACAAACATATTACATATGGCGCAGTATGGCCTAAGTTGCTGATGCACCTAAAACCTTGCAACAACCAACCAACCGACAGTAATCAGGTTAAGGTAGTGTAACAAAATCTAGAAACATTATGTAGATGGAGTGAGAAATGGTAAAAGAAGTTTAACATTGATAAATGGAAGGTACTGTATATGGGTAGCAGTAATCGTTGATTGCCGTACCAACTGTAGTACTACGCTCAGGACAGCAGTTAGATATGAAGTTCTCCGAGTCTTGCAGACAGTGCTGCCAGGACAGCTCATAGGGTTTTTTCAATGATATACCCGAACTTTGCTAGCAGGAATAAAGAGGTGATTATCCCATTGTACAAGGCAATAGTTAGGCCGCATAGTGAGTACTGCATACAGGTCTGGAAGCCTCATTTTAGGATGTAGATCTGGTGAAACGGGTGCAGAGAAGGACAATGAGATTGTTGAAGGAAACAAAAAGGTCATCTTACCGAGAAAGGCTTCAGTTCTTCTTGCCCAAGCTAAATTTGCCTTCAGCCAGTAGGTGGTTTATTGCTGGAATAAACTTCCATTCCCAAACTTGCTGTGGAAGTGATAGTTTGAATAAATTCAAGGAAAGAGCTAGATAAATTATTGGAGACGGGCAAATGATGTGGGAAGTTTTATTTTTTTTTTTTTTTTGGCTGATGATTTACAAGCTTTATTTCTTTCATAATTTGCTATGATTAATACTGATACTAATAAATACAAAAAAGGCATTTTAACTCACTGTGGCAAAGCCATGATTTCATGGCTCTTCATAACCAGCTGCACTGTTATCATTAATTAAATTGCTTTGTTATTATTATGATTAAAATGGGGATCTTTCCCTTATGCTTTCAATACAAAATGGGGCCATACTGCGTACTCAATTCATGTCATTTTTTTTTTTTCCTCTGGTTTCTGTATGTCAGGTTTTGATTTTTTGTAGTTCCCCATTACTGATATAAAAGCGAACATGTTCAAAACAGGAGACTGGGTTAGGTAAACGTTCTTATAAGAGGCGGTGGGCAAGTTTTAACCAGATTTTGTTTTTATGTAATATTAATGATTTCTAGTCGATCAGCCAATGTACTAGTTGTATTTTTTACAGATTTTATCAATTACATCACTTGTTTTATTTTATTTTATTTTTATATATTCCTATATTAGCTTGAGTAAAACAATATATAAGCAAACGGTTGAATTCTTTGAAAAATATATCAAAATATTCCCAAGCAACCGTATGGTTATAATAGTGTTTCTGAGATCAGGGCTGTGTCAGTACTTTTAGTTTTCAGATTGAAACAAGAATATGCTTCTCCACACCACATAGAGGGGTCTCAGTAACGCTATATTCGTTTTGTTGCCACGCCACTACAATGAAGGACCCATTGATGCTATTCATTTTGCCAATAGCTGATGCATGGTTGTGGCCACTTCTAGGTCTGATTTTAAAAGCTCGGTTTATCAAATGCAGTCAACAAGTCGATGCGCAGGTATGTGTACGGACGGATATTTCTACATGTGCCAAGCATAAGAAGAGGCTACGATGTGACGGACTTCCAACGAGGAATGATTTTTGGTTCAGTGTAGAGAATGAGCTGTTTTCGTTTTGTACCTGATATTGTGTGAGTTTGTTTACCAAGAGTGGCAGAAAAGGGGTAAAACACCAGATTTCACAAAGCCTGTAGTTGAAAACTAGTGACAAATGAATGGGTTGAGACACGGCCAGCTGCTTATGCACCCTAATAGGATGGTCATCACGGTGGCCCAAATTACAGGGTACTAAGTGGGACAGTCCAGAACAGTTTGTAGTAGGATTATTCAACATATTCTACCTGAGATGGTGTAACATAGCAGACGCCAACTCGAAATGCCTCCTGCAGTCAGCAAAGGTTTTGCAGTGGATATCTTACCGCGTGCCAGTTGAACTGTGGATGATTGGAAGATGTATTGATCTCGTTTTCTTTTGTATCATGATGAATGAAGAGTACGTTTATGGTTATGGTAGCAAGTTGAGATGAACCAATTTGCATGGTGTGAAGGTAATGTAGGTTGGTGGTAAGAGTTTTTTGGTCCGAGCAGTATTTTGCTGAGCCATCCTGGTACTCTGATACATATTGAAGGATGTTTGATGACAAAAATCTATTGCACCATCGTTGTCACCGTCATTGCCGACCAAGTGCAAGTACGTACTTCGAGATTCCTGCTGATGGCACTTCTATCAGGATAAGACACCATGCTACCAGACCAAATGTGCAGGAATGATTTTCTGAACATTCTGAATATGTACTTCGACTTCCTCCAGTTCCAGTGACTTGAACCCTTTTGAACGTTGGGATGAGATCTAACAGGATCTCATACATGTAGAACTGCCATCCTAAAATGGGTCACCATGCAGATAGCTTGGTGATCCATATCTAAATGTGTTCAAGCATCTTATAGCAGCCACGATGCAACGTGTGCAAGCCATTCTGGGAGTCCATGAAGGTCCGTCTCGATATTAGATAGGTGGTTCTTCTTCGATGACCTTCAATATATATATTTCATTTAAACTTAATCATATCAAATTATGTGAAATCTACATCTTTCTGACAGCCATGGCCGTGCAAGGGGGGGGGGGGGGTTGCACTGTATGCACCGCACCAGAGCCCCCGATCTAGGAGGCCCCAACAGAGTGAACCATGAAAGTCTCAACATAAATAAACAAGCCTGTATGTCAAGTTTTGATTTTTAATTTTTCATTTTAATTAATTAAAGCAAGTTAATTAATAATAACAGGCAGCTGGTTATATGAAAAGCCATGAAGTCATGGCTTTGCCACAGTGAGTTAAATTAATCCCTTTTGAATCCGAATCCCCAAGTACCTTTACACGGCCCTGCTGACAGCAAATAGAATGTTATAATTAACATTCTATTTGCATTAATTCTATTATTCTATTGCACTTTTATTAAACAGTCTAAAACCTAATTTCATTGTTTTTCGCGTTTCCATAAAAAAGTAGTTTTTTAGCATTATACCTAATGAAGAATTTAATTTGTGTTCCATCTGAAGCCTTGGTTCATTCCACAAAACTAGAAACATCGATGATCCACAGCGACTATAGCTGATACCTTCATTGTGGATTCCTCATTATATTTTCGCCTCTGCTTATGGGGAAGGGACAGGAGAGCTCTCTGAATATCCCCTGAACATTCTATGGAGGACTCCAACACATCTGTAAGGAACATCATTAAGGTCCAAACAGAACAGATGTACCTTTTGTGACATTTTTTATGGCATCTGAGGAAAAACAAACATCACAACTTCATCACGTGCCACGGATTGTATTAATCTTAAGGATAAAAGATGGCTTCATTAGTCTACGGCATTTTCAAATGGAAGCTGCAGAAATGGCTCACTTGTTACAGAAAACGACCTTTTCACAGAACAGGGCACAGAGAAAGATTTTCTTTAGCAAAGCATATACCTTATAACCTAGATTTATGTCCGGATCAGTGCACTCGTGGATTGTTGTGCAGGACAAGAATGTGAGATATTCACACAGGCCCTCGTTGGTAGCACAGTTGGCGCAATCACTTTCCTCCTCACACAAGGTGGAAAATAGCTGATTTCGAATCCCGCCAAGGAATTTTTATGGCCATTTTTCACAGCATGGCTGAGTTATTATTATTATTATTATTATTATTATTATTATTATTATTATTATTATTATTATTATTAGCTATATGGTGCAAGGAAGCCTGAGGCTTATGCTGCATCAGCCAAAAAAAAAAAAAAAAAAATTCTCTGAATTACACTGAGAGAGAGAGAGAATCACCACGGAAGGGAAGAATGGTGATATCCAGCTTAGGACTCTGGGTGTGCCAAGCACATGCTGAGCCCCTGGGGTTAATTAGTTGAGCTCAGGCAAGGGTAGCATGGTTTTTCCCCCCGGAAACTTGGGTTTTTCTTCCAGCAACCAACAACGACTACATAATACACAACATATTATGTACGACACGATACGGCCTAAGTTTCTAATGCGCCTTCAACAACCAGATGTTCACACAGATCACTTTGAATCTCTATTTAAAACACAGTGTATGAAAAGTGAGATAAGAGCATAGCGACTTTTCACCCTATAAACGAACGATTGTACTATATATTTGAGGCTATCTCTTGCGTAATAATTACTAACCCTTTTATATATTTAAAGGAATCGTTGTTGAAAATTGTTATAGTAGTAGTAGTAGTAGTAGTAGTAGTAGTAGTGGCATGTGATGCAAGAAAGCAAATGTATGAGCTTATGCAGCATCAGCCAAAAGAAAAAAAAAAAAATAAAAATCACACCATTCCCTCCAAATGCCTGTCCAGTTCCTCCTTAAATTTATTCAACCTATCAACTTCCACAACGACAGATGGAAGTTTGTTCCAGCAATTAACCACCCGCTGGCTAAAGGAAAATTTCCGACATCTATTCTACATCTGTCTTTTCTTAATTTGAATTTATGCCCCCTTAGATTCGCAATCTGAACAAGTGGAAGGATCCCATCAGAATTCAGCGTGCTCAACCCATTCAAGGCCTTATATACCTCAATCAGATCACCGCGCAGGTGCCTAGTCTCCAGCCACTGCAATTTGCAGAACTTAAGCCTCTCTTGGTAAGAGGATCCCTTCATTCCCCTCACCAATCTTGTTGCCCTTCTCTGTACACGCTCAAGTAAATCTACATCCTTCCTAAAATGAGGCCTCCAGACCTGTACGCAGTACTCAAGCCGTGGCCTGACCATTGCCTTATACAGAGGGATAATCACCTCCTTTTCCCTGCTAGCAAAATTTCTATGTATCAGTGACAAAACCCCATGACCTGCCCTGGCAGCCTGTCTGCATTGCTCAGAAAACTTCATATCTGCCTGCACAATTACTCCCAGGTCTTTTTCATTTTCTACCACCTTAAGTGTAGTACCACACAGTTGGTACGTTTCTCTGGGGTTACTTCTACCCATATGTAGTACTTTGCATTTGACAAGGTTAAACTTCAGTTGCCACTTCTTAGCCCATCTGCCCAAATTATCTAGATCCTGTTGCAGTAGCACACTGCCATTACTGTCATTAACAACCCTGCCAACCTTTGTATCATCTGCAAACTTCGACATTAAGCCTGATATACCTTCATCAATATCATTGATAAATATACAAAACAACAGTGGACCTAACACCGAACCCTGTGGGACTCCACTAATAACATTAGTCCAAGAAGAGCAGCACCCATTGATTACCACCCTCTGTCTTCTAGCACTTAACCATCCTTTTATCCATTGTAGCAACTTACCCTTAATACCATTCTGCTCCAATTTGTACAATAGTCTTCCATTTTTTTTTTTTTTTTTTTTTTTTTTTATGAAAACCCCAAACACGAAAGGTATCAAAACCTATAGTACTTAGTACCGTGCATGGGTTGAAGGAGAAGTATGGGGGGGGGGGGCTGCCGGAAACTTTGCTCTAGAGACTAAACATGGGTTGCACCACTTCAAGCTTCCAATAAGCAAAGTGGTGGTATTTCACCGGTTGATGAAAGTCATCTACCACCTACAAAGCGCAACAGTGTCAAAAGCTTTCCTGAAATCCAAATATATGATATCAAAATTATTTTTCGCATCCAGTTCCTTTGTAACCACATCATAATATCCTATCAAATTTGTCAGACAAGACCTTTCCCTTAAGAAACCCATGCTGTGTCTGAATTATTGCTGCAGTCTTGTCTAGATGATCCTGCAATGCATCCTTAGCCAGCGACTCCATTATTTTACCCGGAACAGAAGTTAAACTAACTGGTCTGTAATTACTCGTGTCACCCTTCGATCCCCCTTTGTGAATTGGGGATTCATTTGCACATCTCCAGTCCGTGGGAACCTCCCCTGAGTCCAAGGATGCTCTCATAATTATGGCTAAGGGTTTGCTTAGTTGCTTTGCCGCCTCCTTTAATATAACTGGATAGATCTCATCCACCCCAGGTGCTTTTCTTACGTTTAACTTCAACAATTTCTCTTCCACTTTGCTCTCGGTTATTACAAAATCATTAAGTATCTTGCTACAATTTGATAACCTTCTGCCATTTTCAAACTTTAATAATTCCTCACGTGTGAATGTAGATGCAAAATACTCATTCAGTTTGTTTGCTATCTGAGCAGGATCATCAACAGTCGAACCATCGATGTCAAGTGGACCGATCAGATTCATCCCCTTCCTTTTAGAATTTATGTAAGTAAAGAAATCCTTGCTGTTTTCCTTAGCATCTTTTGCCAAGGATTTCTCGTAATCTGCCTTCGCCTGCCGAACCTCCTTTGTGACCTGATTACAGATTAACTTATATCTGCCATATGCTTCTATGTCGCCTGATAATTTATATGCATCCCATGCATTTTTCTTCTCTGTTACGAGTCTCATTAGTTCATTTGACAACCATTTAGGCCTAAACCTTGAACAATATTTCTTAATAGGTATGAATCTTTTAGTAGCTTCCACGATTAATTCCTTGAATGCTTCCCACTTAGAATTTACTGTTGGTAACATCGTCAGTTGATCCCACTGTACAGAATTTAAAAACTGTCGGAGACCACTGTACTCGCCTTTACGGAAGCAAAAACCCTTTCCTTTACCCCTGATAGTAGTTAAATCTTTAAGTAAATCCCATGTCAGTACACTGTGATCACTGCCTCCTAGTGGTTCCTTTATCTGCAAATTCTTAATACACGAATGATCACTGCTGATAACCAGATCGAGCGTATTACTTTCTCTGGTTGCCTCTCGAACATGCTGCTGCAGAAAACAATCATCCAATAAATCCACAAAAGTCTGACTAGTATGTGAGTGCCCAACCCACAAGTTCCAGTCAATATCTGGGAAGTTAAAATCCCCATTATAAGACATTCCGATTTACTAGCCCACTCTATTTCTCTGTACAATTGTTCATTGTACTCTTTCAAGTCATTAGGCCTATAACACACTCCTACTCTTATTTTTGCTTTCGCAGTGCTTATGTCACACCAAACTGACTCAACAGTGCACTGTTCATCTATATCAACTGGATGCACTTATTTTCATTTTATGTTTTTCTTTATTAACAGCATAACACCTCCTCCCTTCCTATCCTGTCTATCCTTTCTGTACACATTGTACTCCCCAAATTCCAGTTCTGCATCCCTTATATCTGTGTGACACCACGTCTCTGATATCCCAACAGATCATCGCTTATCAAGACTGGTTGACAAAATGAAGGTAATGCCATCTTCATTCAGAATATTCACTACAATGGAGGGACACGAGAAAAACCATGCAAGCTTAATATGACCCTGATTAAAGGTGGGAGTTCAGAAGAATAATGTCTGTGGATATATCTTTCGAAAAGGCTTGCAACAGAAACTGGATATTTTAGGTCTATGTTTGTTTATATTGTCTGTTTGCATTTGTTTATATTGTCTGTTTACGTTTGTTTATATTGTCTGTACACCACCTATCGCTTTCTGTATATTTACAGCTTCATCCCAAATTAAAATCTTGATCACACCACTGTTCGTGATGTAGCCATTTATCCTTCGACCATCATAAAATACTCGACTGAAAGTACCTGATGCTCAGGTACAAACATTCAAAATCGTATAGTTGGTGATGGTTATGAGGAACTAGAATTTTTACTTAACCGTACAGTGTTTTTTTGATAGGGAGTTGGAAACTTTATTTATCCATATTAAAGGAAATTTGCATTGATGAAATTTTGCGGTTTTAATGAAATTTTTCTTAACTTAAACTTTTTCTTGTTGAAAATCTTTAGCACAAGAAGTTAAGAAGTTTTACGTGTGGTGTTTGATGTGAGTAGTTGTTCGTCAACGAAGTTGGTATAGGATAGTAATTTCAAATTTTATAACTCCAAATTTGTATTCTGGATGTCCAGAAATTAAAAAATATATATATTATTTTTATTTTATTTATTATTATTATTTTTTAAATGTTTGTCGAATCGTTTTGATAAACTCGTCGCTGATTATATCTTTAGAACTTTCTGGTATTGGCTGCAAAAAAAATTACAGTGCACAAACTGAGGAAAGACTTTCTCAGCATTCAAACAAAAAAGATTTAATATAACTTATTATTATTATTATTCCTCTTATATTATTTCTCCCTGACTGGGGCTTCCACCTCGTGACGAGTATCGCTACCAAGTTACACAGGGTGGTTGTTGTTATGTTTGATGTTACTGTTGGTCGAGGAACTCTGACAATCCTACAGGTGTTCAGGATTGCGACTTTCTGGAGTTCCTTGTAGGTGTTGGCTGGGAGACCTATTGCTGCTAGGCTGTTATGTAGGGTCTTTGGCACCATACATATGGTTGACACAATGATCGGGATGGTCGTTACTTGTTGCATATGCCACATCTCTTTGATCTCCTGTCTTAGGTTTGTGTACTTCCTGATCTTTTCCCCATGGGTTTTCTGCAGGGTGCCAGTGTTGGATACCGCTATGTGAATCAGATAGGTAGCCTTTTCCTTCTTGTCCACGAGAGTTATATCCGGTCTTGTGCGGGATTGTCCCATCCGTTATTATGGCTCAGTCCCAGTACAGCTTGTGGGTTGCGGTCTCTAGTACTGCTTGGGGTTAGTACTTGTAGTACGGCACACCTTCTTCGACCAACTGGTATTTTTTTGCTAGCTTCTGATGTATTATCCTGTCTACCTCGTCGTGTCTATTAGTGTACTCAGTCTCGGTGATCACCTTACAACCCGTGGTGATGCGTTGGATCGTTTCTGAGGCCAGGTGGCATCGTCGACATGTGTCATCTAACACTCCGGGCTCCTTGGCGATGTATTATCTATAGTTCCTGGTGTTGATTACCTAGTTTTGGATGGCGAGCATGAATTCTTCAGTCTCGGGGAAGAGCGTCCCGCTCGTGAGCCATGCATTGAAAGCAATTTCATCTATGGAGATCATTGTAGTGTCTGCCATGGAGTGTCTTCTTTGCCCATCTTTCTAGCTTCGTTTGTACCTCCTGGTTGTGGGGGGACTCCTCGCTTAGGTTGAGTGGTGTTATTATTATTATTATTATTATTATTATTAGCTATATGGTGCAAGGAAGCCTGAGGCTTAATCTACACCAGCCAAAAAAAAAAAAAAAAAAATTCCGAATTACCCTGAGAGAGAGAGAGAGAGAGAGAGAGAGAGAGAGAGAGAGAGAGAGAGAGAAGTACAAAGGAATCGCCAAGAAATAGAAGAATGATGATATCCAGCTCAGGACCCTGGGTGTGTCAAGCCTATACTCACCAGATGTGAGTCCGTATGTAAAACAAGTAATCTTTTTAAACCAGACACTTTCAGCTTCGATCCTGAAAAATTTTCCACATAAAATATGCATCTTTTAAATTACTTTGTAATTAAAAAAAATTGATTTATGATATGTTATTTATTAGAAAAAAAATTAATACATAAGGACTGTGATTGTTTAGGACCTTATAATAAAAGCATCGTGGTACATGATATATATATGCAGGCACTCCCCAGCTTACGTAATACTCGACTTTACGTAAGTTTTTGCAGGCCGGTCCAAACTTAAAAAAAGTCGTGGACACATATTTTGCAACCCCTAGGAGTAAATGTGAAAATATCGTAATGTGAACCCAATAACACATTTTTTTTTTTTTTTTTTTGGTAATTCGTTCCAAGATTTCGGAAGTTGAAATTTTCGCTATGTAACTAAGCTGTTTATTTCTCTAAAAGGCCAATTTTTATAATGGAAATTGCACTACGCTTTCATCGTTATCATCTGTTCCGTTATAATCTATATAATATTGGTTCAATTAGTTATAAGAATCAATTTTGAATGCCTTTGTGATATTTTTCTAAAACTCATTTCTGGAGGTCACTACCCCAAAACGATTAAAACAATTTGTACTTTCTGGTTTATTGGGCCTTTCTGTTAGCGCAATCTCTTATAAACGGTAGTAAACTCGATCTTATTGCATTTGCGATAACTGGAATTCTGTGGGTTTTTACGTTACGATATTATGGTGAAATGAGTTCCCCGTCACTGAAATCTTCAATCATATAAAAAACAAATAAATTTTCAGAATCTTCTCTTCATTCCTATTTACTGATTACAATGGTGGAGGGAAAGGGACCAACGGAAACTGCAAGTGCTGGCAGTGCTAGGAAACGAAACAAAATTGATTTAGAAATGAAGATGGTTAATTAAGAAGTACGAAGCAGGACAAAGATTGTCATCTGTTGCATGGAATTAGATCTCGCTGCTTCAACAGTGAATACTATTTTAAGGGACAGTGCGCGTATAAAAGAACATGTTAAAGGATCAACAGTGATCACAAAACAGCGTTCAGGTGCTATATTGAAGATGGAAAAGCTATTAATAATATTGGCCAATGGCCATTCAAGCAAAAGCAACAAGTATTTATGAAGATATTAAGGATAAGTACGGCGAACCCCAAGCTAAGTTCGTGGCAAGCAAAGGGTGGTTTAATAGGTTCAAGCATCGCGTTGGTTTCCAAAATATTAAAGTATGCGGTGAAGTCGCCAGTGTCGATTCTGCAGATGCAGAGAAATTTTGTCATGTGTTGGAAAAAAAAAAAAACCCTTCTAAATCTCCATAGCCCTCAACTTCCGTAGTGGCGTGCTTATCAGCTGGAGAGTTAATTCTGCAACGAAGCGGGAAAGGTAAAATTTGCTGACGTTATGCCTGTCTCCTCTCTCTTTTTGTAATTTTATAATTTTGTACACTTTTGTAATTTTTCCTGCGCATGAGATAAAAAAAAAATTGAATAAATAATTCTATTTACATGTTCGTTGAACATTTCTTCTTTGCTTCAATCAAATTCAACGCGCATAGTTCCGAGTGCTGATATGCATTCAGGGAAATTCCGACTCACGCAGTGTTCCGCGGAATGCAAGTGGCTATATATATATATATATATTGGCTAATTATAATGTTAAGAATATTAATAAAATAGAGAAAATTAAATTTAGAAAATAATAAGAATATATATATAACCCAGAGAAATGACAACAAAAGCCAGACAGCATACATTATCCCCCTAGAATAGTAATGTACTTGTGGTTCACTAAAAATTGGCTCCCAATCCTTCACAGAACAGTTAGTAATTAGTTTGTCATTGTGTAAAGGTGTATTAATACCATTTATTCCTGGATTTTTAAAATTTGTGTTAGCCTCAAAAGAAATTGTGGCTGCAAAAACAGGCTGAAAAACCAGAGTAAGCCTAGGCCTCAGGTTGGCTGGGAAGAATGTGTTGGGAGTCAAAGTTCCTGTTCAGACTTCGCCTGAATGAGTTTATGGCAGTTCTGCCATTGTTGGAATTGACATATATTTGCAAAAAAAAAATTCCAAAAAAACTTTGCTACAGTGTTAATTTATTTATGCTAATACCTTATATGTTGCATATTTTGTAAATAAGTCATCATTTTGAGACATATTTAATTAAAATAATATTGATACACAAAATTGACATGTCTGTACCCTTAATCTGTAAGCACTGAAAAAGACTATCTACAGAGTCGAAAATGTCTGCTTTAATGTAATTTATTTTATTACGTAAGTTATATTATGCTAAATAACCCCGGGGGCTCACGTCTGGTGAGTATAGGTTTGGCAAACCCAGGTTCCTGAGCTGGATATCATCATTCTTCTCTTTCTTGGTGATTCCTTTCTACTTCTCTCTCTCTCTCTGTCTCAGGGTAATTTGGGAATTTTTTTTTGGCTGGTGCAGCATAAGCCCCAGGCTTCCTTGCACCATATGGCTAATAATAATAATAATAATAAATTTATCTTTTTGGAATGCAGAGACGGTGTTACTTTAGAGGCATAATGCCTGCATGATTACTTTCCCATCATACCAGAGAAAAAATCTTTGCCACTTCATGGCTATTATTATTATTATTAGAATTTATTTGATCAGTTTGTTTGCAAATAATAAAATTCTGTACAAAATTAAAATTATCGTAGCAAAAAATTCTTTTAATGTTTTTGTATAATGTTTATTTAATTATTATTTTTTAAGTTTCTATCACTACTATTGGGATTTTTTTACACTGTTATTGGTCTATATATTGGGCGTTTCCACAGTGACTTATTCTGAGATTTTTTTTGGCTTAAAAACATGTAAATTGGCCCATGAACACATACTTGTGCAGACATAAAACATAAAAACACCATTTGAAGTACAAGTATAATACCACAAGAATTGGTTCACTCTGGCATGAGTAGTTTATGTGCTCAAAATTATGAAGGAATGTACGATCTTAATTCATTTATTTATTTATTTTATTTTTTATTTTTTTATCATTACTTGGATTTGTGCATCATGTACTTCTGTATATATGCTCAACAAAAGCTTGAAAGTTTTATTTTATGAAATCTTGTATAGTAAAGTTGAGTTCACTGTACAAAAAGATCTGAATCAATCATGTGTATACACAGATCTGCTTAGATGTATCAGAACATGAAGTTAACATCTGGTTAGGAAAAATTTTTTAATATCAAGTGTCAAACCAACACTTGGGATTTTAGATTTTCAGCATGAAACATTAATTTGAGTGTTAGTTGGACTGTTTACTATCATTATGAATGAAAATCTGCATTCTTGGATGCTAATATTCATTTACTTTGTAGTAACTAATTATTATTTCAATATTTGCTACTTGTTTTGCATTTACAGTGTGCGAAGCCAACTTCCCAGTACACCAACAACACCTAGTGGCACATCAGGTTCCAGTCGCTCATCTCCAACACGAGAATCCAATCCTCCAGCTTCTCAGTTATGTGCAGTATGTGGTGATAATGCTGCTTGTCAGCATTATGGTGTTCGCACATGTGAAGGTTGCAAGGGATTTTTTAAGGTAAATGAACAACACTACCTTTCTTAATAAAACCTGCACAGATGTGCAACCTTTAGATCTGTGTTCTGTGGATAGTTTATTTTTTAATTCTTAATTTCTATAATTAAACAACATTAGTTTCACTTACAGAATATACTGCAAATAATATATCCTCTAAATCAGCAGTCCCCAACTTTTTTGACTCGTGAACCCCTTTCAACATAATATTTTTATCGTGAACTACTAAACTTATATTTTCTGAAATCAAATAATAGTTCTGAATTTTTATTATAAAATATTTACAGGACTACATTTTTATAAGTGATATTGCGTAATAATATAAAATTATTATTAAGTACCTATACATAACAATGGTCTTTGAGAGTGAAAAAAACTTTAGTATGAAAAACATTTATTTAACGCGATATACTGTAAGATAATAAACTAATTATAAGAAATTGTGGGAGATGTGGTTTCTTTCATTGGCAATTCATTACTTTATATTTAATTTTATTTTACTCTATTCTATCTTTGCTTATTATTAGTTATAATTTTTTAGAACCCTTTTACCACAGCCAAATGGTGTGATAGATATCAGCATGTTTGCACCCAATCCCCCCCTCACTAACGTCCTGTCACGCTTGTTCACTGGGCGCCTCCGTAGCCAGGTGGGAAGGAGCAGCAGTGAGTAGCACACGCTTCTTGATTAGACCGGGGTTCAAGCCCGTCACCATCAAATACGGAGGATGCGGAAAGGTCAAGGGAATGACCACCGCATATTCCCGGAGCAATATGGCCTTAGTTGCTAATGCTCCTAAAAACCAAATAACAAACAAACAAGCTTGCTCGCTATGTAAGGGCACTTGACCCAAATATAAATTTTGAAAAGAAACACAAATTAATATTAAACTATTTTGTAGTTTACAAAAATATACCTTTGTAAATCTAAAAAGTAAAAGTAAAGTGCAGCCATTATCAGCCCACTGCAGGATGGAAGCCTCCTCAACAATTCATGCTGAGGGAAATGGACCATAATCTGCCACGCTGGTCCAGTGCGGGTTGGCAGATCGACCGTATTCAGCAGTCAGGGGCTTGAACCCCGGTCTACTCAAAGAGCGTGTGCTACTGCATTCCCGCTCCTGACTACTTGGCTACAGAGGCCTTTTGTAAATCTAAGCAGACGCTATTTCAGAATTTTTAGTGCTAACACCCTGAAACACTTTCATGAACCACCAGCTGGAAACCAACCACTGCTCTAAATGAATACATAGGAATAAGTCATATGTTAATTTATTATTCGTGTCAATAATGAACTGAAGTTGAATAAATATGAAAAGCTTCAGTTCATTATGAAATAATTTCGAAATCAAGTGAAATAATTTTATTTTTCCTAAACTGGCTAATAAACATAACTGTAAATATGACTTAGGAATATACCTATTTATGTAAAACTGTCTGCAAATTGAAATAAAATGTTTTCTTTTATTTCCAGCGTACTGTTCAAAAAAATGCAAAATATGTCTGTCTTGGAAATAAAGACTGTCCTGTGGATAAACGTAGACGTAATCGATGCCAGTTTTGTCGTTTCCAAAAATGCTTGGCTGTTGGCATGGTTAAAGAAGGTAGGTAATGGAGAAATTGATTAATCCATGCAATATTTGTATATTCTCTGTTATTAGCAAATTAAGTTAGTTTTATTTTCAAAGATAAAACTAGCTTAATCATAATTTTTTTAAAATTAAAATAATGAATAATTAAATATATAATTATTTTTGTGGTTGTTCTGGGATAACATATTGGATATGGGTGCACATATTGCCACAAACCTGCATGGCCCATTGTTAACTGTTGTGCTCATACATTGGCTGCAGTAAAATTGTGAACCGGCTCCAGTGGCCATACTGAGTATAATAGAAATCTGTTAAACATTATAATATAATAGATTTCTAGTTCAGTTCAGTGACTTATTTAGATGTAGTAATGCATGAATCATCTGCAGTCAGTCTGAATTAGTGCATGTTGGATGGAAGATGTTTTATGTGTTTTAACATATTTTAAAATGAGTGATTTTGCTGAGCAGCAAATTTACATAAAATTTTCTTTCAAATTAGGGAAAATGCAAAAAAAAAAAACAGGAAATGTTACAAACAACTTTTGGTATAGATGCTGTTTTTCACTCATAGGCTTTACAGTGGTTCACAAAGTAAAAGTGGGCTACATTTTTCAGCAAAAATGATCCTTGCACTGGCTGCCCATTAACTTCAAAAACTGGTGATCTACTCACTTATGTTCATGACCTGATCAGCCCTGATCAACATTTGACTATCTGTGAAGTTGCTAGTAAAATTGGTATTTCTTTATGGCACATGGCAGTCACTTTTAACACGAGATTTGGAAGTGGGATATGTTTCAGCCATCTTAACACTTGCACTTCTTCACATATCATTGATGACCACAGAGAGAGAGAGGCAAGTTCTCACATGTCAGGATCTTCACTATGCTGCTGCTTACCCACAACTTTTTTTTTAAATTTGGTTAACTCCCAACAAACTTTAATTTTGAAAATTTTTCTTAAATTTAAGTTTAACTGGCAACCAGGTATTCTTTGTATGGACACAAACTATGCTGAACATATTAAATCACTGGTTTTAAAAGGGTGAGTGATAATTTGTCTACTATATGTTACAAATTTATTCGTTTAATTCATACTTCTGTTGCTATTAGTCTTTCTGAAACTTTCTTATCAAGCTTTTAGATGAGGTTTTTTAACCTGTTTGGACCCTGAACAGTGAGTGTTTCAGCAGCAGTGAGCTCTGTGGAGAAAGTTTCTTCATGAAATTATGGGCGCCTCCGTAGCCAGGTGGGAAGGAGCAGCAGTGCGTAGCACATGCTTCTTGATTAGACCGGGGTTCGAGCCCGTCACCACCAAATACGGAGGATGCGGAAAGGTCAGGGAATGACCACTGTATATCTCGGAGCAATATGGCCTTAGTTGCTAATGCTCCTAAAAACTAAAATAACATAACATGAAATTATGAAAATTTGTAAAAAGAAAAACTTCGTACATAAATGTTTAAATATTAATTTTCTTATTTTGACATGGTTGCTCAGTATTAGAATGAAATTTTTTCAGAAATCAAATAATACTTTTTAAAAACCTTGCAGAATAATCTTGAAAAAACTTGTTGTTACTTCTTTATTGAATACTATCTTTTACTGTCTATTTATGAACCACTTTATTCAGCTTTATCAATTTCTATATCTGAATTATATCTTCAGAGAATTACAGCTTTTGTAAGCTAAAATCAGACAGCAATGACCAACATGCGAAATCTCTTCCTCTGATTTTAAAATCTATTTTTGTGCTTCCATCTGTTATAAACTGTGTCTACAATTACTTAGAATCACAGATAAGAGGTGGTAGCATTTACTCGAAGGCTTTTAATGTATTTCAAACAACCTTGAAAAACATATATATACTGTATATGTACCCCTCAGGGCTCACACATAAAAAATCTTATACATATATATTTATTTACATACTCTGGAAAAGGTTAAGCTAGTGGCTGTTTTTAAAAATCAAAGACTTGGAGGTGACTGTCAGTTTAAAAAAAAATGAGCATTAATAAAATTTCCAAGCTATGAAAGCTATCTGAAGTCATTATTCATGTAGGGCATAGCCTCTTTCTGTACATAACTCTGAAGAAATTGGGTAGCTATTTGATGCATTGGTGGTGCAGTATAACTTTGTTGTTTTTGTGCCATAAAAAAAATCAATTCAAGTTTGATGCATTGGTCTCATATTGTGGACATATGAGATCAACATACTCATGGTGAAGTGCCTTTACAATATGAGATCTATGCACTAAAAGTAGTAAACCCAACTTGCTCATAGTTATGTACAGAAAGAGTCTATGCCTGACATGTACAATTCACTTTATTCCTGTATAAAGTTAAATCCAATTGTTAATATCCAAAAAACACTTTGAAGTAAAGCGTTAATACTACATTGAATTGATCACTATTGTTAGTATACTTTTAAAGGACCAAAAAGAATTTACAAATGCTACTAGAAATGGGCATTTATTGTTGCTCGTGAAAACACTAAATTATGATACATTTTTAGATATTTTCTTCAAAGTGGATTGTTACAATGAGCAGAAATCTCAGTACATCTATTGGAAATTGGGCCATCTATATTAGATCCATTTTATATATATCTATGCATGTCCCAA
This sequence comes from Mastigoproctus giganteus, assembly GCF_048544385.1. Lineage (NCBI taxonomy): Eukaryota > Metazoa > Arthropoda > Arachnida > Uropygi > Thelyphonidae > Mastigoproctus > Mastigoproctus giganteus. Next base: position 250,622,387 of record NC_143575.1, on the reverse strand, counting down.
ATGTAGATGACCCTGTGAACTATTAGACCTATTTTCAGATATCAGTAAACTGATTAGATCTGATTTGTGGTTTGCTCATTAGATCCTTCCTTTAAAATCAAGATGTGTTCTTAAGTTTTAAATTACTTAAATCTGATACCCTAAATCAAATGACATAGCCCTAATTTTTCTGTATGCTAACAAGGAGCTGTGAAGAATATTGTGTTCGTCTAGTCATTTGTATTATTTCAAACTCTGGAGGGATAATATTACTGAAGAGATACATTATTATGGAAATAATTATCTATGTTAATTATAAAACTAAGATATAAAATAAAACCCAACAATGCAAACATTTTTTTTACCTGTCTTTATTTAACCCTAGAATACTACTGATAAATGAATAGGCACTAATACTACTATTTGTATAATTTATGACTCTGTCAAAAAAAAACTATCTGGGGGAATAAATAATTTTATTTACAAAGAATAGTAAAGATAACTAATGTATACATATCTGAAGTTGTTTTACATCATGTTATCACATTGAAGATAGCATTTTGCTCAATATTGTTTGCATATTGGCTTACCGCAGTCAGTATTCACAATACGAGTAAGTGGTGGTCATCCTCCACAATCTTGATGAGAAGGTGCACATTGTATTAGAGAAAAATAGATCTAAAGCTTTGTAAATATTGTCAGAAGGAAATATCATCACCTCTGAATTTTTCTGAGACATTATCAAAAAAAAAATTTTTTCTGTAAAAATAAGTTACACAATTTAAATATATTATATTAAAATTTCCAACATACTGTAATATTAAAAATACATAAAATTAATAATGTACCACTAACTGGAGAGAAAAGAATAATTATTAAAAAAAATATGATCATGCCATTGCACATGAAACAATGTGCAATGGCATGATCAAACAATGGAATATGAAAATGCGTGCATGCTCGGTTTTATGGTATACTGATATGTTCTTTTAAATTGATGGAGACCATTGCTTTGTCATAAATTTTATGAAATGTATTCTAGGGTTAATTCCAGTCTTAATTTTTTAAAATATATAATTTTTTGGTTTTAAACCTGAACAGGACATACTCTTAGTTAATATGTAAAATAAAAAGTTTTTTTTTTTTTTTTTTTTGTATGAAGAAATAGCATGTATCATAAATAAATTTTTTTTATGTACTTGAGCAAGGGAGGAAATTAAGAAGAATCAATATTTTAACTTCCCAAAGATGCTTTTATCTTCATACAAATTTGTCTTTAAATATTTATTTCACTTAAAATGCTGTTTTTATATAATATTTGTTTTATTTTAAAATTCTGCTTTTATGTAATATTTATCTTGTTTAAAATGCTATTTTTAAGTAATATTTATTTTCCTTTAAAATTTGGTTTTAAATATTTAGTTTGCATAAAAATTATTATATAAAAAAAAATTGTATTTTTCTAATTTGTAAAACTTGATTACCATATCAACATAAATTCAATAAAGTGATATTAGAGTACTTGATGATGGTATTTTTCACATTCTTCTGAGTAAGTCTAACTGTGTTCCCTCCTGTTGTCCTTTTAGTGGTTCGTACAGACAGTCTGAAAGGACGCCGTGGAAGATTGCCATCAAAACCCAGGTCTCCACAAGAATCACCTCCATCACCTCCTGTCAGCCTTATTACAGCTTTGGTTCGTGCCCATGTTGATACCACTCCAGATATTGCCAATTTAGATTATTCACAGGTAAAGTTGGACTGTATTTGTAAATACTGTGAGAACTGCAGATATAAACCCTAATTGTTTATATATTAGAATTTAATCTACTTTTCTAGATTTTATGCAGCATTATCATTTTTAATATTTTGTAATTTTTTTTTTAAATTTCAGTAGTATAGCATAGCAGAAAAGTAACAGTATCTCTTTTTTCACATAATTCATGTATAAAGATCTAAAAAGTATGAATGTCCCACCATAGGCATGCTTTTTAAAAAGTGCCTGAAGTGAGATGGCACACATTGTGCAGAAATTTAATGACTTTGGTGACAGTTGAGCAAAATTTGCTATTAAATTCAGTTTTTGTGTTAGCAGATTTCAGATTGGCACTGCACTCCTTAGTGGTTACTACTAGCAATACCATTGAGTAGCATTTAGTAGTAAGTGCACAAAAAATTGCCATCATCTACCTGGGATAGGTGACTTTTAAAGCATGATTTGGAAACCCTCTGTATAAGACATTATTAAAATGGGGAGAATTAATATTTTATTTGGCAATGTGAAAGATGCACTTGCACAGCAGGCAGCCAAAAGCCAGAATAGACAGTTCATTGCCTGTATTGATTAATTGCCATCAAAGTCAACATGGAAATGGGCAGCAGAACTTGGAATACTACATGCAGCAATTGAAGGTAATTGTATTGGTACAAGACAAGTTCCTGGCTCATCAGGAAACTCACTAATATCAGTGCGGAGTGCCTGTGCTTCTTTATTGTAACTTGCATTGTACATGGCAAAATGGGAAGAGTCCTCTTTTAATTTTTTCTTGTACTACAGTTCCAGCCCTTGAAATGCTGTATTCTGAGCAAAGGAAAATCCCACGATTTACCCATAAATTACACACAATTAACCTCTGTGTGCAAGCACAGCCATAAATCATTTATTAATACCATATCTCTTTGAAAGATCTGGTAATGCAGCAACATATGAGAAAATGTCATGGGCATAGCAGAGTATAGTTATATGCCTGAAGTATGATGCTATATATGTATTGCTATATACTGGTGTGGTGCCTCCGTAGCCAGGTGGGCAGGAGCAGCAGTGCGTAGCACACGCTTCTTGATTAGACCGGGGTTCGAGCCCATGACCACTAAACACAGAAGATGTGGAAAGGTCAGGGTATGACCACTGCATATCCCCAGAGCAATATGGCCTTAGTTGCTAATGCTCCTAAAAACCAAATAACAAACAAAGAAACAACAACATATACTGGTGCATTTCAGTCTAGTTAAGTACTTAACTACTAGTTGACTAATTAAATTAAGATGTTCCTGGCTGGTGAGACTGTGGTTTTTCAAAACATTTGCATCAGTTCTACTTGTTCTTGTGCAATCCAGACTTACCATAACCAGCGTAATTCATTAAATGATAAATTTTCAGCATAACGTAAGTAATGTGCTACCCATGAGAGAAGCTTTCACAAGTGAACTCATGCTACAGTAGATATTATTAAGGACTTTCTCATGTATAGCTTTGTTTGGACCTGCATGGATCCGTTGAATCACTACAAAAAAGATTTTAATATTTTATTAAAATATTATTCTCAGATAATATTTTAATAAAAGTAATTGTCTGCTTTTCAAAATAAATCCCATAACTCACAATTTTTTTTTACAGAATATGTGCAATTTTCACATTGTAACATTTACAATTAACAATACGTATATAACTACTATGGTTATATTCCATTTACAGTTATAAAACCCAATAAGAGGATAGGTATTATCAATGTTATAAGCTCGTAAACAGCAAAGAATTTGATTAGCAGAAGAACTAGATCAATATGTTATAAGAACAGGTATCACAGAAATTACAGAAATTAAGAGGATAAATACAGGAGGACCATAACCAAAATAACTATAAACTGATTTATTCTGGAAATATGATACATGTGGGGTAAAATCTTTTAATTTACTTGTGAGTGCAAGGAAAGTGTAGCAGTACCTTTTAGCTAATTTGGAAGAAATTTTCTAAGAAGCATTATCCAGTAGACTTAGGTGAGCAAAATACAGATAAGAAAGGTGGGTGAAAGTTTGTTTGTGCATGCAATCTAGTTGAAAGCTTAAGAAAAAAAAAAAAAAAGAAACGTTCTCTGATATCTTATAAAGAGATTAGAGAAACTAATGACAAAGAAAGGTTAATATTAGTTGGAGATTTAAATAGCAGGGTAGGAAATTACAATTACAGATCTGTAACAATATTTTTAAAAAAATTTGGAGAAAGATAAACCTAATAATAATCGTAAAAGGTTACCAGAATTTTGTACAAAATTCTTGTAACCTTTTACAATCTTGCTGAGACTACACACATGAGGTGAGCATTAATTTAAAATGAGGAAGGATGGGTGCAGGATAGATGTGTAGAGGTTTGCCTTTGGCTAGCGGGTGTTGGAACAAACTTCTATCTGTTGTTTTGAAGGCGGGTAATTTGAATAAATTCAAGGAAGAACTAGATAAATTCTTGTAGGGGATGAACAGTGATGTGGGTAGCGATTTTTTTTTTTTTTTTTGTTGTTGTTGTTGTTGCTGCTCTATAAGCCTGCTTGCATCATTTGCTACTACTACTAAACTAATACTAATATAAACACAGTATTTCAGCATAAAGATAGCTTCACGTTTAGGTGGAAGGAGTATGATACAGAAACAAGAAAAGCTTAATTGGCTATATCTTTATAGAAAACAATTTTTAACAACTAGTTGAAAATACAGGGGTGTACAGAAGATCTGACATTGGAAGTAACCATCATGTTATATATTGAGAAAATTAGAAATGGTAAGTAGTACCAATACAAAGGTATAAAAAAACAGATTTTTGTGCTCAAAAGTTTAATAGCATTCTTGATGCTAATGTGACATGAAGAATGGCAAAAATTCAAGGGAACTTTAGTGGAAACTACGAAAGGATGTGCAAAGAAATGGTATATAAAGATGGGAAATTAGAATTTCATGGTGGATCAAGAAGTTAAAGAAAAAATACTATAAGAAATTTTTCACAAATAATTCTGAAATTCTTATTGTAATGTAAATAAAAGTATCAATCGACCAAGGTGACCAAGATATGTGTGAAAGAGGCTAAAGAAAAATCTTGGGAAGATTTTGGAAAAACAAAGAAAGCAGATATCAGAAGGATGGAAAAATGTTTTGGCATTTAGTTAATCAATTTCTTTAATAAATAAAGAATAGCTGGAAAAGTTAAAGAAACAAAGAGAAGAGAAAATATTTTAGAAGTATGGAGTAAATACTTCAAATTGCTAAATGAAGTAGCTGAAGACATCACAGAAGAAAAGGAAAGAGTGAAATTGGGGGAAAATTTACATATTTATTAAGGTGGAAAAGACTATGTTAAATATCGAGTATCAAAAGACTGCACATGTAGATGAAATTAGACCTGAAATGTGAAGCTAAAGAAAAATAGTATCACAGTGATTATTAATATTAGTACATTAATATTATTTAAAGGTTGTTTTCTTGAAGGATACATTAATATTATTTAGAGGTTGTTTTCTTGAAGGATACGTTAATATTATTTAGAGGTTGTTTTCTTGAAGGATACACTAATATTATTTAGAGTTTTGTTTTCTTGTTTTCTTCCAGAAGATTGGAACAAAGCATTAATTGTATGAATACATAAAATGAGTAATAAAGCTAAATGTGGAAACAACAGAGGAATTCTATTCCTCTGCAAGTATCTTGGAGAAGAGATTTAGAAACTATTATTGAGTGTAAGTGGATGACAGTCAGGTTTTTGACCAAATAATGGATGCCAGAATCAAATATTTATGCTATGACAAATTATATGAAAGTCATGGGAATGTAGTGAGAACCTGTTGATCTTTTAAAAAACTTGCATAAAGCATGCCCTTATGGGTAGCACAGTTGGTAGAATCGCCATCCTTCCCACACTGGGTGGAAAGAATTTGGATCCTGTCAATGACTTGAGGAATTTTTCTGAGCCTTTTTCACAAAATGGCTGAATTAGTTGGTCTCGGGTGAGGGTAGCATGGTTTTTTCCCCCTCCCGGAAACTCGAGTTTTTTGTCCAGCAAACAGAAAATCAACCACAAAATACACATAATTTACAGACAATATACATGGAGAAAACTCCTGTTTCCATGTGATCTGCTGTTAAAAACTTGAAGAAAGAAATTTCACGATCTTTTTGTGTTTAAAATATCAAATATGACATTCCAATTTGAGAAATCATGTCTTCATCTCTTATTTGATTATTGGTCCGAATAATGCTTCTAATTCAGAAGATAAATTCATGATTTTTTAGTATGCAAAGTCTGGCATCCCTTGTATCATCATCAATGACATTGCATTGCGTTCATCTTTGAAGCATAGGCCATTCAAATATCCTACCTCTTGATAAAGCTTTTTTTTTACTATATGTAATAGATAAAAATAAACTTTTGTGCTTATGAGACAAAAATGCCACCTACTTTAAAAATTCTAGACATTTCCAGGTTACAAAATGAAATAACTTTTTCTAATTCAACATTCAGATATTTATACAAATTCAGCCCTGTCAATTTTTAATCCTACCTTGCACAATAAGTACCTTCTTGAATAAGCAAAGCAGAAGTATAGGAAACCAGTTAAACAAATTTATTTGGAGCAGAAAAGAAATTAGCCAAAAGACAAAATTATCTATTTGTAACACAGTTTTTTAAGCCTATTTTAACAACTGGGTAGAGAACAGGATAAGAATAAAAAGAACTGTTAAAAACTTAGTCTCCAGAAATAAGAGATTTTAGGGAAAATAAATGGAACTGGTGATATAAGAAAAAATCTTGTAACAAATATCCAATTAAAGGTAAGTGAAAGAAAATTAAGATGGATGGGATAATGAAGATTAGCTAAATAAGATATTTGAAGCAAAAATGAATGGTAGTAAACCCAGAAGCAAACTAGGAGGAAGGCAGGTTGATGACACTAAGAGCATTAGAAGGAACAGGCCTTATTCTGGCTCTGGCTGAAGAACAAACATAAAATAGGAGAGCATGGAAGAAAATAGTGAAGAGTTAAATTAGTTCTTCTATACTGATTTGTACTCTTAGTGACCTGTACACCCCACTGGGGCCTTCATGACTAGCACAGTTGGTAGCATTACCATCTCCCCATACCGGATGGAAAAAACCTGAGTTCAAGTCCTGTTGATGACGGGAGGAATTTTTATGGGTCTTTTTCATAACGTGGCTGAGTTAGTCAGTCTCAGGCAAGGGTAGCATGATTTTTTTCTTCCTGCAAACTTGGGTTTTTCATCCAGCAAACATAAAATCAACTTCAGAACACATGCAATTTAGAGACAATATATACAGTGTAATATATGTATACAACACATATTACTCTTTGTATATTGTCTGCAACAACAAAAACAACCCCACTGGGTATAACAGATTTAGATGAAATGATGAATACTGGAGTGTTGAAGGAGAAGAGGAGAATGAATAGATGAGAGTGAGTGTCTTTATCTGTCATAGTCAGACTCATTTATACATATGCAAATGTGCTTTTAATTAAGATTATGTACATATTAAGATTATATATAACAGTATATGTTATATATGTAAATAACGACGACATCAATGTCATCCGGTGTTGATGATATTGTGTCAGCACATTGAGAGAAAAAATAATGTCAACAACACCAGAAGATATTTCCTTAGAAGCTGTAGAAACTGATATATATAGCCACTGAATTAGCCAGTATTTTGTTAAGCCTTTAATTTTATGTAATTTTAAGAATACCCTTTTTTTTTTTTTTTTTTTTTTTTCACTTTTGCTGTGCAGCTTAATTGTGTTACTTAACCTCAGCATGATGCCTTTACTGTAACTTCTTTTAATTTCTTTAATGCCAGGTATTAATATCAAGTTCTCCCTCTCTTTAATCTCTTAATTACTAGCTTGAGGTTTTATCTCTAAATTCTGTTAACCTATGACAATATTCCTTCCTCCCCATTGGTTTAGAGCTAATATTCTCTAATTCTATCATCAGACCAATGTAGATAGCTCTAGCTTTATAAAGATTCTACCCTTAGCATAGCAGCATTTTGTATAAGTAGCTTTAGTGAAGACTTTGTGGTACCTACAGTCTCTAAGTTTTTAATATTTTTGATGTTACTTAATTATTATTATTTTTATTAATTAATTATCATCTAATGTACATATATCAGAATGTTAAGTGTGTATATATATATATATGTATTAGTAAAGAGTATAAGAATTAATCTTGCTAGAAAATTGTAACAAATTGGAATAACTGTTGCTCTGAATTAAGCTTCAGAACCTGTTAGCGAATGGTATTATTTGAATATTAATGTAACATAATTTGATCTATACATATTAAACTCTACCAATTTTTTTGGGTTTTCTCTTATACAGCATAGTATTGTTCCAGTTTAACGTTATTAGTATCTCTTGCTTTGAGATGGATGATGTATTTTTAATGTCATATTTTCTGTAATGTAATGTAATTATATACTATTTAGTATATAAATTAGTTTTATTTTTTAACCTACAGACCTCTGTTGGCCTGATGATAAGATTTGGTAAAAATCGTGAAACATCACCTGCTAACAATTTAGTATAGATAATGTGCTCAGATGTGATATAAATATCAATAAAAACTAATTTATTTCCCCATTCCAAGTGGTAACAAAGTCTTTTATTTTTATGTATTTTCTTATATATAATATACACTGGTGTTCAAAGAAAGTGCATCACCTAGAAATTTCACATTTCTAACCCTTTTTTGTGATGGTATGTTACATTAATGACTAGCATCACAAATAGAAATATAAACAAAAGATATTTATTAATATTTAAGGCAAAGCTAAGTAATATTTGATACGCGCTCTCAAAATATTCCAAAATGAACATTTGCCGCCTTTATACAACAGTTTTGGTAAACATGACAGTTATGTCTGAAATTTTATCAGAAGCCCTCAGTTTGTTTCAGTTTATCATTTTAAATGGAAAACAAAATGAAACGTTCACCAGATGCAAACTAATATTTAGTTGAACTGCCTCTGGCCCTGATGACAGCAGCACTCTGTTCAGGCATTGACAAGATCAATTTCTGAAGATAATCAAATGATAGTTCGTGATTCCAAACACAAATTATGGCTTCCTGAAATTCATGAAAGGTCTTTGGTTTCTTTCTGGCAACTACAGATTCCACACAATGCCAACAGTTCTCTATAGGATTCAGGTCTGACTGGGCAGTTTCCTGGCCAGCTAAGAGTTGTAATGGGCTGTTCTTCCAACCATTTTTTTACCTGTAACAAATGTAAACACATTACTGGCAAACCTCTAATGCAGAAATGAAGCTAAAGTAACTACAGAAGTGCCTACTTACACATTTTGCCCGATGACAAGAAGCAGAGTCATCCTAAAAGATGCAGTTACTTGGCAGGTTGAAATGGTCTCTAATGGTTGACAGCAATTTGCCTTCCAATATAGCCATGTATCCATTGGCATTTATGGAACCTTTTATAAACTGCAGGTGACCTACTCTGTGATATGAAATGCACTCCCCACATCATTTGGCTGGTAGGGAATTTCACTGTAGACACCATACAGTCTGGATGGTATTCTTCGCCACTTCTATGGTGAATTGTTTGTCTCCCATCAGAGCCATGCAGGTTGAATTTTTTTCTCATCCAGAAAATAACCGACTTCCACTGCTCAGGTGGGTCCATTTGACATGCTCCTTACACCAAATTAATTGGGCCTTTTTCATTTTTTGTGTGAGGAGGGGCATCTTCTTAGGACGACCTGCCACAAGTCCATTTTTGAAGAGGTGTCTTCTGGCTGTTACTGCACTTGCTACCACTCCTGTACGTTCTTCCCATTCTCTTTTCATCTCAGACGAAGAAGTTTTACGGTTTTTAAGGCATAAGCATTTCAAAAGGCAGTCCTGTTTTGGCGTAGAGACTTTTCTGTGTACAGTTCCTTTTTTCTTGTCAGCAGAACCAGTATTCTTGAGTTTGGAAAGTTGTCGTTGGAGATTTTATGGTGCAACGGCAGCTAAAGGCCATTATGCGCCAAATGATGGTAGGAAGTTTGGAAAGAAATCTACTCACTGTTGACTGATTACAAGATACTCTATAAGCAATATGACAGGAAGAACATTCTTCCTCACGTAAAGCAACAATAGCACTCTTTTTTTCGTGGCATCAACTGCACATAACTCGCCATCCTGACACAAGCAAGGAATGACTGCAACTCTTGCAGAGCATGCTTATAAGGCTGAAAGTAACAGCTGATGCAATATTACATCATCACCTATGCATGTCAATCTTATCTGATGCAATCTGTAAGAAATATTGCCATATACTTATGTTATTCGGACGACAATTACAATTTTAAGGGGTGATACATGTTCTTTGAACACTAGTGTATATTATTTATCTTAATGTTGGAACAAAGAGTGAAACTCCAAACTTACAGCACAACAAAGAGTGAAACTCCAAACTTACAGCACATTCCTGCTAATTATAGTATTGTGCACATCATTAATAATAAGAAGATTGGATCAAACCATTCATTCCCATAGTCTTGAGTAGAGTGTCCACTTGTAGTAGCTGCTTCACTGTCTGTCAGACCATGACATTCAACCAACTATTTCCATGTGATTTTAAAGACGACAGAAAATGGCGAGCTTTTGGATATGCAAACATTTGAATATGTTACATTAATGACTAGCATAACAAATAGAAATATAAACAAAAGATATTTATTAATAGTTAAGGCAAAGCTAAGTAATATTTGACAGGTGCTCTCAAAATATTCCAAAATGAACATTTGCTTAGTCTAAAAGCACATGTAATTTGATATTGATTTTGTGAAATTATGCTTTCTTAAGTTTAAATTGTGTGAAATCAGAATCAGAAATGAGATGCTGTTGCTTTGTTGAAAAAAACATTAGATATTTTTTCAAGGCTTAACCTGATTTGTAATATATGTAGCTTCATAACAAGATGACAGTTTTGCATTTCTAGGAATTTAGTTTTATTATTCTAGTACATTCCATTTCTCACTGAAAAGATATAAGACATGCTATTTTTAATGGATTTGAATTGTGAAATCCAATATTTTTAATCTTGACTCATTTCAGCAAAATCAGCTACTTCATGATATTCTTATCCTTGTCTTTCAGTTTAATTGTCTCTAAAAATTTTCTTCATATTTGTTATTTTTTAGAGTAAGTCAGTTACAATAAAATGCTTAGTCTAAAAGCACGTGTAATTTGATATTGATTTTGTGAAATTATGCTTTCTTAAATAACTTACTCTTTTCTTAATGAAAAATATATAAATATTTACTCCTTACAGTATAGGGAACCAAGTGAGCATGATACTCCAAATACTGAGGCAGAAAGAATTCAACAATTTTATAATCTGTTAACATCATCAATTGATATCATCCGCCTGTTTGCTGAGAAGATCCCTGGATTCACAGAACTAGATAAAGATGATCAGACTCTGCTGTTCCAATCAGCAAGTTTAGAGCTGTTTGCTCTACGAATGGCTTATAGGTTAGTGTCAACTTTATTGCAATATGACTTTCCCCTGATTTTTTGATTTTTATCTCTACAATATAGAAATGTTGAAAATTAGCCTGTAAGCAGTCATGACTGGGGTGGTGGTAGGAGAATCTGTAAGCCCCCAGTAACATAATGCTTAAGAAAAGCCTGATCTTCGGTTTCTCTGTTAAAAATTTGTAGTCATATTATACGAGACAATTTTACATTACATACTACATTACAACTAGCATTGGCCATCTTGAAAAATAGGAAATTCTTGAAAATAAAAGAGAAACAGAATTTACAAGTTTCTCCAAGCTTCTGACTATTGTATATGAAAGAAAAGCAATCCATGTAACCATTTGGGTTAGATTTTTTTTTATATTTACTTTTTTATTGCAGTTATAAATATGATATTTTAGTTTTACAATGCATATAGTATTATTGATATGAACATGTGAGAGACATCTCAAATGTTCATACTATATGTTTCTGATTTTGTGATCAAACAGAACCCTGTATGACCACAAAAAACATATAAAGAAAAAAAAAAAATGCTTGCTATGTCTGATAAAGAACATTCAGAGAACAGATTTGTTCATTTTTCTTTCATTGGATTGGAACATAGATGGACATACCTTTCAATAAAACTCAAAGGTCAAAAGTATGCTATTAATATTTAGGATTAGTGACACTGGTGTTTCGATATAAGATTTTCAGATGTGTGCAACATTTCAAGTTGCCTATTATTTGAATAGAAATTGATTCTTAAAATATGAGAAATTATGATAGAAGTTGCATTAAATATTTAGTTTTTAATGCCAAATGAATTGGTTAATGAATTTTTCTGTTGCTTCTAGAATAAAGCCAGAAGATGAGAAACTGACATTTTGTAATGGGATGGTCCTTCATAGACAGCTATGCCAACAGAGTTTTGGGGATTGGTTGACAGGAATTGAGCAGTTTTCTCAAACCTTGCACAATATGAAAATTGACATTTCTGCTTTTGCATGCCTCTGTGCTCTTGCTCTTGTAACAGGTAATATATGAAATATTTAATTTTTAATATATTAAGAAAATTACATGCACAAAAAATTTTATGATTAAAAGTACTGTGGCATTTTAAAAATTTTTTAATGTACTCTAATGCAAAAGTATCTTTGCGTTGATTAGTTCTTAATTATAACATTATTCACCAAACTCAAAAGTTAGTGTAACAGTTTCAAATTTATCATGTTATAAACTCATCTGAACAGCTGTACTTGTGTACAGTTTTTGACTGGTTTTGTAACTATTCGGTTCTATCATCAAATGGAACAAAATATTTCCATAAGTAAAAAATAACGATGCTTGATTTGCACTTTTTTACATGAAGTATCATAGGTTTAATTATGTTAGACTTGTCTGAACTTTGAAACATGAATCTCGCTGCCAAATATCGCTGCCATAAATAAAATACGGTGCATTTCCACTTGTGCATCATTTTAAGACCTATCAATAACTAAAAACATTGTGACTTTTGGTATACGTTTATTCATGTGATTGCACATATGTAGTAGTAGTAGTAGTGGCACATGATGCAAGAAAGCAAGTGTAGGAGCTTATGCAGCATCAGCCAAAAAAAAAAAAAAAAAATCACACCATTCCCTCCAAATGCCTGTCCAGTTCCTCCTTAAATTTATTTAACCTATCAACCTCAACAACGACAGATGGAAGCTTGTTCCAGCAATTAACCACCCGCTGGCTAAAGGCAAACTTCCGCACATCTATTCTACATCTGTCCTTTCTTAATTTGAACTTATGTCCCCGTAGGTTCGTAATCTGAACAAGTGGAAGGATCCCATCAGAATTCAGCGTGCTCAACCCATTCAAGGCCTTATAGACCTCAATCAGATCACCGCGCAGGTGCCTAGTCTCCAGCCACTGCAATTTGCAGAACTTAAGCCTCTCTTGGTAAGAGGATCCCTTCATTCCCCTCACCAATCGTGTTGCTCTTCTCTGTACACGCTCAAGCAAATCTACATCCTTCCTAAAATGAGGCCTCCAGACCTGTACGCAGTACTCAAGGCGTGGCCTGACCATTGCCTTATACAGAGGGACAATCACCTCCTTTTCCCTGCTAGCAAAATTCCTATATATCATTGACAAAACCCCATGACCTGCCCTAGCAGCCTGTCTGCATTGCTCAGAAAACTTCATATCTGACTGCACAATTATTCCCAGGTCTTTTTCATTTTCTACCACCTTAAGTGTAGTACCACACAGTTGGTACGTTTCTCTGGGGTTACTTCTACCCATATGCAGTAGTTTGCATTTGTCAAGGTTAAACTTCAGTTGCCACTTCTTAGCCCATCTGCCCAAATTATCTAGATCCTGTTGCAGTAGCACACTGCCATGACTGTCATTAACAACCCTGCCAACCTTCGTGTCATCTGCAAACTTCGACATTAAGCCTGATATACCTTCATCAATATCATTGATAAATATACAAAACAACAGTGGACCCAACACCGAACCCTGTGGGACTCCACTAATAACATTAGTCCACGAAGAGCAGCACCCATTGATTACCACCCTCTGTCTTCTCCCACTTAACCATCCTTTTATCCATTGTAGCAACTTACCCTTAATACCATTCTGCTCCAATTTGTACAGTAGTCTTCCATGCGCAACAGTGTCAAAAGCTTTCCTGAAATCCAAGTATATGATATCAAAATTATTTTTTGCATCCAGTTCCTTTGTGACCACATCATAATAACCAATCAAATTTGTCAGACAAGACTTTCCCTTAACAAACCCATGCTGTGTTTGAATTATTGCTGCAGTCTTGTCTAGATGATCCTGCAATGCGTCTTTAACCAGTGACTCCATTATTTTACCCGGAACAGAAGTTAAACTAACTGGTCTGTAATTACTCGTGTCACCCTTCGATCCACCTTTGTGAATTGTGGACACATTTGCACATCTCCAGTCCGTGGGAACCTCCCCTGAGTCCAAGGATGCTCTCATAATTATGGCTAAGGGTTTGCTTAGTTGCTTTGCTGCCTCCTTTAAAATAACTGGATAGATCCCATCCACCCCAGGTGCCTTTCTTATGTTTAACTTCAACAATTTCTCCTCCACTTTGCTCTCAGTTATTACAAAATCATTAAGCACACTGCTACAATTTGATAACCCTTTTCCATTTTCAAATTGTAATAATTCCTCACGTGTGAATGTAGATGCAAAATACTCATTCAGTTTGTTTGCTATCTGAGCAGGATCATCAACAGTCGAACCATCGATGTCAAGTGGACCAATCATATTCATCCCCTTCCTTTTAGAGTTTATATAAGTAAAGAAATCCTTGCTGTTTTTCTTAGCATCTTTTGCCAAAGATTTCTCGTAATCCGCCTTCGCCTGCCGAACCTCCTTTGTGACCTGATTACAGACTAGCTTATATCTGCCACAGGCTTCTGCGTCACCTGATAATTTATATGCATCCCATGCATTTTTCTTCTCTGTCACGAGTCTCATTAGTTCATTTGATAACCATTTAGGCCTAAACCTTGAACGATATTTCTTAATCGGTATATAAAGTCTAGTAGCTTCCACGATTAATTCCTTGAATGCTTCCCACTTAGAATTTACTGTTGGTAACATCGTCAGTTGATCTCACTGTACAGAATTTAAAAACTGTCTGAGACCACTGTACTCCCCTTTACGGAAGCAAAAACCCTTTCCTTTACCCCTGACGGTAGTTACCTCTTTGAGTAAATTCCACTTCAGCACACTGTGATCACTGCCACCTAGTGGTTCCTTTATCTGCAAATTCTTAATACACGAATGATCACTGCTGATAACCAGATCAAGAGTGTTACTTTCTCTGGTTGCCTCTCGAACATGCTGCTGCAGAAAACAATCATCCAATAAATCCACAAAAGTCTGACTAGTGTGTGAGTGACCAACCCACAAGTTCCAGTCAATATCTGGGAAGTTAAAATCCCCCATTATAGGACATTCTGATTTACTGGCCCACTCTATTTCTCTGTACAATTGTTCATTGTACTCATTCAAGTCATTAGGCCTATAACACACTCCTACCCTTATTTTTCCTTTCGCAGTGCTTATCTCACACCAAACTGACTCAACAGAGCACTGTTCATCTATATTAACTGGGTGCACTTCCTTTGATTTTATGTTTTTCTTAATTAACAGCATAACACCCCCTCCCTTTCTGTCCTGTCTATCCTTTCTGTACACATTGTACTCCCCAAATTCCAGTTCTGCATTCCTTATATCTTTGTGACACCACGTCTCTGCTATCCCAACAATATCCGCCTTTGATGTCTTGACCAACACTTCAAATTCATCAAATTTATTTACTATACTTCTAGCATTGGTATACATGCAAGCATACATGCTCCTATGCCTATTCCTTGTTACCCTAACACATCCCATATACCCAACTATTCCATGATGACTGCCATCCGTCCCTGAAACCCCCAACACCCCTCGCTCCAGGTCGCTTCTTATTCTAATAGAAGTTGTGCAAGAATCACCTTCACCTCTGCCTGCGGTTACTGTTAAACTATTAGTCTTTGTATCCCCCCAAAATAATATTTATATGGGACATTTATTATATTTACAGATGAATGAGAAGTTTTAAATTCTATGCAGTTTAAAGCAAATGCTTCAAGCTATGGAAAATATAGCTAATGTACAACTAACTGTACATTTGTATATTGTACAAAACATAATTTTGCTTTCAATACAGCTGCACACAGCATGATGTTAGACTTTAGCAACTAACCATACGTTAATTGTATTTTTCCATAACTTGAAACATTTTCCCTAAGTGTATGTAGATCATTTTTTCGATATATGAAAAGTTTAAATTCCATGCAATTTTAGAGAAAATTCTTCAAGCAATGGAAAAATATAACTAATGTATAGTTAG
Organism: Mastigoproctus giganteus; assembly: GCF_048544385.1. Classification (NCBI taxonomy): domain Eukaryota; kingdom Metazoa; phylum Arthropoda; class Arachnida; order Uropygi; family Thelyphonidae; genus Mastigoproctus; species Mastigoproctus giganteus. Next base: position 250,606,162 of record NC_143575.1, on the reverse strand, counting down.
TGCTATTGCAACATATTGTACATAATATAAGTTTGCTTTTATTTTAGTTACATACAACATGATGCTACAGCACTAATCATACATTAGTATACAGTTTTTCCATAACTTGAAAGATTTGCTCTAAAATTGTATAGTATCCAATATAGTGTCAGAAAATAAAATTTCAGGATGCTCCTGCTCATTTTAACACTACTTTTTTTTTTTGCTAAAGGGTTAAACACACACTTACTAAAGGGTTAAGTATTGTCCCAAGCCTGGTAGAATTTTGATATCATCTTCTTTGGAATGCACTAGTGTTTGTTTTGATAAGCAAAATATCAGACAGTAATTAAGTCTTCTCTTTTAATCTACTATATAAAGTTTAGATCTACTTTGTTATTCTTGGTTTGTTTATTATAAATCACAACATACATTAATTAAAAGGAATTTTTTACCAATAAAGTAACTTAGACACTTGCTTTAGAAATAATAATTTTTTTTTTTTTTTCTAAAATGTTGTTAGTACTTTAAAATAATTCTGACTCTCCTAATGAACAATTTGAGAATGAAATACAGATATTTTAAAAATATGAGGTGTAATCATATAGTTTGGGGACTGACTTTGTCTTGAAATTGTGGCATCATAACAGATTGCAACTTGTTGCAACAGTTTCAGTGACTCATCTTGGCATAGTAATGTATGACTCATCTGTTTACCTACAGTTAGCCTGAATTAGCTCACTTTAAATAGGTGTTTGTCTCTCTCTTTTTTTTTTTTTTTTTTTCCTTTTTTTTTTCACATTTTAAAATGAGCGATTTTACTGAGTGCATTTGCATCAAATTTTATTTCAAATTAGAGAAAAGTGTGACAGAAATTCACAAAATTTAAAAACTATCTTTTGTGTCATTTGAAAACTTTTCAGTGGGTGTATAGAGTTTAAAGACAGCTGCTTGTCCATTGAAGATAATCTTACTCTGGCTATCCTTCAGCTTCAAAAACCAATGATTCAGTTGCTTGTGTTTGTAGTCATGTCAGGCGTGATTGACATTTAACTGTCCATGAAGTCGCCAATAAAATTGGTATTTCTTATGGGACATATCAAATAGTTTTAACACAAGATTTGGAAATGCAATACATTTCAGCCAACATTGTGCCTTGACTACTTTCTTATGATTACAGAAAGTGGTGAGTTCTTGCATGTAACTATCCACAAAATTTCTAATGAAATTGGTATTTCTTATGGGATATGTTCAATGGTTTTAACACAAGATTTGAATGCAGTGCATTTCAGCCAAGTTTGTGCCCTGACTCCTCGGTGATGATTATAGAAAGTGGTGCATTCTCGCATGTTAGGATTTTCTGATCCACACTTTGTTTCTTCCATCATGATCTGGTGAAGAATCATGGGTTCATGTCTATGACTTGGAAACAAAGGCCCAGTTTTTTGCACTGGATAACTGTCTTCTCCAAGGACTTGTCCAAAAAAGTAAGACAGTTGATCAAGTGTGAAGATCATACATATCATATTTTTTGACTCACAGAGTATTGTTCATTATGAAATTTTTCTGCATAGTTGAACAGAAAACCAGAAATACTACAAAACACTTCTATGGTGATTGTCCAATGCCATTCAGAGAAAAACCAGAAAAGTGTACTTTAGAGAATTTGCTCTTGCATCATGACAATGTCCCTGCATACTCAGCACTTTCTATTCAAGAATTTCTTGCAAAGCACTTCATTGCTGTGGTCTTCCATCCACCATACTCACTGTATTTATCTCTCTTTGGTTTTTTTTTTTTTTTTTTTTGCGAGCTTAAAGATACCTTTGAAAGATCACAGATTTGCAATGACTGAGGAAGTTATTCAGAATGATTTTTGGAACTATTATCAATTCTAAAAGAAGCCCATCTGGAATGCTTACAGAAATTGCAGAAGTGTTGGGATCAATATATACAGTGTGAAGGAGACTACTTCAAAAGAGGTCCACCTGAATTGCCAGTTAGCTTGATAAATTGTTTCCCAAATGTTAGTCCATAAACTTTTTGATTACACCAGTATAGTGTTTGAGGTGTGAAATGGTATGTTAGTACTGTTATTGTACTGTTAGTGAGCCATTTATTGACCTTTGTTTAAAATCTTTTAAAATTTGGTAATTTGCAGATGAAAATAAATAGATGAAAGAAAGTTATATATGTATATACCAAGAGTTGTTAGGAAAATGAAAAAACAATTAGAAAATATGAGAAATTTCAGAACTGTGTAATATCTTATAATCTTATAATATAAAAACATCATAATCCTGTTTCTAACAGAAATATTGCAAATTTTGTTTCTTATTTTAACAGAACGACATGGTTTGAAGAATCCCCAAAAAGTTGAGCAGCTACAAATGAAAATTATCAACTCCTTACGAGACCATGTAACATACAATAGTGAAGCTCAAAAGAAACAACATTACTTCTCCCACATTCTTGCCAAGCTCCCCGAGTTGCGAACCTTAAGTGCACAGGGTCTACAAAGGATTTTCTACTTGAAGCTGGAAGATTTGATACCTGCACCACCCCTCATTGAGAACTTAATTGTTGCCAGTTTACCATTTTAAATTCTTTTCAAGTTACAGCTTAAGAGAGGGGTAAGCATGATGATTGAGTTCATTCCTATATGTAATTTGCAGGAAGTCAAGTGTACAAACTGTTTCTTCATCAAACAAATCATTACAACTTTCCATTTTCTCTTTATTGTTATCTTATTTAATGAATGTAGGTTGATAATTTCTTTTCTTTTCATTTGGGTTGGGGGGAGGGTGAATATTTGCCAAATGTGCTCTTAATGCTTCCTTCAGCCATAGAGCTGCTCCCTAAACAGCATAAAGTCTTCTGTAGTGTTTAGAAAACAAACAAAAGACTGTAGTAGATGAAAATCATTAAAGAATGTGTTGGAATATTATTTTCCATACTCCATTTGCAAAAGACTGCAGAAGACTTCTGAAGATGTTTCTTTCTTAAAAACTCAAGAATGCTAAACATTTTGTTGTTTTTGATATTCAAATGACTTGAATGTATCTTGTTCTTAACTAATAGTAAATGCCAAACCTGTATAGAGTATATTACTCTTGGTGTTTTGATATCCAGTTTTCCAAATAATATCCAGATCTAGTCTTATCTTCTCAGCAACTAGTGCGTCTCGTACTATGTATAGATGTCTCTTAATATTTTTCTTTTTTATCTTTATTGTACAATTGGCAAGAACATTTATTTTTTATGTCCATAACAAATGATAGTAAATTTAATACAGAAAATTAAGATGAGAATATATATTCTTATGAAAGAATCATTAATATTAACAGAAGTTAAACTGCCATGTGGTAATTACTTAAAAAGATTGTGCATATACATATGTAGAGAGAGAGAGATAAGTAGAAATATACTAGATATAAATTGTCGGAATTTGTTAGAGCATTCTTTTACATTCATTTATTTTAATCAGTTTTACTATCATCATTAAGATTATCCTTGTATCTTTTACGGTGATATCACCTCACTGTCAGTATTTCTCAGTTATGAGAATTTGAAATTATTCTTAAATGGTGGAGAAAAAAGATGGAACTTCAAAATAAATTATTACTACAGATTTATTTTTATTATTTTGTGTAAATGTTTATTAAATAAATCCTGTGATTCCTCTTAAAAGAAGGATATGCATATATGCAAACCAGAAAAATATGCTTATCTGTAACAAATATGCCTTTTCTCCAGAAAATAAATTTTTATTTACTTTTATAAATAAAGATTTAAATTTTAAACACTTAAATTTTTATTTTTATTATTGTAAGTTTAATATATACACCCAGGCTATTAATTCTCTCACTTGGTATATCAACAGGAGGAATTTTTGTAATCCCAAATTTATTGCTCCTGTATTTCATTTAATTTTATGACCAAAGTGGGTATTTAGTATTGCCTAACCTGTTTGGATATGGCACACATTTAACAATTCTGCTCTTCTCTTTTACTACTTATCGAGAATTTTAATAATCTGTGATTGAGTTTAGCCCCAAAATTTTAGCAAGGTGAGATTTTTCATTTAGTTATAGTTTAGATCGCAGTTTAGAGGTTTTTTATTCCTGAATATTTTTTAATTATTTCTTCTACTTGAGATTAATAACTACAGCCCAGATTGAAGAAACCTCTAAGAATTTCTCCAGTCTTCAACTGGGTTTGAACTGAGAATTCTCCAAATGAGTGATAAGGGAGCAAAACCACTTTACTGTTGTGGAGGATTCAGATTTGCTGCTGTAACTACTTTACCCAAAAAGACATACACTTTTAAAACTGTTGTTTTGTTTGTGACGACCTTATATGTATATATCAAATGCAATTATAATAAAAAACTTTTATTTGCTCCATTTTTTTGTGATTCATTTTTGTTGCCTTGTCATAGTGAATTCATAATTTTTGGAATTTGTCCAGTTTTGTCCAATTACAACACAAGTACAGTGTTATGCTAAATTAATGTCAGTTTTTACATCAGCCTAGCTAATTATTTGATGCTGTAAAATCTTCTGGTTTCAGCCAGGATGCAGTCATTGGCACCCTCTCTTTCCAGATTGAACCATCCATTGACACACATCCGGTACTGTTAGTATGGCTTGTCTATGTCTGTAATAGCTTTTTCATCCTCTCACAGTGTAACTGTAATCCTCATTTTTCTCTTAGCCTGCATTCCACATTTTATCACAGTTTTAGGAACTTTTTTTTTCTTCCCCACTTAGTTTCATATTTACTGATATGGCAGTATTGTGTTCTAAAATTATTCTGCTTTTTTGTAACATCCTCAATGACATATATCTTTTAATGTAAGTGAAAATCTTTTCAGTTTGTTATGGTATTGTTTCAGTATTAGTAGATGATCCAAGCAGTAGTTGATGAAATTACTTGGTGGGTAGCCAACACCACAAGCAACCAGCATTTAACTTTTTAGAATCAACATGTGTTTTTTGTTTCTGTTATTTTAATTGATGTAATTGTTAGATTTTTGTTTTTGATATTTCTGAACTGGATTTATGGTTCTTTAATAATTTTATTGCATTTTACAAGATGGGAAGAATTTCACTCCATTGGGACCTTAGACTCATATAATTCATTCACTAACATTGCAAGTCCATGATCAAAAATAGCTACGTTTATTCTGCAATTTTGTTCTCGTATTGGACATAAGCATTTTTACATGACACTATTTCAACATTTTCCAGTATGCATAATTCTTAAGTTTCATAATTCTTTCTTAGCAGATTAAATTAAATTACATTATATCCTTTACAAGACTAACATTATTGTCTTAAACTACATTAAAGGAAAGAAGTGTTCTTTAAATACTTCAGGTCATGAATACATCATTTTTCTTTTCTTATACCTTCCTTATTTAAAACAGAAATGTCAGTATTAACTCTAACAATTTTAATTACAAGAATATATTCTCCTTTCCTGAATTTACTATACTTCTTTACTTAACTATCCTGAAACCACTTAAATTTATATGATCACAATTTTAAATGTAAATGTTTTTTGATACCAATTGCCTCACCATTATTTGGAGGCAGCTAGAATTCTTACAGCATCCTTCTCCGTCATCACAGTGGTTGTAATTATTCAAAACAATAAGAAATCTTTCTATTTATTAGGGTTTTTTTTTTTTTTTTTTTGCTGTTATGAATAACGATTTTTGTTGTATTATGATATTCTTCAGATGGTAATGGTTTTGGTTTGTAGCAAGAATCACGGGCTATAAACATTACCAGATGTGCTAAACTTCAGCCATCCCAGAGCGATTAGCTGTATAATTTGCATCTTTATCCATTATTTGTTATTTATTTTATTTTTTAATATTTTTTCCCTAGATACTTAATATAATCTATATACATGATATGCCAGATATGTAATGTATATAGACTTAACAAGAACATTTAAGTTCATTTACCACACTATTATTCACTACTTGCAAAAAAAGGATTAACTGTGAGTTATTCTGTGATATTTCAAACTCAAAAATAAACATTTACCTTTTTTTGATAAATAAATTTTGATTGCAATAACCATTATTTCAAACCATTATCAGTAATGGTTATTGTAAAGTAAACAATAACTTGGAAGATAGCTTTGTTATCTTCAACGACACTGATTTCTAGGCAAGATCATATATCTCTTGGGGATTACCCTGACTGCTAATCTCTCTTGGCATAAGCATATTATAAATATTGCTTCTTCTGCATTTAAAAAGCTGGATTTTCTCTTTCGCTATATTGTTCCCACATCTGGGGCTTCTCTCAGGCTTCTAGATTCCATTCAAAACAGGGCAGTTAGGTTAATTAATGACTCATCTCTAACAAAGTCTCTCCACTCTATCTCATAGACATTCTGTTTCTGCTGCATGCCTTTTCTATAGATACTTCCATGGGCACTGGTCTTCTGAATTGGCTTCTATAATTCCTGCTCTCTCTCTCAAAGCAGTCCAAACATGTGCCGCAACTAGGTAACACTGTTTTACTGTCCAACTTCACTGAACCAACTTTTCTTCTTCCTTATTCATCATCTGTTTTTTGGAACAACCTTCATATGTATTTCTTGAAAATTACAATCTACAAAAGTTCAAGTCTAATGTTAACAAATATCTCTTTTCATCTTCTCAACCCCCAACCCATGCACAGTACTAAGAGGTATTAGAACCTACAGTACTGTGCATGACACTATTGTATGGCAATATTTTTTTTAGTGAAAACCCCAATTTTTTTTAATTAAAAAAAAAAAAAAAACTTATTCCCAAGTTTGAAGGAGCACCAAGAATAAATCACAGGTAATCCTTCTTTCTTTTTGCAAAAAAATTCTTTTATGTCTTTCCTTTTGCTTAATAAAATTGAAAAATATATATGAAATCATTTGCAGTCAAAGCTAAGTCTCAAAATCATTTCAAAAAATTTCATAATAAATAAATTTCACTATAAAAAAACTATTGAATTTAGTGACCTTGTATGAAAATCAGTGGTGCACATCTTATCTGTTCAATTTTTAAAAAATTTTTTTTATTAAATTACTGATTGGAATATTTACTACTTGTGAAACATTTACTAGTCGGCAGTGGTTGGTTGTACTGGTTCTGTCATTCAATTACAATTTTTATTAAAATTGTAATCAAGTCTCAAAGACTTTACTCTTGAAACATCTCAGGTTTTTTTACATTTATCATTTAGTAAATATGAAAGTTTTTACTAATTGGTAATTTTCAAATTTTGTTAAGTAAGATAAATGCTTTGCCCCAAAACATTTATCTTTAAAAGTTAGTTTTGTTGTCTATTTACTTATTAAATTATTAAAAAAAAACTTATTAAAAAAAAAAAAAAGTTCTGTTTTGTTTGTGTTGAAAAATTCTTTAAATTGATCTTCCATAAATTTTTTTCAAAACATTCTTTTTTCAAATCTTATATTCTTCATTATTAACATTTGCACCTTCAGCAGAAACTGTTGTCAGCAAAATCCCATGTCTGTTTTTGGATCTATGTAACAAAACCATGCAGACTTAAATCTGGGGCCAATCCATTTATTTTGCATACTGCAAAACTTTCTCTTTAATTAAAGTCCTGAAGAGTAGCAGGACCATTTATTATTTACCATATTTTCCACAAGTTATATTGATCCATTTTAAAATTACTCTTTTGATATCTTTGTATATGCAGAGTCACATCTGTTTCCTATCAGAAGTTCCTTCATTCACTTGTTCCAAAATAAAATTTTGATTTTTTAAAAATTGTTGATGAACTGTTTTGTGGGATAACAAATTTTTCAGCAGTATATTGAATACCTTCTGTACTTCTTTTAATGCTTCTTCAAATGCTTTTTTCTAATGAGTGCTATTTTAAGATTGCATGTACTTATCGAACAAAAGGACATGCCAACTCAACTATACTTAGCATGCCTAATGCTGTAATAAGAAAGCATTGAATGAGATTCCCAGCCAAAACTTTATTACAGAGGTAATATTCTAATTAAAAATTTAAGATTTACGTAAAAAAATATTTTGTAAAAAGAATTTTGTTATCGAGATGTATGTTATAGAGGGAGTTTAACTGTATATGAAGTTGGTTATTTTCTTTGATCACTCTAATGCCAAAGAAAATTAAAAATGATTATTAAACTCTAAATTATGGCTTAAAGTATAAATAATTAGCATAAAGTACTGCTAATTATTTATACTATGCACAAAAGGTAAGCAGGGGTGACAGGATTTATTCAATAAACTTTAATTCTATTATTTTAGATAAAACAAGCAGCAGAACCAAAAGTGTTTCATCTTAGTTCATCCACAAAGTGCAATATTATTGTTAGTCAGTGCTCAATGCCAATTGCTTCTCTTATTGATTTTGGCGTCTAATTAAGCTTGAGGAAAAACAGAGTTTTTGTTTATAAAATGCATTTCAATATATTTATGGCAATAAATAACTTGTAGGCATAAGTTATATACTTATGATATTATAAATATTATAAACTTGTTATTTGTTGTATTTAGTATATGCAGCTTTACTGAATTTTCAGAAAACTGGAAATTATTAGTATAAAATTTCCATTTGGAAATGTTGAAGTTCTAAATAAGAATAAATTCTGGATTGTTGCATAACTTCACAGTATTTAGGAAAAGTGTAATAAAAAAAATAAACCATATTCTGTTCATAGCATAAGATGCTGTGGTTTTATGTAGATACTGCAAATGTATATAATTTCTTTATACTCAGAAGGTGCTACATTTGTTGGTCTGTCCCACTTTACTAGTTGAGGACAATAAATTGGTTGTGTTTGGTTGTATTTTAATGCTGTAGCAGTTTGTATATATATATGTGGCTGTGTATGCTATGTGTCTTTGTTTTAACTCTAGTTTTTAATATAAGTCTCCTGTTTTGTTCTCTAAGAAAATACTTTGTGCATATTGTTGGGGTCACATTATCAAAGGGAATGATAAATATTAAATATTTGTGTGTGAAATAAATTCTAAGTGGTCAAGCTGATAAACAATTTTTGATTTTTATTTAACTTTATTACTATTTTGAAATGTTTCATCTTTTTAAAGTAACAAGGTATTTATTTCATATAGATACTATTGTTAATATTATGTAATGTTAACAGTTATGTAATTTTAATATGCAATGTCTACTCCATGTAATGTAATGTAAGTTAGGTCCTTGGAACTAAAACAACTCCCCCTTTTTTTGGTTTCTTTCTGCAATCTTAAAATGATATACATATGACAGCAAGAATCAGTTATTGTGACACATCTTAAGTATGTGTATGCTATCTCTTTCCTTCTTAATCAAACTGCATCTATGTTTTAGGTTTGCATAGCATATCTTTGGAAAGTCAGCTAGGAAGAACAATTCCCTAAAATATTACCAAATATATTATTATATATATGTGATATATATACACAGAACAGTAGCAACCCACATTTGGTACCTCTAAATTAAGATTTTCACATATTTGCCACTTTTATAAATATAGATTTTATTTTTATTTATTTAAAATTTATATTTAATAATATATAGAATACATAATTTATTTTATATTATAAGCTGCTTCTGTTTACTTTAAATCTAATGGCTCTGTCTTTGACTTTTGCTGTCAATGCATAAACCCTTACTATTTTGAAAGTGAGCTGTCTGTCAGTCTCTTAATTCATTAGCCATTCATGATATTAACCCTTGCTAAAAAATTGTTTCTGCTTTTCCACCCATAAAGAACACACCCAATAACTACCCCCAAAGAACATGATATATTTCATGAACGGTTAAGCTACAAAAAAGAATCTCTCAAATATTAGAGCATTTAAATTTATTTGTATAATTAACATGTTCACTTTCACATATATTTGAGAGAGCACATTCAATGCCCCATAATTTTTGGAATTTTTGAGAAATAACAACGTTCCAAAATCAACATTCTGTTGAGAAGCCATCATTTCATTATGAGAACTTAAAATATTTCTTCAGCCATTTATTTTTCATTCAATTTTTCTTCTTGCTTTATTATATACACCATTTTGAAATTGCAGAAAGAGCATTAAATTTTGTTTTTTAAGGTAATTTGTAATATATAAATAGTAATTATCTCAAATTCAAAAATATTTTTGTTCATATTTTAATCTTAAACAGGCAGTTTTTTTATGGGGTGTAACGTTATGTATAGGGCTAGTGCAATGATAAATGAGAGAAATTATTTTTATTATATTAGTAAGCCTCTAAAGTCCTTTACTGTGTCCAGCTTTAACCTTTTCGATATTTGAATTAGTCATATCCAATATGAGTATATTATTTAATTTGGTCTTCATGCCATATTGTGAACAGAATAAGATGAAAAATTAAATGTAAAAAAATAGATAATTTTTGTCTGTTTAATGTATAATACCATATAATAAAAACTTCATCATTTATTTGCAGCTATTAAGAGAGAAAGATAACTTGATAAGATCAAAATTTTATCTGTTTTTACTGTTGAAAACAAACTAACAAAAGAAAAGTCTAGTATTTTGTTTCATATATCAATTTTGATATCTTTCATTTGAGGAAGGCTAGTAGCAACAAACTAGTTGGAAAGTTTGTAAGCACTTCCCTTCTAGTAGTTTTTAGGTATAATAGTTAGTCATAAATATTGGATATTGTTATGTACTTAAAAATGGCTGTTTGAATTCATAATGCAAACTATACTACTTGATAAGGTAAAAAGGTTTGGCCATTTGAAACTGAGTATCCCATTTTATCTGTTGATGAGATTTCAAAATTTCATCTGTTTTTACTGTTGAAAATGAACTACTTCAACTCTAGAAATAACTAGAGTTGAAGAAACTATATTTTTCAAATGGTATAATTCATTTCAGATATAATAGAAGCATTACTTAAAGGTCTAAATTTTTTTTTTAATTTTAAGCACAAACAAAGCACAAAATAAAAACATGTCTGTATACACACGATGGCTCAAGCTTTAATATCGTGTTGAATGCAGTTGTCATGTGTTAAAAATACTGTAGTAAAATCAACTTGTGTTAATTGTTATGGAGATAGTCTAGTCCATGAATTATTAGTTTCATTTCAGTGGTGATATTTAAATTAAGTATGCCATTGATAATTTTTTAGTATTTGGTTACATTTATTCTTAGATCCTTATTATATCATGAAGTTATTTATTTTTTTTTTAAGTATTTCATTGATAAGTGTTCTTTTCTTACATGTAGTGTTTCAATTTATATAAATTAGCAGTCTGTAACTCCGAAGGAATTCATCGTTCACTGTAACCATTCTTACAGTTTCATTATTAAAATATTTGGCAGTATAAAAATTAATTGTGAATGATCAGAATTACCATTCTGATATTTGCATTCCATGTTTTCCATATTGTAACATTCATGGTTCATAAGTAAAAACTATTATCCAAAATATGTCTTTCAGAAGAAGCTACTTCAATATGAACCATACTTAAAACCTTGATTCAAATCATTATTTGTGAATGTTATTTCCTTCTGTACCCATCTTTGTATGCTTGAAGACTTAAAAAGAAAAGAATTAGAGGTTTTTTTGTCCATATTTTCATTATGATTTTACCAGTGAATCATAATCTGAGTGATATGCCTAGTGTAAGAACAAAATATTGTACAATAAAATTGAGTTTATATAAAGATTATCATTGAAAGAACATATTTCTAAGATTTACAGTATAAAAGTTTAAAACCACTGTAGATATTAATTTATTTTTCAGACTTTAGTGCAAAAAATTCAGCTTTACTGTAACTAAAATTTTAGATTATGTTAAGTCAATTACTAATCTAATGCATTTATTCAGCAAATAATTTGCTCATGGGAATGTTTCTAGGAAAACATGACATTAATTTAACAGTGCATTTTCTTTTTGCTATCTTTCTGTATCTCCTTTTGAGCATGATCCATCATGAATGACAATAACAGGAATTGTACCACATCTCCTTTTTATCTGCCAAAATCTAGTTTTTGGGAATTATGTGCATTTATTTATTCTTTCACTAGTCATATTTACAATAAGGGGTGCATTTGACAATGTTATGGAGAAGTTTAGCAAAAAGAAACTAAATTGGCATATTTCAAAGTTGGAAATAGTGAGGAAATAACTTCCTAAACATAGCACAATTTTTGGTCAATATTTTCACTATTCCATAAAGAATAACATTGACTTGCTTGGGAGGAACAGTATTTGGACAAAGTTTCTGTTTGTTGTGAGATACAAATGTTAATTTATATATGTTTAAATTTTAGAATGAATTATATTTTTAAAATAAAAACAATTAGTATAATAAATATGGTCTATAGACTGTTAATAACAGTAACTAGGATATTATAAGCAAAGAAAACTAAATGTAAATGCTAACAGTGAGATTTTAGGTCCAAGTCATATGCCTAGAAATCTTAAGAGTACCAAAGATAAGTTTTAATTGACCCTCTTGTAGTAACCTAGTTCTTTACTTCAGCTAAGGAAGCATTATATCACTTTAAGACAGCTTGGCGATGAGAAGTATACTTATAAGCAGCTTTGGTTCTTCATATTTATGGTAGTTGACTGAAAACAGCGGCGAAATTCAATACAGTTTTAGTGCCATGCATTGTAGAAAGAGAAAGCATATTGTTTTGGTATTCTTAGCTCATAGTTAAAAAAAAAAAAAAAAAATGCAAAACATCAGCATCAAGTTGCTGCTATACACATCAATGAGGTAATCTATGCAGATATCACAGTTGTAATAACATGATAATATCTTTGTGTTGTTTTCAGCCAGTTACCGTTTTTAATACTCATATACATGTTATGTTTATTCATATGCATATGTTATGGATGTGTTCATACTTTTAGAATATTTAGTAATGTTTTACAATACTCTGTTTATTTTTAATATACATTTGCATATTTTATTGCAATTTTTCAAGTCATATCATCCACCTCTGTATGTATTGTATCTATGGATGTTAACATTGTCAGTGCAAACAGTTGAATGTACCTGGACCAATGTATGTACAGTATTCGTTTGTAAATATACCATCTGTTACATAAAATACTATTTAATTTGTGTTTCTTTTGCACACACCACATAGATTTATACTTCTCAGTATAAATCATCTTAACTTTTCAATGCAAAGTACATAAATTTGCAACTAGTCTGCTGTAAGGAGTTTTTCTGGAGATTTAAACACAAGTTGTTATGCTATCATTAGATAAGCAATATGCTTATCACTCTGCAATTGGAAAATGTAAAGAAGTACACACTAAAAGATTTTTGTAAGATGGACATACAAGGGCTGTTTTTAAAGTAAGGTAACGTTTATGAAAAAATATTTAATCACACAACACCAAACAAATGCACATTCAAGTACTTATCCACTGTATCATAAGGACAGTCATACCCAGTGTATAATCCTTGTTAACCTCACCAAATTGGTTCCCGCCAGATGTTTTTCAAATGCCTGAAAAGATGAAAATCAGGAGCAAGGTTGGGAAAATGATGGATGAGTAAGCACCTCTCATGCTGCCACCTATGCTGTCATGACAGTGCAGATGGCATGTAATTTATACATGCCATCTGCACTGTTGGACCATCTACAACTCAGTTGCTGATGAAATTTCTTCAAACTTAGTATTCAGACGTTGGATAACTTGCAACATACACACCTCATTTGTTTATTTTTCAAGTAGGGCAGCCATTTTGATTTAGTCACCCAATATCTACAAAGGTGTGCAGAATGCTGTAGTATGAAGAGAAACATTGCATACTATGACTTTTATTCATGTGATGTTAATAATATCCCAGGCTCTAATTGAACATTTATCACTCAGTGACTAGTTTGTGGTTCTATCATAATTTACCTAAATAATTAAGTCAAAACTGAATTTAGTTTTACCTAAAAGAGCTCCACACTTTATTATTAATTTAATATTTATTCTAGAAATTCCATTCAGGTCAGCTATCTAAATGGAAATTTGCCCTCAACTTTGAGCATCCAGTCAATTTAAAATATCACTGTATTCTCTCTCCCAAATGCCACCAACTCATTACAAATCAGTAACTATTGGGAGAGCAGTTTATGCTGAGGCAATCATACTTATTTCTCAGTGAGCTGTCTTTTCAATTGCCAAAAAGTGTGCCCCAAGATTGAGAAAAACTGTATTCAATTTAACAGCAGTCCAATCACTCAGTGTATTGTGATTATTACACTTTTAACTCCAAAGTATGGCTCTTGACAAAAGTTTGGGTAGAACCAGCCTAGTGTAGTATTATACCCATTGATGGCTGTACTCATAATTCTAGTCATGTGCATGCTGCAATAATACCCTCACCTTTAGAATCATTAACATGTCCTAATAAGAATATTTCTTATTCAAATTTTGGTTTTAAAAAAACTTGTAGTAAACAGGAACCAAATAACATAGCTGTACAAAACCATTAAAATTAATGAAAATACTTCATTTTCCATTAAATATGAACTTTAAAATTTTAAGATATCTGGAAAGCATTGTTAATTTTTCTTTAATTTCTTATACCAGATTTTTCAATTTTTAATTTTGCATCCAGTAATTAATCAACCACAGTAATTAATCCCTTTTCAAAAGGTTAATTACTGAACTTCTGTGGGATGTGAAACTTAATTGCTGTGGTCCAATAAAAATTTTATATAAAGGAAAGGAGTGACATCAGCAAAAAAGGTTTCGAGAACTACCAACTTACACTGATGAGCCAAAACATTATGACCAGCAAGTTGTTATACAAATCGAAGCAACTACAGGTGAACTACAGTGCATGTGCAGGTCAGGACATGGTATAAAAAACACCTGATACTGAGCTGTATTAGTCAGTTACTCTTGTTCTTCAGATGGGAAAGGCAACAGACTTAAGCAAGTTTGACAAAGGCCAAATTGTAATGGCCAGACGACTAGGTCAGAGCATATCCGAAATGGCACGGCTGGTGGGGTGCTCGCGGTTAGCCGTGATAAGTACCTACCAAAAGTGGTCTGAGGAGGGAAAACTCATGAACCACTGGCAAGGTGTTGGTCGACCACGGCTCATCGATGCTCGAGGTGAGCGAAGGCTCTCTCGGATGGTACATGGCAATAGAAGGGCGACTATGGTGCAACTAGCCGGTAATTGGAATGCTGGTGACGGGAGTAATGTGTCACAACATGCAGTACATTGAACCCTGCTGAAAATGGGGCTGTGTAGCTGCAGGCCACTCAGAGTGCCCATGCTAACCACAGTTCACCGATGACAGCGCCTACAATGAGCACGAGAGCATTGAAACTGGACCTCGAGTGATTGGAAGGTTATCTGGTCCGATGAATCACGTTTCCTGTTGCACCATGTGTGCGTCATTTACCCAGGGAAGTGATGGCGCCTGGATGCACCGTGGGACGAAAACAAGCTGGTGGCAGCAGTGTCATGCTTTGGGCAATATTCTGCTGGGATACCCTGGGTCTAGTCATCCATGTGCCAGGCACTCTGACATCTACCACTTACCTAAATGTCATTGCTGACCAGGTACACCCTTTCGTGGCAACAGTCTTCCCCTCTGGCAGTGCCATCTTTCAGCAGGATAATGCACCATGCAACACCGCCCAGTTTGTTCAAGACTGGTTCGCAGAACATAAAGACTTCCAGGTATTGCCCTGGCCTCCAAATTCCCCAGAGATCAATCCATCAAGCATCTGTGGTTTGTGTTTGAACTCCACTCTGCAGCATCTCAACTATGGACCTTACAGGAGTTAAATGATCTGCTGGTTATGTGTTGGTACCAGATACCACAAGACATATTTAGAAATTTTGTAGTGTTCATGCCTCACTGGGTACAAGCTTTTTTGGCTGCACATGGAGGACCAACACCATATTAGGTAGGTGGTCATAATGTTTTGGCTCATTGGTGTAGATTCTACAATAGGCTCCTAATTTTTGCAACCCCAGTTTTTAACCAAAGTCATACTTGAGATCTGTAAAATCATTTGCTCCAGGAAAACAAACTGCAATATTTTTTGTTTACATCTTTTCCTTTTTTTATATCCTACAAGTACAAAAATACATTTTCCTAAATGCCATTTCTCACCATGCACTCATGTTAAACCTTATGCAGCAACAGAAAAAGTTGATTCAGCTGCATGTAAGTGAAGGCAGTCAGTAGAAAACTATAAGCAAATCATAAACCAGTGGCGTAGCTATGGGGAGGCGGCGGGGGCAGTCTGCCCTGGGCAGCATTTTTCATGTGAGACAATTTTATTTTTTGACAATCTATAGAACAGCAACTGAGTCATGAAATAGACTTTGACAATGTCATCCAAGATTTTGCTAACAGAAAAGTAAGAAAAATAACATTTTAGAATGTTGGAATTAAAGTTTTGCCTCAAAAATAAACATAGTGTTTTAATTTATTACCCTATATGTCATTTTGACTTTTTGAGTATTTTTGGTGTGTATTGAGAGGGATGGTAAACTCAGGGACTACCCTGGGCAGCAAAAGCTTTAGCTACAGTAGTCACAATCTGCATGATCATTGCATATATATAGTATGAACCAAAAGTAAAGGACCACATAGGAAAGTCAGTAAAACAGCTTATTGACTTCCTTACGTGGGTTGTAAAATTTATAGAGAACAAATATAATTGGTCTTCCACGGCAAGTATAGCATTTGTCAGATGTCATGTTTTAATTTTTTTTATTATTTTGTAAATTAAATCAAACTCCCAATGTACCTTTGCCCACCAATATTCTCTAACTGGTTATGCGTAGTTTTTCATTTCAATACATTATGAATTCCAAGACAATGTTGCATTTGGCATTTAACAGACATCTTTGCTTATCAAGTGAGCAATGGTGTCTTTCTTCTAGGCAATTCCCATATGACTTGTGAGATGCCAGCAACACTGATTGATTTGATTTTTTTGATTTGGTAGTTGTTGGCGCATCGGCTTCTGTGGCCATATTGCACCTCCCAAGGTTTTTGCAGTACTTTGATCCAAGCCCGAGGCGGGAATCGAACCCGCAACCTTTGGGTTGCCGGGCAGGTACTTTACCCGGTCGGCTACCAGCCAGCAACACCTATCTAATCTTGCCCTAGAACTTTATTTCATTAGCTAAATGTGAACAGCTGACAAAAAAGATGTTCATGTTGCAGTTACCAGATCAATCAATCAATCTGGAAGGGTTCAGTGATCTTAAATGCTAAAAATATATATATATATATTTATTGGTTTCTCATTTATTGTTGTTCAATATTTAATTCAATTCACTTCAGCTCATAATTAATAATGACCACCATCTTCAATTCAGTAAAAAAAAAAAATTAAAACAAAAAGGGGTATCTCACAGATGCCACACACCACATGTGTCATTGTTAAATTGAGGCCATAAGTGACAGAAGGTAATACTACAAGAAAAATACATAAATGTCAATTGTATCCCAGTAATCAGCCAGAGGGATTTACAGACAGAAAGGAAAAAAAAAAAAAAAAAAAAAATTGCAAAATCAATTACTCATTTGAAGCAGAATGAAATACAGTACAAATTAAAGGAAATACACCAAGTCCAAAGTAAAACAGGATTTGGCAATAAACCAATCAAAGGCACATCCAGCTCTATATTAAAAGTAAGGATCAATGCTCCAGTAGATAAAAAAAAAAAAAAAGACATTAATGGCTATATTAGTGAAATGGTACTTTTGTTCCTTGATAGGAAAAGTTCAAGAACAAGGTTGTTGTACAAGGACAGACTGAATTTACTGCTTTGACTAATAAATAATGTAAGAAGTCCCTGTGTTGATGTTGCCATTAACTCAAGTGAATAGACAAAGACCTCCCACTGTCTAGAAATTCCAGACCACTTTAACTGAAGGAAGACCAAGGTTCTTTAAAAGTGGTGTCTGGGAGGACACCACTCATAACTTGTCTTCCCAAGAAGCCACTTCAACATCCAGATTTCAAGCAATGCAACAAGCTAAGAATGACCCTAAGGTTATATTGTACTGCAATAGACCCAGTTGGGAGGAGTCAAACTTACAAAACAAAATACTTCAGGACTAGTTTATGTTCTCACACTTTACACATATCGACTGAAACCCCAATACAGCCTCAAATGTTTTGCTAGCAAAATAATCCCTAAAGATGGAATTTGAGTAACATGATACCTGAACATTTTACCATGGACGACAGAGAAAATGGATGATCAGCAATTTGGAACAAAGAGAATCTGAGTAGATGGCAGGCTGTAAATCATACATTTTCAGCCTGCAGTCATGGATTGAAATGAAGCCCAAAATAATGAATATAAATCAAGCTAGAAACAGTTAGATATTTTACTAAGGAACCAAAAGTGTGGAAAATAAAAACATTGAGAGAACAGTCCCGTGCAGATGAATAAAATGATTCCTCAGCATCATTGTTTTAAAAAGACAGAAATCATTCTGCCAAAATGCTTCTCAAAACTAATACGATAAGCCTAGAAATCCCAAAACAAGACTGCAACACAATAAATGGGGATATATATACTGACAGAATCAAAGCTGATGCATTATCAAAGAAGAACATGCAAATCAACACCAGTGTTGCATACAAGGTGGACTCTTCCAATCTCTTTTAGCTAGCAAGTTAGCTGGAATAAGTTGCCTCCATGGGTGGAGGTTGATAGCTTGGAGATGTTCAAAGGTCAACTACTCAAGAGAGTCAAATAGGTAGTTTATTTTTTGAATGGTGCAGCAAGAGCCTCAGCTTCCTTGCACCATATGGTTAATACTAATTAGCTGCTGTACAAAGTTGATTATCAATGTCTTTGAAACAATAATGGACTTATTTAATTGGTTTGCAAAAACCAGATTTAATAAAAATGCTTTCCAAAAGGTTTTGGGGTGGAGGGATCAGTGACGTGATAAAAAACACACTACAAATCATCTCATCTATTTAAGCACTTCCTTATGCCATTTTTGTAGGAATCACTTTGCTCTCAAAACCATTACTTCTGCATTACCAAAAAATGCTAAAGATATGCAGAAAGGAAGCAGTCAATTCCTACTTTTAAGTAGTCTCATATGGACTGATCAGGTACTCTGACTAGGGGAAAAAATTTTAGGGTATCACAGAAAATTAGGAAAAATAAAAATTTTGATAATGCTAATGGAGTTACTAATCGCCCTTTCTTGAAAAGGCAACAATTATAGGCTATTACCTGCACTTGCAATCGAGAGTACGGACCGACAACAATCAGAATCGCACTTGAATTATGGTTGTACATCGCAGGCCACACTTGTACAATTATGAGTATCTCACAGAGGTGTTGAGAGTAATGGTATGATAACCCCAGGGGCTCACATCTGATGAGTATGGGCTTGGCACACCCAGGCTCCTGAGCTGGATATCATCATTCCTCTCTTTCTTGGCAATTCCCTTTTACTTCTGACCCCACCCCCAGGGTAAAAAAAATTTTTTTTGGCTGGTGCAGCAAAGCCTCAGGCTTCCTTGCACCATATGGCTAACAATAATGTTATGATTTAGCAATAAATATGAATTAGAAGAAATGTAAACAAAAATTAGAAGAAATTCATTTCGTTTATGCATTCATCTATTGACAAACCTCTTGCAAAATTGTATCATATAACTACACAAATTGGCCTCTGTAGCACACGCTCTGAGTAGACTGGGGTTCAAGCCCCTGACTGCTAAATACAGTCAATCTGCCAACCACTACTGGGACCAGCGTGGCAGATTATGGTCCATTTCCTTCAACATAAATTGTTGAGGAGGCTTCCATCTTGCAGTGGGTTGATAATGGCTGAAGTTTTACTTTTTTTTTTTTACATGAATTTCATTTTGCAACCACAATGCCATACTCTGTATCTTTAATTGCTGCACAGCATTAACAATTATTAATGCTCCTCTCTACTGAGACATTCTTTAAAATAACACCCACCTAAAGTCCCTACTATTCTTAGAACTAACATATTACCTTTGTACTACAAGCAGTTGCTGTTCCAAACACATTGAAAGTAGCTCCATTGTTATTCATACAGGGTGATCCAATTGTTGATTTTCACACAAATCTTCAACATTCTTTGTGCAAGGTTATCATTATGAGAAAGTACTGTGCAACAATATTTGAATTTTAATAGTACTGAAAATTTAAAATAATAAAATTAATTATTATGGACACATGGTCAAATTTAATTTAAAAAAAACGACAAAACCAGAAAAGATAGATGCTGGAATATCAGGAAGTAATAAAATGATACAAGAATCACCTGCATGTACAAAGAGGAATATGAATCATTTTTGCAATATGGATTTACTTTTAACTCTAATCAGAATGAACAGCAACCAGTGTGTTTAATTTGTAATGAAACTTTGAACCCTGCAAAATTAAGACATCTCAAAACTAAATGTGCTGACTACTCCAGTACGCAAGTAGAGTATTTTGAAAGACTTAAAATCCTTAAAACAAGAAAAGCAATTTTTCAAAAAATTGTAAGTGTTCAAGAAAAATATTTAATTGCATCTTATGAAGCATCATATTTAACAGCAAAAAGCTAAAAACCATATAGGATTGGTGAAGATCTTATTTTGCCTATTGCAGTACAAATAACAAACAATTCATGGAAAAAAATACAGATTATATAAAATTCCTTTGTCAAATGAGTCAGTAAAAGAATTTTGGAAATTAGCAATGACCAGTTCCAGCAACTTATTGTAAGAATTAAAGAAATTTCCAAATTTGCTATTCAGCTGGACAAGTCGACAGACATTTCAGGTTTAACACTACTGTTAACATATGTCAGATTATGTATTATGATGGCAATGTACGGGAAGACTTACTCATTCTGTCAGCCATTACATAGACAACAGGTGAAAATATTTTTCAGAAAGTGGATGAATTTTTCAAGGAAGGTCTAGAATGGAGTGACTGCATTGGTATATGTACTCACAGTGCCAGAGCAATGATAATAGGAAAGAATGCTAGATTTATAGCCAGAATTAAATCTGCTAATAATAAACACATTGCTTTTACTCTGTCATGCATCAAGAGGCACTTGTGGCTAAGAACATTATTAATTAGCCATATGGTACAAGGAAGCCTGAGGGTTATGCTGCACCCAGCAAAAAAAAAAAAAAATTTCAGTAATCCAGAGAAAGAGCAGTAGAAAGAAATCAACAAGAGGAGAATGGTGATATCCAGCTCAGGACCCTGGGGTGTGCTAAGCCCATACTCACCAGATGTGAGCCCCTGGGCTCACATCTAAATACTGTACAAGATGCTTTAAAACTTATCAATAAATGTAGTGTAATTAATAGCACCTTTTTGCAAATCTATGCCAGGATCAGATTATGATAAATTGTTGCTGCATACAGAAGTAAGATGGTTGTCCAGGTTGTTTGAGACTAATGGAGTTAAAAAAAAAAAAAAGTGTTATTTTTGTCTGAAAATAACTGATTTTGCAAAACTTTTTCACAATGACATTTGGCTTTGAAAATCATCTTGTTTATCAAATATATTTGAGAAACTCGAGCTGAATATGTCTGCAGGGAGAAAACATTAATATTTTCCTTCTGAAAGATTAAGTCCAAGTGTTTATGAAAAAAAATAAATAAACATATGGAAGAATAAAATGACTCATCTGAAATGTTTCCATGTATGGAAAAGTTTATTAGTGCAAATAATTTCAGTTTTAATCTGATAAAGCAGATTATACTTTATCATTTGATATGCTTGGAAAATCAGTTTTGTAAATATTTTCTTCCAGATTTTATAACTGATCATTTTGATTGGGTTCAAAAACCATTCATTGTACAAAACAAGGTAAACATCCCTCATTGCAAGCTCAAGAATTTGTAGGGCTTTCTAGTGATGGAAATCTTAAGCTTGAATAAATCTCTTAAATGCTTTTTGGCTTCAGGTTAAAGCTGAATATTCAATACTCTGATCTGACAATGAGCACTTCTACCATTTGCCACCACTTATGTAATAGTGACATGTGATGCAAGCATATGAGCTTATGTAGCATCAGCCAAAAGAAAAAATTCACACAACCATTCCCTCTAAATGTTTGTCCAGTTCCTCCTTAAATTTATTTAACCTATCAACTTCCACAACAGATGGATGTTTGTTCCAGCAATTAACCACCTGCTGGCTAAAGGCAAATTTCTGCACATCTATTCTACATCTGTCTTTCCTCAATTTGAATTTATGCCCCCTTAGGTTTATAATCTAAAAAGTGGAAGAATCCCACCAGAATTCAGTGTGCTCAACCCATTCAAGACCTTATGTACCTCAATCAGATCACCTTGCAGGTACCTAGTCTCCAGCCGCTGCAATTTGCAGAACTTAAGCCTCTTGGTAAGAGGATCCCTTCATTCCCATCACAAATCTTGCCATTCTCTGTACACACTCAAGCAAAATCCACATCCTTCCTAAAATGAGGCCTCCAGACCTGTACACAGTACTCAAGGCATGGCCTGACCATTGCCTTATACAGGGGAACAACCTCCTATTCCCCACTAGCAAAATTCCTGTATATCATTGATAAAACCCCATGACCTGCTCTTGCAGCCTGTCTACACCATTTAGCAAACTTCATATTTGACTGCAGAATTATTCCCAGGTCTTTTTCACTTTCCACTTCCCTGAGTGTAGTACCACAGTTGGTATGTTTCTTTGGTTATTGCTACCCATATGCAGTACTTTGCTTTTGTCAAGGTTAAACTTCAGTTGCCACTTCTCAGCCCATCTTCCCAAATTTTCTAGATCCTGTTGCAGTAGCACACTGCCATTAACAACCCTGTCAACCTTTGTATCATCTGCAAACTTCAACACTAAGCCTGATATACCTTCAATCATTGATAAGTATACAAAACAGAGGACCCAACACCAAACCCTGTGGGACTCCACTAATAACATTAGTCCATGAAGAGCAGCACCCATTGATTACCACCCTGTCTTCTCCCACTCAACCATCCTTATGCAAGTCATCATTTTCAACATTGGCTCCAGTAAAGACTAAATACAGTTCTAGTGTTAACAACATCGAAGTTGCTATGAGACCTACACTAACAATTGTCAAGATTTAACTTATTGTGCCAAAATAAAGCTCATCCATCTCATTAGACTTATTTACATTTATGGTTGTTCTCTGTATATTTAATTGTACTTTGTAAAACTACAAATTTGAGTAATAAATTTCTGTTTAATACCACAATATATGTACCTCAATGTACAAGCTAGAGATAAGTGTATAAATGAAGGAATGTGTTACACACTTGCTAATAATCACCTGTCCCTGTTTGTTATATTGAAGTTGTATGAAAATAACTTCAATTTTAGATTATGCCCAAAGAGGTTTGTTTTGGATCATATATAATACCAGGGGTAGCAAAAATGTTTCCATTGTAAAAAGGGGTTTCAGGTGAAAAAAGTGTAGGAAGCTCTGCTCTAGACTATGAAAGAGTTGTTGATCTACATCAGGAAATTTGAAATTGATATTAACTGTTACATCAGAAACAAAATAGATGTTCAAATGCTTAAAAAGTCAACAAAAAAAAATTAACATTTATATTAAAAAAAAAGGAAAGAAATTCACACCATATATATTTGTATTTTTTTAATAATAAAATGCCAAAGGCAAGATTACATTTCAAGATCTGAAAAATGTCAAATATCCATACAAAGTTATAAATTAAGATTCTTAATCTTGTCACTTTCCATTATTAATATCACACATCTAAAAATTACTCCTAAATATGATAAATTGTTTTATTTTTAAATTTATTAATAGCCACATTGTAGTCATATTTCAATGTGGCTATTGTCTGAGTTTCATGTAAAAATATTTAAAAGTGTTAACAAGTTTAAACACATTTACTGTTACCTATATTTCAGTGTGCCATAATTTTTAGAGTTCCAAGAAGGAACTCCTTTAATATACCTAAAAATATTTGAGAAGAAATTCCAGAATCTTTTCAAATGGAAAAAATTCTTTTGCAAGCTACAAGTCAGAACAAAGCTCAAAAAGTTATTCCATTTTTAAACTAACCTCAATGCAAGCAAAGAACAAATACAACTATACCAGGTTGTCAATGTTGGTACAAAGTTGATAATACACAAACCAAGAGTTGCTGTAAATAATGCAGCATTTGGTGTGCCAATAATGAGCAGTTTGTGCCTTTACTTTTACAGCACTCATTTATTAACCACTTAAGAATAACCACCAGTGGCACAGCACATTGCTTTGATGCCATTTGACACAGATTATCAGCAAATATGTTAATAAAATACTGTTAACTGACATGCAATGCAATTTAATTCAGTTAGTAACTTTATAATCATCAGGTGTATTTAGCTAGTTTTCTAAATGAAGGAGACTCAAGTTTCTGTGGAATAAGTTATCCAATAAAATTCCATATGTCTAATTTGTTAGACCTTTAGCTTTTTTTTTTTTTAACCACACTGAGACTAAGTATGCATACTTGATAAATGCTTAAATCACAGAAATTAAATCTTTTCTTCAGCACCAATAACTTGAATAACAAGAAACCAAATTAAGAGCTGCATAACCCATGGCTTTCATGAATTACACCACATCCTAGATTAGCAAAAATGTCTTATTTCCAATAGCTTTTGGCTAGTTAGTAGATACAGGAGGGGATTTTAATGCCCTTTTGTTTCATTTATGTAGCAAAACATGTCAAAGTCAAACAATATCAAATTGAATCAATGCACAAAAATATAATGAAGTTAATTTTATTAAAATTAATAAGTTGGTTATAGAAATTAAATAGCAAAAGTGCTTTATCCTTGTTAGAAGTGGACACAAGAATTAAATGGACGCTGAAACTAATGTCCACTTTAACTGGCATACGAATGCTTGAAAATTAAACACTTAGTACAGTATACTGCTAAAGAAACTAAGACACCTTTAGCATCATTTACAAATATCCATTCTGTGGATCTCTAAAAGGGAAATTGAACCTTCATTCCCTTCAAATGAATATACAATTACAAGCAAGTTATACAAAAGGCACTGGTAATTCTTATAACAAGAGGAAGTAAAAAAAAAAGTGCAAAATACAATATCTCAATGCCCACATTTCTAGTAATCACAAAATGTAGAAATAAACCCTTTCACAAGTATACACATTTTTTCATGTGTGAACCAAAAGGAGTATGAATATACAAATGTTTTGAAGGTTGTTTTAATGCAATATCAAAAATTACATTTGTATATATACAAATAATTCTCTTTAAATTCTATAGGAAGATACTGCCATCCAGGACTCACAATGAGCCCGAGGGCACTGGAATGCTGTGCCAGTTTGTCATATACATTAGTAATAGATATTATACGCTGCTGCAAGATATTACTTTTTTTTAGAAATAGTAGCAGTTTTTATTTGTGATGGTTTAAAAAAACAGCATAGGAGAGTACAAGATTAGACTAATTTATATTTAGTGATAAGCCTAATATTAACTTTAATATATTTAGCTCTTCATTTAGTAGTTGTTTCTCATTCAACAACCTTGGACATTTCTGGCTTGTGTAATCCAAACTTGCACAAGGCAAACTGAAGAAACTGTAGAGTTACGATTCAGTTGAAACAATCAAATACACCAGTGTAGAGGGTATTCTCCCTTCCCCTAAATATATAAACAAGTTTTTTTTGTTTTTTTTTTACTTTAATTGATTTTATTTTTGACAATGGCATTCTGTTTGGTTAAATAAAAAAAAAGTAAATCTGAAAATTATGTACATAAATGCTTTAATGTTTAACCTTCCAAATTCCTAAAAACCCCCCGAGGTGGATTATTACAGTGTCTGGAAATTTACTCATGAAAGGGTTAGCAAATAAGAAACAAAAGGCACAAGATAATTTTGTGAATACATTGCACAGATCTACACTGGGTAATTAACTGGACACTTCCAAACTTGGACAGTTAAGTGTCTTAAAATACAAAATAATTTGTGGATTTCTTAGAAAATATTACTTTATATGTACAGTATAAAAGCAAAAGCCATTTCACAAGACGATACATTAAGCATGGGTTTATATTGTATGAAATTTCTGTACACTGTGCATATCTGACAAGTAAGGTATAACAGTTCACCATAGGATCTATTTGAATGATTATCATACAAAAATGGCTAGATTTCTTTGTTTACATATTAAACTTCAACAACAAAATAAAATTGTTCAGATGTAACAACTAAAGTTGAAACTTAAGGATAAATAGATGATTTTTCTATTTATCCTTAAGCTAACCAACTCTCAAATTTCAATAAAAAGCAAGCTACATAAACAATTACAGAACACTGTAACAGCTGAAGTCTTTATATACAGCAAAAAGTTGCTCAAAATCTTCATGCAAATCCTTCTCTCTTTATAGCCTGAGCTAAGCAACAAGCAAATATGATTCCCATTAGCTGAAAAGGGAAAATATTACAATTAGCAAATTGTACACTCATAATGCAAAGTACAAAATTTTAAAAAAATGAAGAGTTTATGTACATGGATTTCTAGAAAAATCTTTTAAAAGTTTTACTTAATTCTAAAGTCACATTTACTGTAAAAGTTTTTGTAAACAAACATTGAAGATTGTCCTGTTCCTAGTATGCTTAAGTTGAATGTTACAATATGTTCCTTTGATCTTCCTTTACATACAGGAATTCCTTCAATTCTTAAAATTAACCCTAGGGCTGTCATACTTATGCTGAAGACTAATGCTTAAGAGCAAGATTGAATATGGGCATAAAACCAAAAGATTTCTATGCATTCTAATTCCAGTTAACCTTAATTGTATTAAAGGTCAACCTAATGATTTGGCTAATTCCATTTTCATAACAAAGCTCTAGTAACCACTAATTTATCTACCGAAACTATTTTATTCTTGCACAAAAAAAAAGAAATTTAATGAATTGCTCACAAAAGCTTTCAAATCCCAGTTTTGTTGTGAGTGTGTATATATATTAAAGTCTGCCTTAAGGGAAAAAATATTTTTTTTAATTCAGAAAAAAAATTTACAGAAATTCTAGAGGGCTTTTAATAGAGAGGGCTTGTATAGGTTTGTTTCCCTATAAAGATGAATAGGCTGAATAAATTCAGAAAAAATGACAAACTATTAGAGGGAATGGACAGGAGATGTGGGAAATTTTTGCCAATGCTATATATGCTTGCTTTCTTGTATTGTTTGCTACTGCTAACTGCAATTACACTAGAAAATTAAATAATTGCTTTTTTTAACCATTAATTTTAGTCTACTTTTATTTAAAAAAGTAGCAGCATTAGCACACATTGCATTCTGAAGAATGCTATTTAGAGCTACCCAATTTCAAAAGAATCCAATTAACTGCAATAGAACGTGGGCTAAATATTACAGGCTACAAAATTATCATCCCTAGACAATATGTAATTTGTCTGGGCATAAATTGGGCCCTCATGGAAACCTAAAATTAATTTTATCATATCAATAGTAATTTTTTTTCAGAGCCGAGTCTACGAGGAAGATGGCAAAGGATTCTTATGTATTTTTACTATTAAAACTTAATTCTTTCAAAAATGGACACTTATTTCAAACGACCCTTTATTACTTTTACCATACTGAGAGTTTCATTAATAATGATTTGTCCATAACTGCCAATAAGGAGTTTCAATAGGATATACTTCATTGTATATACAAGGGCTAAAAATTTGTACAAACTACAGTGCATCTTTGATGTAATATAGAGGGATAACTAATGCCATTGTTATAGCCAAAAATAACAATTTTCCAGTTTTTTAAAAAATGAATACAATAAAAGATCTATTTAAACATTTAAGTGAGCAAAATTTTCATCCCTCAGTTTTAGTGTGACACAAATGAATGAAATAGGTTAAACATTTCAAATGCACCATTATTTTTTTTTTTAAATAATGCTACACTAAAAATATTAAAATAGCAATAGTTAATATACTTAATTTCAAAATTAAACTTCTAATAATGACTCCACTATTCCAAATGAGATTTTTACAGAGAATCCAATTTCCAGTATAGCACTGTAGCTTCATGCATGAATATGAAGCATCAGAATGTCAAATCAGTCTGGTCCTACAAGCTTTGGGTTCTATGAGCTTCATAAAGGAGTAGCATTTTTTCCTTCCACAATTGCTACTCTTATGAAGGATGATAATATTCAACTTTATGGTGCAAAAGGTTGCTTAATATCAAGCATGAATAAATCTCCTTTTCCAATATGATGTCATACAGTAAAACAAGCCTTAAATTAAAATCTATTAACATTCAATACTAAAATGTTCTTTAAAGAGCTGTTAACTTCTTTCAATGAAGTGCATTAAAACTGTTGCACTTGGCTTAGCATAAGTACACACTAAGCCAAGTTCAACATTCAGTTGCCTTCTCAAATCCCTTCAAAAAAAAAAAAAAGGAAATAGAGCTGTATAAAATTTAACCATTAGCATTAGTGGAGGCATACAATGCAAGAAAGCAGGATTTTGCAGCATCAGCCAAAAAAAAAATCTCCCATTTCACCTTTCCATTTGTTTCAAATGCCTGTCCAACTCTGCCTTAAATTTATTTAGGCTATTAGCTTCCACAACAAAAGATGGAAGCCTGTTCCACCAATCAACTACCACTTACCCTTATAACGCCATACCTCTCCAAATTTCTGCACATCTATTCTACAACTATGTTTCCTCAATTTGAAAACTGTGCCCCATCAGGTTCTTAGTCTGAGCAAGAGGAAGGATCTCATCAGCATTCAGCTTGCTCAACCCATTCAAGGACTTATACACCTCAATCAGATCACCTTGTAGGTGCCCACTCTCCAGGCACTGCAATTTTCAGAACTTAAAGCCTTTCTTTGTAAGAGCACCCCTTTGTTCCCCTCAATCTTGTTGTCCTTCTTTGTACACTTTCTAGCAACTCTACATCCTTCCTAAAATGAGGCCTCCAGACCTGTACACAGTACTCTAGGTGTGGTCTGACCATTGCCTTGTATAATGGGATAATCACCTCCCTGTCCCTGCTAGCAAAATTCTAATATATCATTGACAAGACTCCATGACCTGCACTGGCAGTCCATCTGCACTGCTCAGCAAACTTGCTATTTTACTGCACAATTACCCCCAGATCTTTTTCACTTTCCACTTCTATGAGTGTAGTACCACACAGTTGGTACATTTCTCTTGGGTTATTGCTACCCATTTGCAATACTTTGACAAATGCAATGTTAAACTTCAGTTGCCACTTCTCAGCCCATTTTCCCAACTTATCTAGATCCACTTGGAGTAGCACACTGTCATTAACAGCCCCACCAACCTTTATCATCTGCAAACTTGGACATGAAACCTGATACCTTCATAAATATCATTGATAAATATACCAAAACAACAATGGGCCCAACACCAAACCCTGGGGAATTCCACTAATAACATCCATGAAGAGCAGTGTCCATTGATTACCACTGTCATCTCCCAGTCAACCATCCCTTTATCCATTGTAGCAACTTACCCTTAATGCCATATCTCTCCAATTTGTACTGCAGTCTTCCATGTGCAACAGCATCAAAAGCCTTCCTGAAATCCAATTATATGATATCAAAATTATTCTTGGCATTCAGCTCCTTTGTGACCACATAGTATTCAATCAAATTGGCCAGACAAGACCTCCCTTTAAGAAACCCATGCTGTGTCTTAACTATTACTGCAGTCTTGTCTAGATGATCCTGCAATGCTTCTTTAACCAGTGATTCCATTATTTTCCCTGCAACACAAGTTAAACTAACAGGTCTGTAGTTACTTGTCACCTTTTGAACCCACTTTGTGAATTCGTGATACATTTGCACACCTCCAGTCTATGGGGACCTCCCCTGAGTCCAAGGAAGCTCTCATAATTATGGCTAAGGATTTGCTTAATTCCTTTGCTGCCTCCTTTAATATAACTGGATAGATGCCATCCACCCCATGTGCCTTCCTTATGTTTAACTTCAACAATCTCTTCCACTATTCTCTCAGTTATTACAAAATCACTTAGCTCCTGTTAGCATTTGATAAAATACTTCTGGCAATCCCCTCATTGAATAACTCATGTGTGAATGTAAATGCAAAATACTCATTCAGTTTATCAGCTACCTGAACATGATCATCAATAGTCAACTCATCTATGTTAAGTGGTCTAATCTGATTCATCCCTTTCCTTTGAGTTTACATAAGTAAGAGTTCTTTGCATCCTTTGCCAAAGATTTCTTGTAATCTGCCTTTGCCTGCCTAACCTCTTTTGTGACTTGATTACAGATCAGTTTATACCTGCCATAGGCTTTTGAGTCACCTGATACTTTATATGCATCCCATACATTGTTTCTCTGCCACAAGCCTCATTAATTCATCTGACATCCATTTAGGCCTTGAACAGTATTTTAGTTGGAATGAAAAGCCTAGTAGCCTCCAAAATTAAGTCCCTCAAGACTTCCCATTTAGAATTCAATGTTGGTAACATCAGATGATCCCACTGTACACAATTTAAAAACCATCTGAGACCTTTGTAGTCACCTTTATGAAAGCAAAAGTCCTTCCCTTTAGCCTTGATGGTAGTTACATCAAAGTAACTCCCACATTAGTACATTGTGATCACTGTCACCCAGTGGTTCCTTTATCTGCAAATTTTTAATGCATGAATAATCACTGCTGATAATCAGATCAAGAGTATCTCTTTCTGGTTGCCTCTCAAAATAGTGCCTGTAGAAAACAGTCATCCAATGAATCCACAAAAGTCTTGGTGTGCGAGTGACCAACTGAAGTTCCAGTCAATATCTGGAAAGTTAAAATCCCCCATTATAAGACATTGATTTACTGACCCAATAATCATAATCTAAAGTTTTAACTTTAGGAGGTACACTTCCCATGCCATTAGATTAAATAAAAAAAAAAGCTTTTTCTTAACAGGTACCTCAAGTTACAATTAAAGCATTTATGGAAATAACTGCATAGGCAAATACCATCTCAGAAATTATTTTCTGCAGAAAATAGTTATACAGCTAGGTTATATTCTGGATCACACTGTGGGACCATTACATCCTTGAATGTTTGCCCATTTGGGATTTTCTGCTGGTAAATTGCATCAGTTAGTCACACCACAGAAAATTTAAATTGTCTAAACCACTAGTCACCTTTACCCTTGACAGTAATTGTTTAAATCCCATAATGCACTGATCAATTACCTAAAAACTTCAGCCATTATCAACCCACTGCAGGATGGAAGCCTGAATTCATATTGAGGGAAATGGACCATAATCTGCCATACTGGTCCAGTGCAGGTTGGCAGGTCTTCAAATTGACTGTATTTAGCAGCCTGGTCCACTCAAGGAGCATGTGCTACTGCACTCACTCCTGACCACTCTGCTATCAATTACCTAGTGGGTCTTTTTATCTACAGATTCTTAATGCAAGAAGGGAGACTATTCCATCAAATTAAGACTGCATTCTTTTGTTGCCTGTAACATGCTGGTGTAGAAAATAACTTGCTAAATCCACAAGTCTTGCTACTGTGTGAGTGACCAACTCACAGGGTCTGGAAGTCCACCATTATAAGACACTCATTTACTAGCTCTTTGTATAGTTGTTCATTATACTCAGGTCATTAGGCCTATAACATACACTTTCTCTCAATTCTTTTTTTTCTCCAGTGTTTATGTTACACCAAATTGATTCAATATTGCACTGGCCACCTATGTCCACTGCCTTTGATTTTGTGCTTCTTAACTAAGGGCATAACCTCTTTCCCCATCCTGTCTTGTCTGTACACTTGGTTCAAATTCTGAATTTTTTATATTTCAGTGATATTGTCTGTGATAACCTGAACAATGTCTGCATTTGATGGCTTGACCAGTACTTTAATTTATTTACTATGATCCTAGCATTAGTATACATGCAACTAATTTTAGTCTTGGTAACTGACACGGCCCATAAATTTGATTATACCACAAAGACCCCCCAACCTGGGGGTCTTTGTGGTCTTCAAATTCAACACCTTGCCTTCCAGGGTGTTGGATGTTCCAATGGAAGCAGTACAAGAATTACTGTCACCTCTGCCTGCAAGTATTATTAATTTATAGTCTGTATCCCCAAGCCAGCAGTTTCTGACCCACCTAACACTGCCTCAATAGCATCAGCAAAGACCATGTTGAGAAAAATTCTATCCCATGAGCCTTGCAGTCTCTCCAAGGCTGATTTAATTGACAAGGTTCTTGTTTCACTTTCAGAAAAACCTTGTTCTGTTTATTGGAATTAAATTTTCCATAAGGCTAAGTATTAATCCTTTTTCAATGCCATTTGTGGACCACTTTCCTGATGTGTGATAATAGATTATACATAAGCTGAAGTTATTTCATTCTGCTCCATCTGTTGTGTAATAGTATTAATGCACATCAATACAATGACACTGATCCCTCAACATAAGGCTTATTTTAGTGTTACCCTATCCTTCCTTGTTTTTTTGCATAAAAAAACCCAAGTTGTTAGTATCATTTACTATGGTCAGAGTAAACTTAACAAGATGATTTGATACCTTAACTGCACTTATTTGGATGAAAAAAGGTTTAAAACAAATCTCAAATCATTAACTGTAATTGTTAATTACACTCCAAAAAAACTACTTGGCAGTATAAAAGATTAGTTTTAATGTTATAGCATAAAGTAGCAAAATTTAATTTAAAACCTATTAGCTATGTTGCCAAGATTATATTCAAGTCTTACTAGCCACAAAATGAGTTAAGAATAGAGTTTTATTAAACTGTTTTTAATGGAGAGAGGGAAAAAAAAATTACTTTAACCAATATCTGATAATATTGGTCAAAGTAACACTTGGATATATCTCAAGTGCCTTGTTTGTTACCATAACAGATATTAGCAAGATGTTCTGAAAGCAGAAACATTTCAAATGAGAAGGTAGCTAATGCTAGGAAGCAAGGTTAAATAACTTCAAGGGGTGTGCCAGAGTAGTAAACTATACAAGAACACCCAAGTCTAAATTGTTTTACAGTACAGGCAACCACTGTTTAACACTACTTCTACAACATGGTTTTGCTCTAATATGATTGATAAATTGTGACAATCCTTGCATAACATGGTACTTATAACATGGTTTTGCTCTAACACAGAGCATTGTGGGAAATCTTGCATAACACTAATTTTGAGCTTTGTGCTGGGAAAACCCTGCTATTATGTTAGATGTAATTTTCAACATTTCCATTCGTTCTTGTGAATCCCTGCTGTTGATTTGCTAATAGTTATTGCCTTCATGGTATTTTTCTAAAGCACATTTCTGGAGGTCACTACCATAAAACAATGCCTTTTCTGTTAGTGTAATCAATATAAACAGGTAGTAAATTATCTTCTTGCATTTGCCATAGTACCAATTGCTGGAATTCTGTGGGTTTTCATGTTATTATGGCGAAATAAGTTTCCCTTCTATGAAATATTCAATCATATAAAAAACAATTTTCGGAAACTCATTACTCCGTATCTCACTTGTGTGTATCTTGTTTGTTGCAACTTGTACCTGCCGTGTTTTGTTATTATTGCTTATCATTTTTAATTTTACAACCAAAAAAGTTAGTGAACAGAAATATAAATTAGTATGTACATATTGCAGTACCTATTAATTAAGTTAGGTGCATAAGCATACATTTTTATTTTGGAAAAATATTTTTCCGATTTTCACATATCATTTAAAGTGGAGGTCCACTGTATTTTGTTGGGAGATACCTGGGTTAGGTTCTGTGCTTTTGAACTTTTGCTTGTTTGAGACCATAAAAAATTGAGACTTCGAAGTTAGTGACTTTTAAAGAGCACAAGGTACACTAAACCTAGATGCTGCAGAAGAGATTATGCTTAGCAGCGACGAAGAGGAAGAAAATTAAATTAATAACATAAGTATCATAGTTTGTAAGGCAAGATGTTTGTTCAGTTATTACTATTTAAGTTACTACTATTATAAAAATAAACTTAAAATATTAAGTTATTACTACTATAAAAATTAAGTTTCCAATAGTTATATAAAAAAAAATTCATTTTTGTTAGCATTTGGAGTGTAATTCTCCCCTTTTTGTACTGGTTCTTAGTTCCATATAACATAAGATTTTGTAGGAACCAAAACTACCATGTTATGAGGGTTACCTATATTGTCAGAAGTGTTATCAATAAAATGAGTGAATTTGAACTGCTGGCTAGGACAAGTAACGCTGACATAATAGGGCTTGGGAAACATGCTGCCACCCAGAAATAGGGGAGGACGAGTTTCAGTATGGTATGTACAATGTATTTAGGAAGGATAGGGCAAATAGGTGTTGGGGGTCATGATTCTTATCAAGAGAGAGAGAGATTAAAGGTAAAGGAACTAGTTTATAATCTCAGGAAAGGAAATTATGACAGCTTAAGGTTCTACCTGGCCTCTAACTAGGTAGATAACTCACAGAGCAAATACAATTGAATTATAGTATACCTTTAAAATATTAAAATCACAGAAGGTTGTGATGAATGGTTATTTTTCAGATTGGGTTAAATGTAGGAAGTGGGGTTCTCCAAGGATCAGTATTGGGACCACTGTTGATTCTGATTTTCTTAAATGATATCAAAGGAAGAGAGCATGATGTTTAAATTTACAGATGTAAAGATTGGTAGAGTAGTTAATGATCACTGCCAAGCAGAGCTTCTTCAGAGTGACCTAGATAGACTTCAGGGATGGTCAGAAAAGTGGCAACTATGCTTTAATTCAGCAATATTCACCTGGGGAATAGCAACCCCAAAATAACTTTACACTTGGTGTTGAATTAACCAGTAGCAGAAGAAAGGCTTGTGAGTTACAATAGGGTCAAACATGAAGTTCTGAGCATTGTAGACAAGTTGCAAGGAAGGCCAATGGATGATTTATCAAACATTTTCTAGTAGAGATAAGAATGTCATAATCCCATTATATAAGGCTATTCTTAGACCACACTTTGAATACCGTGTTCAAATGTGGAGACCACACCTAAAAAAGGACAGTGTCCTGAAAGGTTCCAAAGACAGGTAACTCACCTGGTGAGATTGCAAAAAGGGCATCCATATGAGGAAAGACAAAATGTGAGTTGCACAGCTTGGAAACTAGGCACCTTAGAGGAGACATGATTGAAGTGTTTAAAGCTCTGAGAGGGAAAAGCAAAATGAATGAGGATGAAATTCAGTTATAAACAATTCTAGAACTAGGGGGCCATAAAATCAAGTTAAGTGTGTGGGGGGGGTGGACTGGATTACAGGAAGTTATTTTAGCCAGAGTTATAAATTACTGCAATAGGTTGCCTACTTGGGTGGTTGAGGCTGACAGTTGGGGGAAATTAAAAAAGGTCAGCTGGATAGTTACCTACAGGCAGAGGGAAATGCATAGGTTGTCTATTTCCTTTAATGTTTTTTTGGCTGGTGCAACATAAGCCCCAGGCTTCTTTGCACCATATGTCCATTACTAATACTAAAAACACTTCCTAGATAAATTTTTCTATCCTGCAAATTGCACTCTTTACCTCTTGTAAATGCCAATTATATTCTTCCACTGACTGAAAATCCAACCCACAATGGGTTTGTGGCAAAGATAAAATACTAAATTCCACCTTCTAATTTTAAGAACTTCCCTGCTCAAAGAGCATCAACTTCTCAAATAATACCCACCCCAATAACTAAAATCTGGCCAAATATTCAGGTAATTCTCCTAATGGGAATAATAACTTAAAAGTTCACTCCTAAAACTCTGTCCTGTCTTACTTCTCACAAAAGTTTACTGCTCCTATGCTCATCTTCAAATGAACTGATTTCTAGACAAGGTCATCTGTATTAGGGATTACCTGACTGACTTCCAATCTTTGGGCATAAACACATCAAATATTGCTTTCTCTGCATAAAAAAACTGGGTTTTCTTTTTTGGTTGTGTCATTACTTTTCTTCTAAAGAGCTGCTCTACAAATCTCAAATCATTGCCTGAGATGTGCAAACATCCCCCAGTGGGGGATGTTTGCACATCTCAGGCAATGCCCACAAAATCCTCTGAAGCTTCTAGATTATTCAAAGAGAACAGCCAAATTAATAACTTGGTCTCTTACAAAGTCTCCACTCCATCTCAGATATTGCTTCTACTGCATGCCTTTTCTATAGATACGTCCATGGGCACTGTTTTCCGAACTGGGGGATAAAAAAAATCCTCACCCTTCGAAATACATGCATGAGCACCCAGAATATATTCACTATCCAACTCCAAAGTTTTTTTCCCATTTATCCCTTCTAAATAAATCTATGGAAATTTAAGTCTAATGTGAAATGTCTTCTCAGCCTTCAACCCAGACAGTATTAAGCACACAATATGTTCTGATATCTATTAATCTAGAGTTTAAACTGCATATGCAATTTAAAAATATTTAAGTCACATCAAAATAGTTCAACAAAACATGAAAATACCTCAATAAATGCAATTCCAATGCCAACTCCACCAACAATGGCAATATTTGATTCCACAACTTCCTTCAGTTTGTCATAGCAACCCTAGTATTTAAAAATAAAAAAGTAACTTCAGCTAGTTTAAAATATGACCAACACTGTTTTTTGCTAATTGACTAACAAAGTAACTATGATAAGAAGCATTATTGTAATCTATTTTCTACAATACCATTTTGATTCTACAACTGACATAATTTGTATGGCGAGGGGCAATTAACACAACTATCTTTTCATATATAAAAAAAAGAAATTAATCAGGATGAAAACTGATTTTTTAATCATGAAAATAGTGGAACCTTTATTTTCCATTGCAAAGTTTCTTTCCACATATAGGCACTGCCCTATCCTTCCTTAACCAAGGAAATCTTGTCAGAGTTAAAGACAAGAACACCTAAATACAGATAACTGATTACAGCTAAAACCTATGATAGCCTTCTGATCAGTCCAAGTCTTGTAGGAACTTTCATGCCTAGGACTTTCCTTAAATTGTTTCAGCATCAAAATAGTTGAAGTTGCATCACATGGCTGAAGATTCTGTTTATGCAGTCTTTCATTTTAAATTGAAAGTCTTGCTGATGTAGGTTAATTCTTAGTTGTTTCATTGTACCCTGAAATTTGTTTATATTTTGTGGTGGATTATTAGAGCTCAAAGGTTTAGCATTTTTTACTTACTAGGATTCATTTGTTTTCACCAAAGATGCACAACAGATTAAGCAGGTTGAGAACTCCTTTAAGTCAAGAACTTTTTTATAAAAAGCAACTTATTAAACAAGCAACAGTTTTTTCAGCCTGCTTTGATAAACGATACAATTAGAACAAAAAAAAAAGGCAAAGCCAGTATTACTTTTTAGAGAATCCTTTCCGGAATTCTTCACTTCTATGTAAGAATCTGCTGTTAATATAAGAGACTAGCCTAAAATTCTCCAGAGAGAAGTGGGAAAAACCATAATATTGCTTAGATTTCCCTTTATAAAAAAGGGCCACAAAAAGAAACTGTACTTGAAATGAAATATTAATAACAAACTAGTTAAAGTAGAATCACAGTATTAAAGGAAATATGAAACAATTAACTCTAATGAATTAAATTTAATTCATTTGTAATTGCCCTATGTTTTACACACATTCTTAAATACAGTCAGACACTAAACTCTCACCACTGGTAACAAACTTTATTTCGCTTGATGGTCAGCAGTTTTCTGGCATTATGACTGCCATAGTAGCATTATTATTCACCTTAAATTCTAATCCTCCAACAAAAATCTGTTTCTTCAAAGTGCCATTCTTTCCATATCCCATCCTATCAATCTTTTTTTAATGATATTCTTGCCAAAGCTATTAATTGCATACAAAGTTTATTACTTTACTGATGTAAAACTATTCTAAGAAATAACATGACAAATAGCATTTAGAACATTCCACTCTTGGCTGCAAATGCTTCCCTTCTGCTACATTATTAAGGATGAATGTGGCTCATCGGGCAGGCATTATGCTTTGAGGTTATAAAGCATGCTTTGATCCAGTTGCTGGATAAAACTTGTGGTACCAGAAAGTTATGACCTTCTGGACACTACGGAATTTTTGGCTTTAGTGTTTTAGCAGACAATGCTGTACAATGATCTACAATCATTCCTTTTTTTTAATCTATTCTTCTATCCACTCTCAATCAAGAAGTTTACTGCAAGCTAGGCAACTTATTGCTCCCACAAGCACAAAAGTTGGCCAACTACTTTAAGAAAAAGTTGGCTTGGAAAAAAAATTTTCCAATTACATTGTGATTGGAAGCTGCTGGACATTTGTCAGTTTAAAGTTCAGTTTTGTACTGCCATCTGCAAAATGGAATATTAATTCTCTTGGATGCAAAATATAATTGACATCATACTTGAATTTTGAAAGAGCCTGAATGCTTTGACTGAGCCCACTGCTGGTAAAAATCCTTGTTCAGACTACACAAGGGGGAATAAATTCATATTGAGGAAGGATGGTTGTAGATCATGTATACAGAAGTTTGCCTTCAGCCATGGGTCACTGATCATTCAAACAAACAATGCCCAGCTGCTGTTGTGGAGGTGAGTAGTTTAAATAAATTCAAGTGGAAATTAGTAGTGGCAAATGATACAAGGAAGCAAGCTTATATAGCATCACCCACAAAAAAAAAACACATACTTCACCCAACCATACCCTCCATGAATTTGTCTATTTCTTCCTTGAATTTAATCAACCATCCACTTCCACAACAGATGGAAGCCTGTTCCAACAATGAACCACCTGCTGGCTGAAGGCAAACTTCAGCATATCTGCCCTACAACCATCCTTCAACTTGAATTTATGCCCCTCTTGTGTAGTCTTAAGAGGAAGGATGTCATTAACACTTAGCCTATCAATCCATTTAAGGCCTTAAAATACTTCAATCAGATCTCCATGGTATGGCTAGTCTCCAGATGGTGCAATCTGCAGAACTGAAGCCTTTAAGTATGAACACCCTTTTGTTCCCTTCACCAATCTGGTTGCCCTTCTCTGCACCTGTTCCAGCAGATTTACGTCTTTCTTAAAGTGAAGTCTCTAGACTTGTATACAGTACTTAAGATGCAGTCTAAACATGGCCTTGTACAAGGAGATAATCACCTCACCTTGCTAGCAAAGTTTTTGTATATCATTAAAAAACCCCATGAGCAGTCCTAGCAGCATTTCTCAGAGAATTTCATATCTGACTACACAATTACCCCAGGTCTTTTTCCACTACCCTGAGTAATTCCACACAGTTGATAAGTTATACTCTGGGATTACTGCTAATCATATGTAGTACCTTGCATTTGTCAATGATAAACTTGAATTGCCATTTCTCAGCTCATTGATCTAATTTTTCTAGATTTCGTTGCAGAAGTATACTGTCATTAAACAACCTGGCAATCTTTGCATTATCAGCAAACTTAGACATTAAGTCTGATACCTTCATCAATATCATTAATAAATATTGAAAACAATGGGCTCAGCACTGAACTAGGGGAGGGGGTAGTTCCACTAATAACTTTAGTCCACAAAGAGCAGCACCCATTGATAACCACTGTCTTCTTCCACTTAAACATCCATTTATCCATAGCAGTAACTTTCTCTTAATGACACATTACTCCAGTTTGTACAGCAGTACAATGTGCAACAGTATCAAAAGCCTTCCTGAAATCCAAGTATATGATATCAAAATTATATTCTGCATCCAGTTCTTTGCTCACTACATAGCAATAGTCATCACAGGAACTAGATAAACTGTTAGGAGTGGACAAGTGAAAGACTTGTTTTCTTACATTGTTTGCTACTAATTTTTTTTATTATTGCACGGACTTTGAACAGCAAGTTTTAAAAAAATTGCTTTAAGACTATACAAAGCCTGTAATTATCTATACAAAATAATAATTCCTGTAGGATAAAAATGTACTTAGTAACACATTAACCAAATTGTAATGAATGGATGTTATTTAGAAAAACTTGTCCTTCAGCACGGGGAAAATGTGCTTTGTAAAAAAAAAAACTCCCAAGATTGTATTTTAGTTGATTTTTCAAAACAGTTTTTAATCAGTTCATATTTTAGTCCATTAATCCCTAACAAATTCACTGTTAGATACTCATTACTATGTTGAAAGATTATGTAGTATCCTGCTTGTCTTTCCTTTTAGAAAAGAGGCTTGAAAACATACTTGTAATTAATACTGAACTGAAATTAAATTATACTCACATCATTATAGCCAGTAAGAGGAGTTGGGATGCAGGGAGACATATTTCCTTTGCAGCAAGATGGAGGTATAAGATTTGGAATCCAATCTGTGGATCCTTTAACACCACAGCACTTCATCTATAAAATAAAAGGAAGAACTGTATTAAATGTTACACAATATATACAGTATGTACAAAAAAAGTATTTTTTCACTGAAGCTACTGACTACATGTTTGAGATGCAAAGTGGAACTTTGATTTCAAAATTTCTGAACATTTGGATTTAAAATTAGTGTAATATTTGTTCACAATTTCCTGATTAATTTGGTGTATTTGTTCTAATATTCTATACTTCGTCATTAAGTATTAGCATATGAGGCAAGACAACAAGGTTATATAAAGCATCAACCAAAACAACCACACTTCCATTTTACCTATCTATTTGCTCCAAAAGTTTGTCCAATTTTTCCTTGAATCTAAACTTCCACAACACATGGAGGTTGTGGAAGTTTGACAGATTCAAGGAGGTTGTTCCAGCAACTGACCACTCACAAGCTAAAGGCAAATTTTGGCACATCTATTTTGTAACTGTCTTTCGGTTTGAATTTAGCATTAGTAGAGGCATTTGATGCAAGAAAGCAAGCTTATGCAGCATTAGCCAAAAAACCCACTTCACCCCTCTGTTTGTTCGAAATACCTGTCCAGCTGAGCCTTAAACTTATTTAGGCTATCAACTTCCACACCAAGGGATGGAAGTCTATTCCACCACCAGCTGGCTAAAAGCAAATTTCCGCACATCTATCCTACATCTGTCTTTCCTCAATTTGAATTTATGCCCTCTCAGGTGATTATTCTGAGCAAGGAGAATCCCATCAGCATTGAGCATGCTCAAACCATTCAAGGCTTTATACACCTCTATCAGATAACCTCGCCAGTGCCTAGTCTCCAGACAATGTAATTTGCAAAACTTAAGCCTTCCTTCGTAAGAGCAACCCTTTGTTCCATTCACTAACCTTGTTGCCCTTCTCTGTACTCTTTCCAGCAGCGCTACATCCTCCTTGAAATGAAACCTCCAGACCTGTAT
This sequence comes from Mastigoproctus giganteus, assembly GCF_048544385.1. Taxonomy (NCBI): domain Eukaryota; kingdom Metazoa; phylum Arthropoda; class Arachnida; order Uropygi; family Thelyphonidae; genus Mastigoproctus; species Mastigoproctus giganteus. Next base: position 250,564,824 of record NC_143575.1, on the reverse strand, counting down.
ACATTACTCTAGGTGTGGCCTGACCATTGCCTTATACAAGGGAATAAATCACCTCCTTATCCCTGCTAGAAAAATTCCTATATATCATTGACAATACACCATGAGCTACTCTTGCAGCCTGTCTGAACTGCTCAGAGAACTTCATATCTGCCTGCACAACCACCCCCCAGGTCCCTTTCATTCTCTACCACTGTCAGTTTAGTATCACAGAGCTGATACGTTGCTCTGGGGTTGCTGTTTCCCATATGTAGTACTTTACATTTGTCAATGTTAAACTTCATTTGCCACCTCTCAGCCCATCTGCTCAACCTTTCCAGATCCTGTTGCAGCAACAGTGTCAGAAGTGTCCCTGACAACTTGGACATTAAGCTTGATATACCATCATCAATATCATTTATAAATACAGAAAACAATAATGGACCAACACTGAACTCTGACAGACTCCACTAATAACAATAGTCCATGATGAGCAGTGTCCATTGATTACCACTGTCTTCTCCCCCTCAACAACCCCTTTATCTATAGCAGCAATTTGCCTCCAATGCCACACTGCTCCAATTTGTGCAGTAGTCTTTCATGTGCAACAGTATCAGAAGCCTTTCTAAGATCCAAGTATATAATATCAAAGTTATTCCCTGCATTCAGTTCTCTTGTGACTGCATCATAGTATCCAATCAAATTGATCAGGCAAGACTTCCCCTTAACAAAACCATGCTGTGTCAGAGCTATAACTCAAGTCTTGTCTAAATGATCCTGCAGTGCTTCTTTAACATTAATTTTCCTGGAACAGAATGTAAACTCACAGGTCTATAATTACTTGTGTCAGCTTTTGATCCTCCTTTTGTGAATTGGGGTCACATTTAGCATATGATGCAAGAAAGCAAGCTTATTCAGCATCAGCCAAAAAAAAAAAACAACCACTACTTGAATTTCACCCCTCCGTTCGTTTGAAATACCTGTCCAGCTGAGCCTTAAATTTGTTTAGGCTATCAACTTCAACAACAAGTGATGGAATTCTATTCCACAAACGAACTGCCCGCTGGCTAAAGGCAAATTTCCACACATCTATCCAATAGATTTGCACATCTCCAGTCTGTGGGTACTTCCCCTGAGTCCAAGGAAGCTCTCATAATTATGGCTAAGGGTTTGCTTACTTCCTTTGCTGCCTCCTTGAATATAACTGGATAGATCCCATCCACCCCAGGTGCCTTTGTCTTCAACAATTTCTCCTCCACTTTACTCAGTTATTACAAGATTCTCTAGCTTACTGCCAGAGTTGAATACACCTCTGGCATTCCCCTCACTGAACGCCTCATGTGTGAATGTCAATGCAAAATATTCATTTTGTCTGTTATCTACCTGAGGAGGATCATCAACAGTTGACCCATCAATATCAAGTGGACCAATCTGATTCATCCCCTTCCTTCTAGAGTTTACATAAAGAGCTTGTTGCTGTTTTTCTTTGCATCCCTTGCCAAAGATTTCTCGTAACCTGCCTTACCTCCTTTGTAACTTGGTTACAGATCAAGTTGCATCTATCGTAGGCTTCTGTGTCACATGTTAATTTGTATGTATTACATGCATTTTTCTTCTCTGCCATATGTCTCATTAGTTCATTGAGATCTATTTAGGCCTAAACCTTGAACAATATTTTTTAGTTGGTATGTAAGGCCTAGTAGCTTCCAAGACAAGTTCTTTGAATGCTTCCTATTTTGAATTTGCTGTTGGTAACATCAGTTGGTCCCACTGTATAGAACTTAAATACTGTCAGTCCATTGTAGTCTCCTTTACAAAAGCAATAACCCTTCCCTTTACCCCTAATGGTAGTTACCTCTGAGTAAATCCCACTTCAGCACACTGATCATTGCCACCTAGTGGTTCCTTTATCTGCAGATGCTTAATGCATGAAGAATCACTACTGATAATCAAATCAAGAGTATTACTCCCTCTAGTTGCCTCCCAAACATGCTGATGTAGAAAACAATCATCCAATAAATCCAAAAGCCTTGCTAGCGTGTGAGTGACCAGCCCCCAAATTCCCGTCAATATCTGGGAAATCAAAATTAGCATTAGCATTAGTAGAGGCATCTGATGCAAGAAAGCAAGCTTATGCAGCATCAGCCAAAAAAAAAAAAAAAAAAGTAACATAAATAAATAAAAATAACCACTTCCACTTCACCCCTCTGTTCGTTCGAAATACCTGTGAAGCTGAGCCTTAAACTTATTTAGGCTATCAACTTCCACGACAAGGGATGGAAGTCTGTTCCACCCACCAACCACCCGCTGGCTAAAGGCAAATTTCCGCACATCTATCCTACATCTGTCTTTCCTTAATTTGAATTTATGCCCTCTCAGGTGATTTTTCTGAGCTAGAGGAAGAATCCCATCAGCATTGAGCATGCTCAAACCATTCAAGGCTTTGTACACCTCTATCAGATCACCCTGCTGGTGCCTAGTTTCCAGACACTAATTTGCAAAACTTAAGCCTTTCTTCGTAAGAGAACCCCTTTGTCCCATTCACCAATCTAGTTGCCCTTCTCTGTACTCGTTCCAGCAGCTCTACATCCTTCCTGATGTGAGGCCTCCAGGCCTGTATACAGTACTCTAGGTGTGGCCTGACCATTGCCTTATACAAGGGAATAATCACCTCCTTATCCCTGCTAGAAAAATTCCTATATTTCATTGACAATACACCATGAGCTACTCTTGCAGCTCGTCTGCACTGCTCAGAGAACTTCATGTCTGCCTGCACCACCACCCCCAGGTCCCTTTCATTCTCTACCACTGTCAGTGTAGTACCACAGAGTTGATACGTTGCTCTGGGGTTGCTTTTTCCCATATGTAGTACTTTACATTTGTCAATGTTAAACTTCATTTGCCACCTCGAAGCCCATCTGCTCAACCTTTCCAAATCCTGTTGCAGCAGCATAGTGTCAGTAGTGTCCTTGACAACCCTGCCAACCTTCGTATCGTCTGCAAACTTGGACATTAAGCCTGATATACCATCATCAATATCATTTATAAATACAGAAAACAATAAAGGCCCCAATACTGAACCCTGAGGGACTCCACTAATAACATTAGTCCACGATGAGCAGTGTCCATTGATTACCACTCTGTCTTCTCCCCTCAACCACCCCTTTATCCATAGCAGCAACTTGCCTCCAATGCCACACTGCTCCAATTTGTGCAGCAGTCTTCCATGTGCAACAGTATCAAAAGCCTTTCTAAGATCCAAGTATATAATATCAAAGTTATTCCCTGCATCCAGTTCTTTTGTGACTGCATCATAGTATCCAATCAAATTGGTCAGGCAAGACTTCCCCTTAACAAAACCATGCTGTGTCCTAGCTATAACTGAAGTCTTGTCTAGATGATCCTGCAGTGCTTCTTTCACCAGTGCCTCCATTAATTTTCCGGGAACAGAAGTTAAACTCACAGGTCTATAATTACTTGTGTCAGCCTTTGATCCCCCTTTGTGAATTGGGGTCACATTTGCACATCTCCAGTCAATGGGTACCTCCCCTGAGTCCAAGGAAGCTCTCATAATTATGGCTAAGGGTTTGCTTACCTCCTTTGCTGCCTCCTTTAATATAACTGGATAGATCCCATCCACCCCAGGTGCCTTTCTTGTGTTTATCTTCAACAATTTCTCCTCCACTTTGCTCTCAGTTATTACAAGATTCTGTAGCTTACTGCTAGAGTTGAATACACCTCTGGCATTCCCCTTGCTGAATAACTCCTCATGTGTGAATGTCGATGCAAAATATTCATCGAGTTTGTTAGCTACCCGAGCAGGGTCATCAGCAGTTGACCCATCGATCTCAAGTGGACCAATCTGATTCATCCCCTTCCTTCTAGAGTTTACATAAGTAAAGAACTCTTTGCTGTTTTTCTTCGCATCCCTTGCCAAGGATCTCTCGTAATCTGCCTTCGCCTGCCTAACCTCCTTTGTAACTTGGTTACAGATCAACTTGTATCTATCATAGGCGTCCGTGTCACGTGTTAATTTGTATGTATCCCATGCATTTTTCTTCTCTGCCATATGCCTCATTAGTTCATCTGACAACCATTTAGGCCTAAACCTTGAACAATATTTCTTAGTTGGTATGTAAAGCCTAGTAGCTTCCACGATAAGTTCTTTGAATGCTTCCCATTTTGAATTTGCTGTTGGCAATATCATCAGTTGATCCCACTGTATAGAATTTAAATACTGTCTCAGTCCATTGTAGTCGCCTTTATGAAAGCAATACCCCTTCCCTTTACCCCTAATGGTAGTTACCTCTTTGAGTAACTCCCACTTCAGCACACTGTGATCACTGCCACCAAGTGGTTCATTTATCTGCAGATTCTTAATGCATGAAGAATCACTACTGATAATCAAATCAAGAGTATTACTCCCTCTAGTTGCCTCCCGAACATGCTGATGTAGAAAACAATCATCCAATAAATCCACAAAAGCCTTGCTACTGTGTGAGTGACCAGCCCCCAAATTCCAGTCAATATCTGGGAAATTAAAATCCCCCATTATAAGACTCTCTGATTTACTGGCCCACTATTTCTCCGAACAGTTTCTTATTATACTCATCAGAGTCATTAGGCCTATAGCACACTCCTACTCTCAATTTTGATCTCCCAATGCTTATGTCACACCAAACTGACTCGACACTGCACTGTCCAGCGATGTTGACTGGCTTCACTTCCTTGGATTTTGTGTTTCTTAACTAATAGCATAACCCCTCCTCCCTTCCTATCTTGTCTATCCTTTCTGTAGACTTTGTACTCCCCAAATTCCAGTTCTGCATTCCTTATATCTGTGTGACACCACGTCTCTCATATCCCAACAATATCTGCCTTTGATGTTTTGAGCAATACCTCAAATTCAAACTTACTAAACTCCTAGCATTGGTGTACACATGCACCTGTTTCTATTCTTAGCTACCCTAATACAACCCATGTGTTTACTTGTACCACAATGATTCCCAGCAGTCTCTGAAATATCCTGCATCTTGTTTTTCAGGCTTCTGCTCATTCCAATAGAAGCAATGCAAGAATCTTTCACCTCTGCCAGTGGCTACTGGCAATCTATTAGTCTGTCTCCCCCCAAGCTAGCAGTTTTTCAACCCACCTAACACTGCCTTGATAGCATCAGCAAATATTCTTGCACCCTTTCTATTTAAGGGTATCCCATCCCTGTAGAAGCAGTCTCCTGTTAACAAGTACAGTCCAGTCTGGAAAAAAAAAAAAAATTCTATCCTTTGAGCTTTGCACAATCTTTCCAGGGCCAAACTGATCGACAAAGCTTTCATCATATACTCCCTCCTACCATGTCTGGGCAGAATTGCACACACTGTCAAATTCAACCCTAATTCACGGCTTTTTTTCAAAAGTACTTGTTAATTCTGCCAGTCTCCTACTCTTGATATCATTAGTGCCAACGTGTACAACTATATCACCTTTCTTGCCCTTAAAAGATGATATCCTTCTACAATGTCATCAACCTTTGCCCCTGGCAGACATACCCTGGTTGTTTCACCTATCCTTTTTACAAAGGATGTTCCCTGTTTCCCTGACAATAGAGTCACCAACTACTAGTTCCTGTGGGACTAGTGCATTCTGCCTTGGGGTTGCCACTGTGTTGCATGATGACCAAGTGCAAGCTCTAACGTTGATGTGGCCAGCTGAGAGCTTGATGAGCCCCTCAATTTAGTTCCTTCGAGGGCATGCACCCTGTCCTTCAAGCTCTCATATAGGCCTATAACAATGCTGAGTTACTGCTGATTTCAATACACTCCTTACATGCGCACACACAAAGACATCCCCCATGGCAATATCATGTCCCGTACCTGAATGCTCCACAAACATCATGCAAGCAGTGCATTTTAAAAAGGCTGTGATTCAGAAGGCAACTGCCCCCCCACCTCAGTTCTCCTCTGAGCCACAGTACTTCCATTAGCTTGAGCCTTTTGCTTTGCTGTTCTGAGTCATGATTTCTATTAATTTCAATTCAAAATTATAACCCTAAACTTTTATCCCACCACAGTTATAACGGTATATATATTTTTCAGTGTCAAGTATTAATTATCTAAGAGTTCCCTTTATATAACTTCTGTATCAGTTATATATTAATTAAGTTACGTTTGTAATCCAAGTCGTTATGTATTTAGTTAAAAGTACAATTTAATTGACAACAAAGTTCAACAGATTCTACTGATCAACTGACAATATTATAACCTATACTATAGCTATCTAGTTCGGTATTTAACGTATCGTATGACAAAGGCGGCAAGTTACGAACAGTAAATCTACGGACACTTAAGTATTAATTAAGTTTCAGATCTTGCTGTCAATTCAGAATAAACTAATGATCCTTACTAGGTCTATAAGCTACTTACAGAAATTAATTTGATGTAAAAAATATTCAATAAAGCAGCTAAATATGGCTAAAAAACTTCTCATTTAGCGGAGTTACAACTTGTAACACGTGGATTTGATACCCTTACCGATAATTTTATGAAATTACAAGGCCAGGTAAAGAATAAATACACCAGATAATCAGAAAAATCACAAAATAATGCTATACTCTAAATTTAAATAAAAAAAAAAAAGTTTTAGAAAAACAATTTCAAATCAATAAGAAAAATCCACTTAGCGGCTTTGAACATGTCTTGCTCCTACTAGCCTCGTCTGCAGATGCATGCCCCCTCAAGTGCATAATTTGAGCAAGAGGAAGAATCCAATCGGCATTTAGCTTGCACAAGCCATTCAAAGCCTTAAACACCTCAATCAGATCATATCACAGGTGCCTAGTCTACAGATGTTGCAATTCGCAGCTTTTTTTGGTAAGGGCATACCTTTTTTCCCCCTCAACCTTGTTGCCCTTCTCTGTATTTGTTCCAGCAGCCATAAATCTTTCTTAAAATGAGGACTCAAAACATGTATGCAATACCTGGTGTGAACTGATACAAGCTTGGGGGGAGACAAAGACCAATAGATTGACAGTAGCCACTGGCAGAGGTGAAAGAGATTCTTGCACTGCTTCTATTAGAATGAGCAGAAGCCTGAAAAACAAGATGCATGGTATTTCAGAGACTGCTGGGAGCCATTGCGGTACAAGTAAACACATGGGTTGTGTTAGGGTAGCTAAGAATAGAAACAGGTGCAGGTATACTTGTGTGTACACCAATGCTAGGAGTTTAGTAAATAAATTTGATGAATTTGAGGTATTGCTGAAAACATCGAAGGCAGATATTGTTGGGATATCAGAGATGTGGTGTCACACAGATATAAGGGATGCAGAACTGCAATTTGGGGAGTACAACGTCTATAGAAAGGATAGACAGGATAGGAAGGGGGGAGGTGTTATGCTATTAGTTAAGAAACACATAAAAACCAAGGAAGTGAAGCCAGTCGACATCGCTGGACAGTGCAGTGTTGAGTCAGTTTGGTGTGACAAACATTGGGAGATCAAAATTGAGAGTAGGAGTGTGCTATAGGCCTAATGACTCTGATGAGTATAATAAGGAACTGCACAGGGAAATAGAGTGGGCCAGTAAATCAGAGTGTCTTATAATGGGAGATTTTAATTTCCCAGATATTGACTGGATTTTGGGTGCTGGTTACTCACACACTAGCAGGGCTTTTGTGGATTTGTTGGATGATTGTTTTCTACATCAGCATGTTCAGGAGGCAACTAGAGGTAGTAATACTCTTGATTTGATTATCAGCAGTGATTCTTCATGCATTAAGAATCTGCAGATAAATGAACCACTAGGTGGCAGTGATCACAGTGTGCTGAAGTGGGATTTACTCAAAGAGGTAACTACCATTAGGGGTAAAGGGAAGGGTTATTGCTTCTGTAAAGGCGACTACGATGGACTGAGACAGTATTTAAATTCTATACAGTGGGACCAACTGATGATGTTACCAACAGCAAATTCAAAATGGGAAGCATTCAAAGAACTTATCTTGGAAGCTACTAGGCTTTACATACCAACTAAGAAATATTGTTCAAGGTTTAGGCCAAAATGGATGTCAGATGAACTAATGAGGCATATGGCAGAGAAGAAAAATGCATGGGATACATACAAATTAACACATGATACAGAAGCCTATGATAGATACAAGTTGATATGCAACCAAGTTACAAAGGAGGTTAGGCAGGCGAAGGCAGATTACGAGAAATCCTTGGCAAGGGATGCAAAGAAAAACAGCAAAGAGTTCTTTACTTATGTAAACTCTAGAAGGAAGGGGATGAATCAGATTGGTCCACTTGATATTGATGGGTCAAGTGTTGATGATCCTGCTCAGGTAGCTAACAAACAATGAATATTTTGCATCGACATTCACACATGAGGAGTTATTCAGCGAGGGGAATGCCAGAGGTGTATTCAACTCTAGCAGTAAGCTACAGAATCTTGAAATAACTGGGAGTAAAGTGGAGGAGAAACTGTTGAAGATAAACACAAGAAAGGCACCCGGGGTGGATGGGATCTATCCAGTTATATTAAAGGAGGCAGCAAAGGAAGTAAGCAAACCCTTAGCCATAATTATGAGAGCTTCCTTGGACTCAGGGGAGGTACCCATAGACTGGAAATGTGCAAATGTGACCCCAATTCACAAAGGAGGATCAAAGGCTGACACAAGTAATTATAGACCTGTGAGCTTAACTTCTGTTCCAGGAAAATTAATGGAGGCACTGGTTAAAGAAGCACTGCAGGATCATTTAGACAAGACTTCAGTTATAGCTCAGACACAGCATGGTTTTGTTAAGGGGAAGTCTTGCCTGACCAACTTGATTGGATACTATGATGCAGTCACAAAAGAACTGGATGCAGGGAATAACTTTGATATTATATACTTGGATCTTAGAAAGGCTTTTGATACTGTTGCACATGGAAGACTGCTACACAAATTGGAGCAGTGTGACATTGGAGGCAAATTGCTGCTATGGATAAAGGGGTGGTTGAGGGGGAGAAGACAGAGTGGTAATCAATGGACACTGCTCATCGTGGACTGATGTTATTAGTGGAGTCCCTCAGGGCTCAGTGTTGGGTCCATTATTGTTTTCTGTATTTATAAATGATATTGATGATGGTATATCGGGCTTAATGTCCAAGTTTGCAGACGATACAAAGGTTGGCAGGGTTGTCAAGGACACTACTGACACTATGCTGCTGCAATAGGATCTGGAAAGGTTGAGCAGATGGGCTGAGAGGTGGCAAATGAAGTTTAACATTGACAAATGTAAAGTACTACACATGGGAAACTGCAACCCCAGAGCAACGTATCAACTCTGTGGTACAACACTGACAGTGGTGGAGAATGAAAGGGACTTGGGGGTGGTTGTGCAGGCAGATATGAAGTTCTCTGAGCAGTGCAGACGGGCTGCAAGAGTAGCTCATGGAGTATTGTCAATGATATACAGGAATTTTTCCAGCAGGGATAAGGAGGTGATTATTCCATTGTATAAGGTGATGGTCAGGCCACACCTAGAGTACTGTATACAGGTCTGGAGGCCTCATTTCAAGAAGGATGTAGAGCTGCTGGAACGAGTACAGAGAAGGGCAACAAGATTAGTGAATGGAACAAAGGGGTGCTCTTACGAAGAAAGGCTTAAGTTTTGCAAATTAGAGTGTCTGGAGACTAGGCACCAGCGAGGTGATCTGATAGAGGTGTATAAAGCCTTGAATGGTTTAAGCATGCTCAATGCTGATGGGATTCTTCCTCTAGCTCAGAAAAATCACCTGAGAGGGCATAAATTCAAATTGAGGAAGGACAGATGTAGGATAGACGTGCGGAAATTTGCCTTTAGCCAGCGGGTGGTTGGTTGGTGGAACAGACTTCCATCCCTTGTGGTGGAGGTTGATAGCCTAAATAAGTTTAAGGCTCAGCTGGACAGGTATTTTGAACGAACAGAGGGGTGAAGTGGAGGTGTTTTTTTTTTTTTTTTGGCTGATGCTGCATAAGCTTGCTTTCTTGCATCAAATGCCTCTACTAATGCTAAAGTGGATAACCCCATATTCTTGTATAGTGTATAACCCCCATATTCTTGCTAGCAAAATTCCTGTACATCATTGATAAGACCCTCAAACTGTCTGCACTGTTCAGAAAACTATCTGACTACACAATTAAGGTCTTTCATTCTCTACTACCCTGAGTGTAGTAAGTTAATCTGGGGTTATGGCTACCAATATTCAGTACTTTGACAAATGCAATGTACTTTTGTCAATCAACTTGTCTAGATTCTGTTGCAGCAGTGTACTGTCTAACTATCAACTTTTGTATAATCTGAAAACTTGGACACTAACCCTGATACACCATCAATATCATTGATTAATGCAGAAAATAACAATGCTCCAACACAGAAACCTGGGGTACTCCAATAATAACATTAGTCCATGAAGAGCAGTGTCCACTGATTACCACCATCTTCTCCCACTGAACCAGCCCTTTATCCATAGCAACTTTCCCTTAATGCCATTCTGCTCCAATTTTACAGCAATCTTATGTGCAACAGTATCAAAAGCTTTCCTAAAATCCAAGTATATGATTTCAAAAATTTTTTTGCATCCACTCTTGGTGACCACATTGTAGAATCCAATCAAATTGATCAGGCAAGATTTCTGCTTGAAATCTATGCAGTGTGAGCTATAACTGCAGTCTTGTCTAGATAATCCTCCATTGCTTTTTTAAACAGCGACTCCATTATTTTCCCCAGAACAGAAGTTAACAGATCTGGAATTGCTCATGTCACCCTTTGATCCCTTTGTGAAATATTTGGACATCTCCAGTCTATGGGGACCTCCCCAGCATCCAAGGATGCTCTTAATTATGACTAGGTGTTTGTGTGCTTCCTTTGCTGCCTCCCTTAATAACTAGATAGATCCTATCCACCCCAGGGTGCCTTTATGTTTAAGTACAGTTTCTTCTCCACTTTGCTCTCATTTATCACAAAATCATTTAGCTCCCTGTTAGAGTTTGATAAACTTCTGACCTCCACTTCCCTAAAGAAGTCCTCATGTATGAATGTAAATGCAAAATACTCATTCAGTTTGTCAGTTACCTGGGCAGGATCATCAACCACCAAATCAGTGATATCAAGTGGAACAATCTGATTCATCCTTCTAGAGTTCACATAAAGTCTTAACTGTTTTTCTTTGCATCCTTTGCTAAATATTTCTCTTACATCTACCATATGATTTATGTCTCCTGATAATTTATATGCATACCATGCATTTGTTCTCTGCCACAAGTCTTAGTTCATCTGACATCCATTTAGGCCTAAACCTTGAACAGGTGTTTCATTTACCTCAAATTCTTTTGGATAAGAATTTTCTATAATACTCATGTCCACAGTCATACCACTAATAAACTGGGAAAGTGACAGAGTATAATACTTGGCCATGTACAGTTTGAGCACTGTATATCACCATGACCACAGGTATTCTTGTGCCTATATACAAGAATAGTCTTTATACCCCTTTCCTCTTCTTGAATTGTGAAGAATACAAATCAAACTGGAGATCAAGTTGGTTAAACACTTAAGTGAATGCAATTATTTATTACTGAAAACAGCTATTACTTAGAAGTGTAATAACATAATATCTGGATATAAAAATCAAAATAACTCAAATTTATATAATGTCAATGTGTTAACTAAATTTAAAGAAAAATTTAAGTTTTCTGGCTTTGACCAACAAAATTAGTCTAATAATTCCATGCAGATCAAGATCTACTTGCATATTTCATTTTACTATTTACCTTCCAAAGTTCTATAAAGATAAACCAAATTTGTACACATAGCAAAATAATGTATCTTTACAAGTGGAGAACTTTCCAACAGATTCTAGTGTTTTATAGGCCTTTCAACAAATACAATGGTATGAGATTAAATGATAAATTAGAGCCAGAAGAATACCTTATTGTAATACAGTAGTTGAATTCAGCAGTACTGCTGTGGAAATTAAAATGTTAATTTTACACTTAGAAATGTTAAATACATGAATTGGATTTCAGAAATAAAAACTAGTTTTCTAAAACAAATCAGGATACCTACAAATACAAATCAGCATTGTTCATATTTGCTCCATGATATAAAATAGTCATATAGTCAACATCTGTATTAGTAAGAGTAATAATTTTTGAGTTTCAGGCTTCTTTTTAACTGGTTTTATGTACTATTTATCCAAAACTAATCTATATTGAAATCACTGAAAACTAACCTATAAAAAAGAAGGAAAAAAAGGTCAATTATGAAAAGCTTAGCTTACCTATTACCAAGCAAGGAGCATGATAAAAAAAGTTGACTGCTAACTATGGTTCTGACAGTTAATAGATCCTTACCTTTGTATATAAATACCATATACCCAAATGTTGAACATCAACTAGAAAGTGCCAGTTCAGGCTGCTCAGAGCTTTGAATAAACTTGCTCCCCTCCACAAATGATTCAGGAAATAACAGGGCCTGAAGACCAATTGCTGCTAATTTTTTAAATTAAAAACATTGCTGGAAATTAATTCAACAATAAAAGAGCCTGTTGTATTATGTTAAAGTAAAATGCAATGTCAGAATTGTCATCTTGAGTGCAGGGACCAGATGCAGTGCACCCACCAGGCAATATTCCACCTACATTTCTCCTAATCAAAATGTAGAAATATCAACCCTTTAACTAAGCATACATGTTTTTTAATGTGCAGGTCCAAAGGATAATGAACATATGTTCTGAAGGTTGCTTTAATGCAGTATCAACAAATTACATTTGTATATTTACAGATTTGCTTGAAATTTTACAGACTCATCCAGAGCTCAGAATAAAAACAAATGACCTACAACTGGATTGTCTCTTATATTAAGTGCCTACCCACCTACTGATGAAGCACCAACTATTCCCAAAATGTGCAGTCTGGGTTGTGGAATTCAACTAAACTATTTGGGAAACATTGCTTATTCAAAATGCAAGACTAGGCAGTATTCATTGAAGAATTTAACAATGATACATTGTAATGATACCATTGAGAAAACTTATTTTGCTTCATTAATTTCACTCATGGAAATTATGCATTACATACACATGCATTTGTGCAATCCTTGCAGTTTAAGGCCTTACAGCCCATAAATACTTTAATACAGCTAAATGAATGTGAAAATTCCTTTATATAAAAGCTGAAGAGTAAACTAAGTAGTTTCAATTAAGTATTAAGCCTGATAAAATACAAATTATACTTTGCTTAAAGTAGATTAGAAAAACATGAAAAATAATTAAGATTAGAAAAAATTACTAAATTAGAGAAGAAATTACTTACATTCTGCTGCATTTCATCCCAAGCAAGTTTATAGTCTGCACTGCTATACTTTGTCAAAGCATCATCCATTTCTTTTTTTAAAGCATCTTCCACCTAGGGCAAGAAAAAAGAACACATTCATAAAAAGAACATGTCCAGGTCTTCAAGAAGAAAAACATTTATATAGCATTAAAATGAAAGCTCACTCATGTTGTCATATTGAAGTCTTTATGGCTATAAAAAGTTTCACACACTGTTGCTGGTTTTTTGAGAGAGAGAGAGAGAGAGAGAGAGAGAGAGAGAGAGAGAGAGAGAGAAAAAAAAATATCTTTATTGAAACATAGTAGCTGGTTACAAGGTTAAATAGTGTTTCACTTTCCCTTTGTGGCCAAAAGGCCAGGGGTTATACCTTTATGATCAATGGGCATGTTCTACTATAAATAGCCAACCAAGAAAACCTGATACTGTATATACTTATATGCTCTATAATAAGCAGCCAAACTGATATGCTCTGCAACTGGTCAAATATCAGAGACCAAGCACAGAAAATGAATGATATTTCATAACTAATTCTTATTTGAGAACTTCCTCACTTGCACACTTAGAAATATTTAGAGTTTTATAATTAAATTATAACTACAATTACACAGCAAATGAACAAGTCTTATTACAGAAAACCTACTTAATTTTAGTAGTAATTGTGGCCAACCTATGGTGGAAACATTTCTGGTCAGCCTATTATGCAAATAAGAAAGCTAAAGTTTCAGTACTCAGCTAGAACTTTCCTCCATTTTATCCTATCATTTAGTTTCATGAGGAAAGACCCTTCCCAAGACACCCATAAAAACAGCTTATTGAAGAAAGCAAAACCTGCAGTATATGGTGTTCAATGAGCTTAAACTTATCAATATGCTTGATATAATATATATAAATCTTATATATATCAAAAACTGGTGTTATCATACTCTCATCTTATTTGAGAACGCCCAACTCAATGCATAAAAGCACAGAACAAAGATTTAGCACATTCAACCCAAAGAAACAGATGTCAAAATTAACAAACCCATCAAATTATTAGGAGGAGAAAGGAACCAAAAGTTAACAAGGATATGAAATTGTATGAGGCTGTCCCATCTGAATACCAGTTGGGATTTTGGTCTAAGCAGTTTAAAATGGAATCTAGAACCCAAATCCAGCCTACCCCTACTCAAAATGACCAAAAAGAGTGGTTCCCCAAAAAAAGAGATCTTGTTATGAAGAATAGACAGTGCAATTGCAGGGGATATAAAAAATGTTAGGATACTTTTTTTGTAGTAAAGAAAAAAATAAAAGTATGAAATGCACAATTAAACATACAAATGAACAGCAATTCATAAATTGTGTACAAAAACTTTAATGTTACACTTCTGAAAGGATCAAGAAAAAGATTTTGGAAATAACTGTTTCAAAAAGAAACATTCATTGTACAACCAAGCAGAGTAATACAAGTTTAAAAGTTTCCACATAGGTTGAAATATTTTCATCTGTAGAAAAGTATTTGTGAGCTTGTTTATGCATTTTACAGGATGAAAAGGTGCCTAGAAAACAATCCCCCACACTTATCTAAAAATCAGACTTCAAAGTGAAAATGCTTAAGAAATTCCTGGTCACTAACAAGATTTGAACCCAAATTTTATACTCAACTGCAACAGACTTCAACATACACTGCTTATTACTGGTTTTGTGAAGCAGTCAAGGCAATAAATGTTCTTTCAGACTTCTTACATCTCATTAGTTTATACTAATTATAAAATAGTAAAATTAGTATAAACTAATTAGTTACTATCCTTTTCTTAGCTAAAGGAACTAAACTTAATTTCCTAGCCAAATCAAGATAGCAAAACAGGATTCATAAAATCCTTTTGCCTAAAAATAAACCATTAATATCCTAGGATGATTATTTAATGCTATACTTACATTGCTTGTAATGGAGCAAGGGTCACTGTCAAGACAAAAAAAAAGTTGGCTATAATAAAGACAGAGCACCCTATTTCTTTTGTAATAATAAAAGAACTTAAGCTTATTCAGCTCATTTGTTATGCATCTAACCTCAATGGAATCATACTGCTGACTCAATGCCACTGTGATAAGCTTCACTGGATTTGACAAATAATGATTTTCATGCATGGAGGTTAAATTGACTCAGAAATGGATTTCTACTACTCAACTATCCAATTAGTTGGTTTTAAGCTTAAACAACCCATCAATTTTGTAATTAAGGGCTTCCTTAGGTTAATAAGCTTTTGACTACTCATAAGTATTTCACTTGCCTTTATGCCAGTATATTCCACTTACATGACTTAGCTCTGGACTTTGATCAGAGAGGCCAAGGTAGTTTTAAAGTCTATCCTGAGCTGGAGTATTAATCTGCTTCAGCCCTGTTTCAGATTTGACATTTCCTCTTTCATGTTTAAGAAAGATGAAAACATGTGTATGGCCAATCTGTAAATTTATTATAGAAAACTCCTCCCAATCAGGAGCAGCAGTAATTACACTTTTACTCCTGGGAGGTGCGCTTATATGCTACATTATTGTTGAACAGAAGTTAAATGTTTGTAAGCAGAGATTTATACATAGGACGATGCAATCATCCTATGTATAAATAACATGCAAATAACAGAATACCTGCTTTATACCACTATTTCTTTAAAAAAAATAAAATGAAACTTACCTCACCCCTATAAACATATGCTAGAATGCCTGCTACTAATTCAGCAATGAAAATGATGCCAAGAAGTACAGCAAACTAGAGAAAGACAAGTTAAATGGTAATTTGTAATTAAAATTAATTTTATTAAAAATTGTCAATATAAAGTTTCTTATAATTAAAGTTGTTTAAAAATAGCTGTTCATACACTGCAAAAATTCTTAATTAACATATGACTTAAGAAATACAAAATGAACAAGTTTATCCATAGAATTCAGATTAAAATTTAATTATATACAGCATAGTTTGAGTTAATTTATGTTAAAAAAAATTGTAATTACTTTTTTTCATATAAAGGACCAAAGGAATAAGAACACATCATACATTAACATTATTTCAATGCTACTATAAAATTTCAGTTATATACAGATACTCTTAAATCTATAGGGGTGTGCATCCACCTATTAGGGTGATTAGAATACTACCCATTTTTATATTTATCATGGTCAACAAAGATTGGAGATGTTGGCAGAGTAACAGGACAAACTTCATCCATACTATCTCAGACCCCAAAGCATTGAAATGTTGGACATTAGCAGAAAAAAGGGACTTCCTTGAATCATTCCATATATAAAAGTACCGGAAAACAGTTAAGACAGAAATTTCAGCTTACCAACAGGATTCATGCGCAATAGTTTCAATACTGCATATCACATTTTGAGCATACATGTTCTTGAATGCAATGGAAGATGGCCTGCCTGGGTCCCAGCTAGCCAGAGCCAGTGTTGTGTTGTTAGTATGACATTAATCATAAGGGCTACTGAAAAATCTTGTATGTTCATAGTTTAGAAATGATTCTGTCATGGTTTTGCATATTTCATATTGCAATATGAAATTATGCAGTATATTTGTTAGTAACCATATTTGCAGGGGAAAAAAATTGCAAGAATGACAACAGCATAAACAATGCAAGGAAATTATTTTGGGAAAACCATACATAAAAGATTAGGTCCAAAGACAGGAAACTCACATAGCAAGATTAGAAAGTGGACAACAGTATAAGGAAAGACCTTGATTAGATGGGCTACAGAGCTTGTCAACCAAGCACCTTAGAAGAGGAGACCTGATCAAGGTCAAAAGGCTTAGAGAGGTTAGCATTAGTAATGACAAGTAATGCAAAAAAGCAAGCTTATATAGCATTAAAAAACCTCAATCCACCTATTCATTTCTGCCAATAGTTTCTATCTTTCTTAAATTTAACCTATTAACTTCGACAACAGATGGAAGTTTGTTCCAGTAATCAACTACCTGATGACTAAAGGCAAACTTCTGCACATTATTCTGTAACCTCCTTCAATTTATGCCTCCTCATGTGATTAATCTCATCAGCATTGAGTTTGCTCAATACATTCAAAACCTCAATCAGATTACCATGCAGATGCCTAGTCTCTAGACACTGCAATTTACAGAGCTAAAGCCTTTCTTGGTAAGAGCATCCACTGTTCTCCTCAATCTTGTTGCTTTTCTCTGTACTTGTTCCAGCAGCTCTACATCTTTCCTAAAATGAGACCTCCATACTTGTATTCAGTAGTCAAGATGTGGCCCAACTACTGCTTATACAGGCGCCTCCGTAGCCAGGTGGGAAGAAGCAGCAGTGCGTAGCACACGCTTCTTGATTAGACCGGGGTTCGAGCCCGTCACCACCAAATACGGAGAGTGCGGAAAGGTCAGGGAATGACCACCGCATATCCCGTAGCAATATGGCCTTAGTTGCTAATGCTCCTAAAAAACCAAACAAACAACAACAACTGCTTATACAATAGGATAATCTCCTTATCTCTTCTAGCAAAGCTGATGTATATCATTGACAAAATCCCATGAGCTGTCTTGGCAGCCTGTCTGCACTGCTCATCAAACTTCCTAACTAACTGCACAATTACCTCCAGTAGTTAAAAATATCCAACTTCTATTCTCTGAGTAAAGTACTGCACAGTTGGTATGTTACTCTGGGGTACTGCTACCCATGTAGTACTTTGCATTTGTCAATGTTAAACTTCAACTGCCATTTCTCAGCCCATCTGCCTAATTTTTATAGATCCTATTGTAGTAGCATACCATCATTAATCACCCTAACAACCTTTGTACCATCTGCAAACTTCAGCATTGTGCCTGATACCTTCAATATCATTGATAAATACAGAAAGCAAATGGCCAAATGCCAAACCCTGGGGAACTCTACTAATAACATTAGTCCATGAAGAGCAGTGTCCATTGATTACCACTGTCTTTTCCCACTCAATCATCCCTTCATCCACAGCAGCAACTTGCCCTAATGCCACACTACTCAGATTTGTAAAACAGTATAAAAAGCTTAACTGAAATCCAATTATATAATATAAATTTTTTTTGCATTCAGTATCTCTGAGTGTATTGTAGTATCCAAGTTGGTCAGACATGATTTCTCCTTAACAAATCCATGCCAAGTCTGAAGTATAATTGCAGTCTTGTCTAGATGGTCCTTCATTACTTCTTTAACAAGAGACTCCATTATTTTCCCTAGAATACAAGTTAAACAGGTCTAATTACTTGTCACCCTTTGATCCCTTTTGCAAATTGAAGACAAAATTCACTGTTAAAAGAATTCCAGATCTAGAGGCCATAAATTAGACTAGATTGTAGGAAGTTTTTTTAGCCAGCAAGTTGTTTATTGGAAGAAGCTTCTTCTGCAGATAGTCTTGAAAGCTGAGAAACAGCCAGTTTGAAGAAATTAAGGTCAACTAAATGGTTACTGACATAAGTAAGCACATAACTTTACTTATCTACTTTTATTTGGTTGGCACAATAAGAGCCTGTGGCTTCTTCCACTATATAGTGAATACTAAACCTTGCACAAGCAGTTTCTGTTTGGGCCCTTGAAAGTGGTACTCAGCTGAAATACAGCTTATTTTCCTAATCTTCACTCTATAGCTTTGATAGTTACAAAAAAGAAAAAAAAAAGAATGGCTTTTAAAGTTATGTAAAATTAAGTATTATTAAATAAATTTGTCAAATCATGTGTTAAAAAAATGTATGGCAACCAGCTGTACAACAGCATAAGATAAGCAAAAAAGCAATACTCAATCTGCACACTAAGGGAAAAAAAAGGGAACTATGTTCACCAATATCCAATCCTGGATAACTTTTCCATACTAACCATGGAACCAGCAATAGACATGACATCAAGCCACCTGTCAAGAACCATGTTAACTACACATCAGTTACAATATTCAAGAATAACTTTGCCTCAGTACAGACTTGACAGCCAGAGTCAAATAGCTTCCAACCTTATCACAACCAGAGATAAAATTCATGGGCTCTACTACCCCATTCTCTAAGGTGGCATGAAACCAAGGAGGAATCAGTTTATCCTTAGACACTTTACATCCAATCAAGGAGTATCTCTGGATCTTCTGATCTGTTTCTTCCTTGCTTTCTCATTCTTTGTATCCAGCAAGACAAACAGAGAACCCTATACATATGTGAAGATAGTTATGTAGCTATTTAAGCAAGTTAAATTAGCTATTTACATAGAGGAACCACAGCGTTCCTAAATGTTTTAAACATTGTAATGTAATATTCAAAAATTACTAGGAGCCCAGTGGCTCACAATTTTAGCAACTGTAAAAAAAATAAAAATGATACTGGCAATTAACACCTAGGCACACAGCCAAATTCACCCCTATTGTATAGTTGTCAAAATTATGTTCAAAGAGTATAGTGAATTTCATTATTAAATTGATTATTCCTGCATTTATTATAAATTTAATTACACTGTTGTATAGTCTGAACTCCATGGTCTAATAAAATGACCATGGCAATGTATATTTAAAAAGTGCAAGATGGACCAAGTTGAATTAGGGAAGTGTTAACTTCTAAAAACAAAACTAAAAAACCTACAAAACTAAACCTATACATTAACAGCATTAAACTGTTTACTTACTGTAGTAATCATGCAGTAACTTTCTTTAGCAGCACCACAGCAACCTAGAAAGGCTATTATGAAGACAATACATCCTACTATGATAAGAATCACTGGTGGCGAGGAGTATGTATTTCCAACAATAACTCCAAAATTTGAAGCATTGTGATAAACATAACTGCCTACTGCAATAATTGCAATTCCAGAAAGCTAGAAATAAAAATTAAGTCATTAAGCATTGTCACTTACATATCTAGACATAAAGGCTCAAATGAACTATACTATAATTTGTGTAGAGTTAACCCTACAAAGGCAATCAAATTAATTGAACTACTGAACAAAATAGGCCAATAGTAATGCTGATAAAACTAACATTTTAAAATAGTGAAAATGCAACTTGGTGCAAAGTTATGCTTGCCCCAACTTAAGGGGCCCAAAATCACAAAGGGCTCCTCAGCTCTAGCAAGGAGCACTTGTTACTCTCAGCAAACTTAGACCCACAACCTCTTCCCCCAAACTCTAGAGCCAGCACTTGATCTAATGCCTGTACACTCAGCATGCAGGTCATTTGCATTCACTACATTGAGCATATGAAATTACTTTTAGACAGGTTTTATATCAGACAAAAGAAAACTATTCCTGCTAAAAAGCAGAAGTCATAAAATTAACAAGATTTGCTTGTTGGTAGTACAGTATTTAGGGAAAATAAAAAAATAACTAAAATTAAAAACAGTTTAGAGAATGATGCTAGGTGGCTTGTTAGTTTTTGTTATTTAGTTTTTAGGAGCATTAGCAACTAAGGCCATATTGCTCCGTGAATATGCGGTGGTTATTCCCTGACCTTTCCGCATCCTCCGTATTTGGTGGTGACAGGCTCGAACCCCGGTCTAATCAAGAAGCGTGTGCTATGCACGGCTGCTCCTTCCCACCCGGCTACGGAGGCGCCGATGCTAGGTGGCAATTATCCATATATAAATTGGTCTAAGGAACCGCTTTCAACATGTGAATAATACAAAATTAGTTAAGAAAATAAGACCTAATTATTAAATTTGTTAGTGAGGTTTCAGGACCCTTCCCAGATCCTGAAATCAAGCTATATATGGACTAATATTAACAAGAGTAAGAGGGCAAATAATTTAGTAATATAGTAGAACCTCAAAAATGCAGTACTTTTAAAATATTTCAGATGGTAGTTGAGCAGACAAGGAAAGAGTATAAATGGTCTTAAGCTGGCCAAGTACAAAATTTGTACTATGTTCAAAATTGTATTATGTTATTATATTAATTATGTTATTAGTTTAATATATTATTGTAATATATATTATGTTCAAATACAAGTACAAAATTTGTATTATGTTCCATTAATAATTTCTAAACACCAATTTCTGCTATATATATTTCCTGGATTGTATGTCTGTTGTACATTTGTAACATAAAATTATTCATTTTAAGACATTCTATATTTGTTCAAAGTATAGAACAGCAGCACGTATTTAGTTTAAGGAAGCTCAATTGATAATATTGCAATATTTACAGTATACTACGTATTAAAAACAGAATCAAAACACATACTAGATGTAGCATTCAAGTCCACAACTTTTATTTCTTAGGTAAATAAAATAGCCCACTAGACCAAAGTGGCCTTAAGCCAATTAGACCCAATCAGGCCCTACCTGTCCAACTGTTTTGGCATTGAATTCACAAACCATTTAAAAAAATAGCTTCAGGCACCAAGTTCTTTTACCCAGTGACATACCCAGAATAGGGTCAGCAGGTACATTGTACCTCCCCCTGATGCAGAAATCTGGTATTGTGTCACTTTTAGTATTAGGCAATTGGCACCTTTTTTGAATGTACCTTCTCACAAGACAATTCTGGCTATGCCACTGCTTTTACTACATGTACCATTAAATGTGGTGTGGCAAAGACCTTTGGATTTGCCAAAATAAAGAAATTCTTAGAGAGAAAGCAAGAAAGATTAGATGCCAAGTATAAACTCTATAGTTATAAACTAAGTGCCCATTTATGCAAAAAGAGCTGAGAAATCACTATGTACAGACCTATGTCTAACAGTAGATATCTATTGAAAGATTCTTTGTCAAGCACATTGTAAGAAAAATGAGAAGTTACATTTCCATTATTAATGAAATGGCCCATGCAATATGTCTATAAAATATGGAGGCCCTACAAAACCACCCTAAAAAGGATCCTGCACTAGACCAATACAGCAGTATTGGTCTAGTGCATTAAGCCAAAATGTTAATTTTGGCTTAATCCTTAGATAGAGAATTCTCCTTCTCCATGTGATGCAAAATACTCAGTTTGTCAGCTATCTGAGCAGGATCATCAACAGTCAAACCACCAATATCAAGTGGGCTAATGTGATTCATCCTCTTCCTTCTAGAATTTACATAACTAAAGAAATGTTGCTTTTCTTTGCTATGGATTTCTCTTAATCTGCTTTTGCTTGCCTAACCTCCTTTGTGACTTTATTACAAACTAGCCTCCATAGCCAAGTAGTAAGGAGTGAGAGTGCATTAGCATACACTGAGTAGACTGGAGTTCAAGCCCCTGACTGCTAAATATATAGTTGATCTGTTAACCCACACTGCACTGAACCAGCAGTGTCAGATTATGGTCCATTTTCCTCAATATGAATTTGAGGAGGCTTCCATATTGCCTGATAATTTAGTTGGTATGAAAAGCCTAGTAGCTTCCAAGACTAATTCCTTGAAGGCTTCCCATTTAGAATTTGCTGTTTTTAACACAAGTTGATCCCACTGTATCAAATAAAAAAAAAACAATTGTCAGACCACTGTACTCACCTTTACAAAGCAGAAATCCTTCCCTTTACCCTTGATGGTAATTACATCTTTAGGTAAACCCCATATCAGTACACTGATCACTGTCACCTAGTGGTTCCTTTATCTGCCAATTCTTAATGCATAAATCTCTCTCTGTGTGAAAGTGTGTGGCATAAGCCTCATGCTTCCTACTGCATTAAAAATGTAGTTAGCATTAGCAAAAGTGCATGATGCAAGAAAGCAAGCTTCTACAGCATCAACCAAAGAAGGGGGGGGGATTTCATTTCACTGATCCATTCATTCCAAATGAATGAATAGTTCTGTCTTGAATTTGATCCTGTAATCAACTACCCACTGGCTAAAAAAAAAAAAAAACTTCTGCACATCTATTCTACAAATGTCTTTCCTCAGTTTGAATCTATGCCCCCTCAGGTTTGTAATCTAAGCAAGAGAAAAATCACATAATTGAGCCTGCTCAACCCATTCAAGACCTTATACACCTCAATCAGATCACCTTGCAGGTGCCTAGTGTCCAGAAGCTGAAATTTTCAGAACTTAAGCCTTTCTTCATAAGAGCACCCCTTTGTTCCTTTCAGTCTTGTTGCCCTTTTCTGTGTTCATTCTAGCAACTCTACATCCTTCCAGACCTGTATGCAGTACCCAAGTTGTGGCCTGACAATTGCCTTATACAAAGGGACAATCACCTTTTCCCTGCTAGCAAAATTCCTGTATATCATTTACAAGACCCATGGCCTACTCTGGCAGCCTGTATACACTGCTCAGAAAACTTCATATCTGACTACACACTTACCCCCAGGTCTCTTTCCTTCCCTACTACCCTGAGTGTAAACACCACATAGTTGGCACATTTCTGAGTAACTGCTACCCATATGCAGTACTTTGCATTTGTACAATGTTAAACTTCAGTTGACACTTCTCAGCCCATCTACCCAACTCTTCCAGATCCTGTTGCAGCAGCATACTGTCATTATCAATCCTGCAAACATTTGTATCATCTGCAAACTTTGACATTAAGCTTGATATACCTTTATCAATATCACTGATAAATATTAAAAACAATGGGACCAACACCAAACCCTGAGGGACACCACTAATAACATTAGGCCATGTAGAGCAGTACTCATTGATCACCACTGTCTTCTCCCACTCAATGATCCTTTTATCCACTATAGCAACTTACCCTTAATGCCATACTGCTCCAATTTGTACAGTACTGTAGTCTTCCATGTGCAACAATATCAAAAGCCTTTCCTGAAATTCAAGTATATGATATCAATTTTTTTTGCATCCAGTTTCTTTGTGACCACATCATAGTATCCAATCAAACAAGACTTCCCTTCACAAACCCATGCTGTGTCTGAATTATTACTGCTGTCTTGTCTAGGTGATCCTGCAATGCTTCTTTAACCAGCAACTCCATTATTTTTCCTGGAACTGAATGTTAAACTAACAGGTCTAATTACTCATGTCACCTTTGATCCTTTTTGAATTGGAGATACATTTGTGCATCTCCAGTCTGTGGGGACTTTCCCAAGTTCCAAGGATGCCCTCATTATTATGGCTAAGTTTGCCTCCTTTAATATAACTGGATAGATCCATCTGCCCCAGTGCCTTTGTTTAACTTCAAAATTTCTCCTCCACTTTGCTCTCAGTTATTACAAAATCATTTAACTTCCTGTTAGTTTGATAAACATCTGGCCCTCTCCTCCTTGAATAACTCCTCATGTGTGAATGTAGATGCAAAATAATCTAGTTAAGCATACTCTATCATTAGGCCTATAACACTCCTCTCATTTTCCCCCTTTCCCAGTGCTTAGGTCACACCAAACTAACTCAACATTGCACTATCCACTAATGTCAACTGGATGCTGTTGTTAGATTTGTTGGTACATCAGCAACTTAGGCTATAATGCACTAATTACTGTAATATCTTCTTCCTTTATCTTACAAGTGATATGGTTTAGATAATGTGATATTTATCAATTTTTGAAAGAAAAATATCCATGTCTTTGCGATCTCTTAGAACACCGTAATAACTCTGCATTTATGAAAATGAGGAGAAAGCAGTTTTCTGTTTTTAGATATTGTGGGCATTTTATGATTATGTTTTACTGTTAATGAGCAGTTATTGCATTGTGGAGGGTCATCTTTTGTTAGTAGGTAGCTATGAGTGAGGAATGTATGACCAGTACGTAATCTGGCTAGTATGGTTTCTTCCCTTCTGTTTTGTCTCAGACTGGATTGCCATTGTTTGGGTTCTCTTGATTTCAAGTAGTTTATTATTTATTTGATCTCTCCACATGAAGGTTCACTGTTCTTTACATGTCTGTTTGATAATGGATTTATGATCAGTATAAGGAGTCCTGAAATTAGATGGCATCACATTTGTAACCCTTTTAGCAGCTAAACTGCTTGCTCGTTTCCTGGGATTCCAATGTGTCCAGGGATCCAACAAAATATTACAAGCTGTCCATGAAATTCTAATAGTTCCCAAATTATGTATCAGAGGATGACTAGGGAAGGATCTGTACTGTAGAGCATTTACAGCACTTAACGAGTCCATATATATATGATCGATTGAGCATACGAGGCTTCTTTTATATTCTCTAGGGCTAGTAGAGCTACCGTATAGCTGAGGTATACGTCCTGCATTCCAATGGGAGCCATCTGGAGATGGTGGCATTTTGTAGTACTACAGCTGTACCAACTTTACTACCAGTCTTGGATCCATCTGTGTATATTTGAAAGAAACTTCTGAACTTAATGAGTGAGCCATATGTATTTGCCTAATGTTGATATCTAGAAGGTAATTCCTTCCCTATTGTTGAAAATAGTCTATCAATATGTCTGAGGCAGTTGCCATGGCTGGGTTTCCATAGTAGTATCCTGAAGAGTGTTAGTGAAATTCAGGTCCCAGTTTGTGATAAGAGCTGGAAGCCTAATGCCAGATGGTTTGTTGAGCTGTGGCTTACGTTCATAAAGGTCTCTCCATTTTGGCATGAAGAGATATTGCCATATGGGATGTGGGAGACTGCTGATTTCGGCTGCATAATTTAGTAGAATAACTTTTCACCAAAAGGTGTAGCGTCGGTTCACAGGCCATGGTATATAAGCTTAAAATTGGTAAGGTACAAAAAGCCCCCAGTGCACTATGATGTATGGGATCGAGCCATTTCAGTGCACTCTGTCTGGCCGAGTCATATGCAGGAGACCCATAGTCTACCCTGGATCTAATCAGCAGTATAGGTGTAGCAACACTTAATGATCTGCACCCCATGACATAGAAGAAATTACTCTGAGAAGATTGTTTTCTAAGACAACTTGTATGAATGTCTTATGTTCCAGGAAGTGTTTTTTTTTTTTTATCAAGTAGTATACCAAGGAATCTAATACTGGGCTGGAAAGTAATACAATGAGAATCTAACTGAAGGTCTGGATCAAGATGTAAACAACATTTGCAACAGAAGTGTACAGCAGTTGTTTTTGGCCCAAGAGACTATTTTGTTAATGGTACCTTGTAGTTGTCTTTCAATTAGTTGCATATTTTGAGAATGACAAGATTGTCAGCATATAGGTATGCATCAACTGTATTAGGTATACATTTCATTATGGCATCAATCCTAATGGTAAAGTGTGGCACTCAACACTGACCTTTGGGAACTCCCTCTTGTACATATGCTTGAGACAAAGAATGGAATCAGACCTGAAATTATCTATTGTCTAGAAAGATCTTAATGAATTTCAGCAGATGACCCCGAAGTCCACATTTATGTAAGTCCTGAAGAATCCCATATTGCCAAGTTGTATCGAAGGCTTTCTCTATGTCAATGCATATTGTAGGTGCTCATTTCTGAGCAAAGCATTCTGAATATTTGTTTCTGCTTTGATAATGAGATCAAGAGTAGATCTTCTCTGGAAGCCATGCTGGTTTGGACTTTGAATGTTTTCTGTTTCTAGAAACCATGTCAGTCTAGCATTAACTATTTTTTCCAATGTTTTTCCCAGACAACTGGATAGAGAAATAGGGCAGTAATTTCTGGGATCTGTCTGGTCTTTTCCTGGTTTTGGGAAGGCTAGCACATAATAGCACCAGCTAGCAGGGTAATACTCCTCTAGGAAAATTCTGTTATACAGTTGTAAGAGGGCAGTTAACAAATCCTCACTTAAATGACAGATCATGGTGTAAAAAATTCCATCAGGGCCTGGAGCACTGCTCTTCGATCAAAGTGCACTGCGCAGTTCAAACATGATCAGAGGTAGGTTATATGAAATATAACCTACCTCTGATCATGTTTGACCTGTGCAGTATGATAACCTACGACGTATGATCCAATTGAAATATTGGATCATACATTGCAGCGGCTGAAAATATTTTGAACAAAGTACCTAAGGCATTTGCGATTTCTACAGGTTCAGAAACTTCCTTCCCTTTTACAAGTAGAATAGGAGAAGTTGTTTGCGAGTATGTACCATTTATTTGTTTGATTTTTTCCAGATTAAAGAAGTATCTGTGCATCTGTTTATGGTGCAAGTATAAAGTGCCTGTGCTTCTTTTTTACTGTCTTATATGACGAGCTTTTGCTCTGGCTCTCTTAAACTGAAGGTTGGCTATTTTCGAAATATTCCAATACTTATTCCTTTTTTTTTAGCATTGTTATTGTTGCATGCTTCATTCTACCACATTTTTGGATGAAGCCAGATTTTCAATGATGATTTTGGAATAGCAGACTGATGCTTTCATTATTTTTTGTGAAATGAACCTGACTGCAGAATCAATTGAGGGTTGTAATGACAGAATTATTTATTTGAGCTATTTCCTGGTATATAGTCCAGTTAGCTTTGTCAAATTTCCAGGTTGACATGGAAATTTCCTGGGGAGGAGAACTTTAACTGAAAGTACAGATTATAGGAAAGTGATCGCTACCACAAGGATTATCAGTAACAGTCCAGTCTATGATAGGAAATATCGTTGGAGCATATTGAAAGATCAATAGCCGAGCTTGAGCCAGATGGAGAGTGAACATATGTGCGATCACCAGTGTTTAGAATAGTTAGATTGTTTATCTAAAAATTTTTGTCTGTCCTCTCTAGAGTCAAGATGTTGGCAACCCCATAGAGGGTGATGGCCATTCCAGTCACCCATAATACAAAAGGTATTTGCTTTACTATATCATCTAAATCAACAGTATGTATGGTTTGGTGATAGATACAACGAAACTAAAAAATGTTAGTGTTATACCAATGGTGACACAACTGCAACCGCCTCAAGATGTTTGCATGGGGACAGGTCTACATGGAACAACAGAGTTCACTATGGATGCTATTCCTCCATGAGCTGAATTAGAACTATCATTTCTATATATAGTATAATGCTTAATTGTCATAGATATTGTATTTTTGAGTTTGGTTTCTTGAATGCATACAGCAACAGGCTTATATTTACTTAATAGATTGTAAAATCAACTAAGTTAGTACACAGCCCACGGTAATTCTACTGAATAACTGTACCCGTTGTTTGGTTTTAACTGGTGTCTGCTAATGTCTGTGAAGTAGTCTGCTTACACTTGTCTATTTTTGCCTTTTCCTTCTTTGAGAAAACTGGTCTGCCTGTGTCAATCTCATCTTCTGGATGAATTTCAAGAACTATCGTGTTCACCTGCTTTTTCATCTATGTCCATGGTATCAGATCTGAGTTTGTATCTATCAGTTCTTTCAGAACTGTTGATTTGTTCTTTGTTGCTGATTGGGATTCTTACCTGGAGGTATTGTTACTGGTGTATTTACTTGAGTTGCATATCTGGAGGGA
Source organism: Mastigoproctus giganteus (assembly GCF_048544385.1). NCBI lineage: Eukaryota > Metazoa > Arthropoda > Arachnida > Uropygi > Thelyphonidae > Mastigoproctus > Mastigoproctus giganteus. The sequence goes on along the minus strand of NC_143575.1, from coordinate 250,536,265 downwards.
GATTGCTCCTTTGATGAAGAAAGTACTGATTTAGCCCAACCAGATAGAGATATTTGGGGGGGGGGGGGCTGAACAGTCAGTTTGAGTTGATACTGAGTGTAGTCATTGAATAACTGACACGTACATATATGATTTAACAGGAATTGAAGTTTTTTTGCCTCTTGATATGACACCTTGTGCTCTATTTTATATTTCTGAATATTCTTTTCTCATTTCCATTGCTCATAGTCCTTAGAGAAGGCAGAAGGATTACCATGACAGTTAGGACAGTTTTGAGTTTCCTTGTTACAGTGTGTATGTGTGTTCTTTAGAACACACAAGCAGCACAAGTGACTACACTTCTGCATACAGTTTGCAAATGACCAAATTTTTGGCACTTTAAGCACTGTACTAGATTAGGAATGTAGGGTTGAACATGACTGGGATTTGATTTCCGAATTAAAATCCTCATTATAATGGGTGATTTTAATTTCCCAGATATTGACTGGAATTTGTGGGTTGGTCACACACACACTAACAAGGCTTTCGTGGATTTATTGGATGATTGTTTTCTACATCAGCATGTTCGGGAGGCAACTAGAGGGAGTAATACTCTTGATTTGATTATCAGTAGTGATTCTTCATGTATTAAGAATCTGCAGATAAAGGAACCACTAGGTGGCAGTGATCATAGTGTGCTAAAGTGGGATTTACTCAAAGAGGTAACTACCATCAGGGGTAAAGGGAAGGCTTTTTGCTTTCGTAAAGGTGACTACGATGGTCTGAGACAGTATTTAAAAATTCAATATAGTGGGACCAACTGATGTTACCAACAGCAAATTCAAAATGGGAAGCATTCAAAGATCTTGGAAGGCTACTAGGCTTTACATACCAACTAAGAAATATTGTTCAAGGTTTAGGCCTAAATGGATGTCAGATGAACTAATGAGACATGGTAGAGAAGAAAAATGTATGGGATACATATAAATTAACATGTGACACAGAAGCCTATGATAGATAAGTTGATCTGTAACCAAGTTACTAAGGAGGTTAGGCAGATTACAAGAAATCTTTGGCAAAGGATGCAAAGAAAAACAGCAAAGAGTTCTTTACTTCTAGAGTTTATGTAAACTCTAGAAGGAAGGGAATGAATCAGATTGGTCTACTTGATATCAATGGTTCAACTGTTGATGATCCTGCTCAGGTAGCTAACAAACTAAATGAATATTTTGCATCTACATTCACACGAGTTATTCAGCAAGAGGAATGCCAGAGGTGTATTCAACTCTGGCAGTACGCTAGATAGTCCTGTAATAACTGAGAGTAAAGTGCAGGAGAAATTGTTGAAGATAAACACAAGAAACAAATTAATGGAGGCAATGGGTAAAGAAGCACTGCAGTATCATCTAGACAATACTTCAGTTATAGCTCAGATACAGCATGGTTTTGTTAAGGAAAAGTCTTGCCTGACCAATTTGATTGGATACTATGATGCAGTCACAAGAGAACTGAATGCAGGGAATAACTTTGATATTATATACTTGGATCTTAGAAAGGCTTCTGATACTGTTGCACATGAAAGACTACTGCACAAATTGGAGCAGTGTGGCATTGGAGGCAAATTGCTGCTATAGATAAAGGGGTGGTTGAGGGGGAGAAGACAGTGGTAATCAATGGACACTGCTCATCATGGACTAATGTTATTAGTGGAGTCCCTCAGTGTTAGGTCCATTATTGTTCTCTGTATTTATAATATTGATTGTATATCAAGCTTAATGTCCAAGTTTGCAGACAATACAAAGGTTGGCAGGGTTTTTAAGGACACTACTGATGCTATGCTGCTGCAACAGGATCTGGAAAGGTTGAGCAGATGGCAAATGAAGTTTAACATTCACAAATGTAAAGTACTATATATGGGAAACAGCAACCCCAGAGCAACGTATCAACTCTGGTACTACACTGACAGTGGTAGAGAATGAAAAGAACCTTGCACAGGCGGATATGAAGTTCTCTGAGCAGTGAAGACAGGCTGCAAGAGTAGCTCATGGAGTCTTGTCAATGATATACAGCAATTTTTCTAGTAGGGATAAGTAGGTAATTATTCCCTTGTATAAGGCAATTGTCAGGCCACACCTTGAGTATTGTATACAGGTTTGGAGGCCTCATTTCAAGAAGGATGTAGAGCTGCTGGAACGAGTACAGAGAAGGGCAACAAGATTAGTGAATGGAACCAAAGGGTTGCTCTTACGAAGAAAGAGCTTTAAGTTTTACAAATTATAGTGTCTGGAGACTAGGCACTGGCAAGGTGATCTGGTAGTTGTATAAAGCTTTGAATGGTTTGAGCATGCTCAATGCTGATGGGATTTTTCCTTAGAAAAAAAAAACCACCTGAGGGCATAAATTCAAATTGAGGAAAGACAGATACAGGATAGATGTGCAGAAATTTGCCTTTAGCCAGCAGGTTGTTGGTTGGTGGAACAGACTTCCATCCCTTGTTGTGGAAGTTGATAGCCTAAATAAATTTAAGGCTCAGCTGGACAGGTATTTCGAACGAATGGAGGGGTAAAGTGGAATTTTTTTTTTTGGTCGATGCTGCATAAGCTTGCATCATATGCCTCTGCTAATGCTGATGACATCTGAGGTATCCAGCTTTTATAGCTGTGGAGAGAATTGGTGTTTTAAACACCAGTATGACTGTACAAGTAGAGACAGTCTCCCTATCTTTTGATGGATTCTTTTTGCATGGATTACATTTTGGTTGTTTATTTCATGGACAAGTTCATCTTCCAATACATTTAGGAGATCCATTCTGATATTACCCCTTTAGAGGAGTTCAAGGTCGCATGTGGGGTAACCTTTGTGGGAATTCCACCAAAGGTAGATTTTCAGGAGTCTCTCAGCACGTCTGAGTTCATTCATCTCCAGATCTTAATCTGGCAAACCATTTGAGACATTTCTGAATCAAAAATGGAGAACTTACTTAGTGGTTTGTCTATGGAGGAATGAAATATAAAAAAAAAAAGCAGAATAATCTTTTAGCATGGGATGGGTTTAATTCATGATCTGGGTCATGCCCCTATCTAGATCAGTAGATATGCAGCTGGACTCTTGTTTTCCATCATTGTTTCTTTTAGCCCTGCAAGAGTGGATTTCTTCTCCCAGATTTTCAGCCCCACCACATGGAGACAGGAGCAGTGCCACCAGTGACCAATCGATAAGGAGAGATTAGTTAGTTTGTTAATAAGTTATTCCTATATACAAAAAGAAAGGTGTTTTGCCTTTCTGTCAAGTGAGCTAACTTCTTTATTTCAGAAGAAAATTAAATAACTTTAGAAAAATAATACTATAATCGACTGCTCTTAAAAAAAAAAACAACCTTTCAAAATCACCCAACTGGATGCCCTTTGATTGTTTCTTAACAGCATAACCCCTCCTCCCTTCCTACCCTGTCTATCCTTTCTGTACACTCCAAATTCTAATTGTGCATTGCTTATATCTGTGTGACACCAATTCTAGCACTGACGAGAGAGGTAGCAGAAGTAAAAGGCAAAGGAATGGGTTTTAATTTCAGAAAAGGAAATTAAAATGCCTTAAGGTACTACATGGCATCTATTAACTGGGTAGATATCGCGCAGAGAATGAATACAATTGAACTGTGGTACGCTTTTAAAACATTAATCACAGATGCCTTGAATGCATATATACCATTAAAAAAAAAATACTCCACGAGGAGGGTTCCAAGTTGGATGACTAGTGAAGTTGCCGCATTACTTGAGCAGAAAAAGGTGGCATGGAAAGGTTACAGAACAATAAAAAGTACCGAAGCCTATAACAGCTACAAGGTGATGTGTAATAGAGCCACAGAAAAGGTTCAACAGGCAAAGGCAGTTTATGAGAAAACACTAGCAAACAGAGCAAAGAGGGGGGATAAAGAATTCTTCACATATATAAATGCCAAGAAGAGCAGGACAAACCAGATCGGACCTTTACGTAAGGGAAAGGGGATAGTAATAAATACACCAGCTGCCATTGTAGATGAACTCAGTTATTTTGCATCGATATTTACAAATGAAAAGCCTTTTGTGGCAAAGGGAAATTGTGGGAGCAAAGTTAAAAATATGTAATTAATGATATTGAAATTTCGCAAGATTATTTAATGAAAAAAACTTTCGAGCCTACAGACCAGTAAAGCTCCTGGAGTTGATGGAATATACCCTATAATCTTAAGAGAGGCGGCAAGCGAGTGCATTGAACCATTGAGGCTAATTATGCGAGCATCATTAGACTCTGGGAAGATTCCCTTGGATTGGAAAAGTGCAAATGTATCTCCCATACATAAGGGTGGCTCTAAAAGTGAAGTTGGAAATTATCGACCTGTCAGTCTGACTTCAGTAGTAGGGAAAATCATGGAGGCAATGATCAAGGGTGGAATTCAGGATCATTTGGATCGAATTGAAATTCTCAAGGATACTCAGCATGGTTTCGTAAAGGGAAAATCATGTTTAACAAATCTGGTTCGCTATTTCGAAAGGGTCACTCACAAGCTGGATTTAGGGAATAATTGACATTGTTTGTTTATTTAGATTTCAGCAAAGCTTTTGACTCAGTCCCACATGAGCGGCTGCTTTATAAGCTGGAACAGGTTGGAATCACTGGGAAAATCCTTAGATGGATAGAAGGATGGCTTCAGGGCAGGAGGCAGAGGGTTGTGATAAATGGCTATTCCTCAGATTGGGTTGATGTAAGAAGTGGTTTCCCAAGGATCAGTATTAGGACCACTGTTTTTAATTTTCATAAACGACATTGATGAAGGGATAGAGGGCGTGATGTCTAAATTTGCAGATGATGTTAAAATTGGGAGAGTAGTTAATGATCACTGTCAAGCTGATCTTCTTCAGAGAGACCTAGATAGACTTCAAGAATGGTCAGAAAAATGGCAGCTGTGCTTTAATCCAACAAAGTGGAAGGTATTACACGTGGGAAACAGTAATCCCAAAATAACTTATTCGCTTGGTGGAGTTCAACTAAACCCAGTACTGGAGGAAAGGGACTTGGGTGTTACGATACGGTCAGACATGAAATTCTCTGAGCATTGTAAACAGGTTGCAAGGAAGGCCCATGGTGTCCTATCGATGATCTATCGAACTTTTGCAAGTAGAGATAGGGACGTGATAATCCCATTATATAAGGCTTATGTTAGACCACACTTGGAATACTGTGTTCAAGTATGGAGACCGCACCTGAAGAAAGACAGAGCTTCTTGAAAGGGTGCAAAGAAGGGTAACTCGCCTGGTGAGATCGGAAAAAGGGCGTCCTTATGAAGAAAGACTTCGAATATGTGGGTTGCAGAGTTTGGAAACTAGACACCTTAGAGGAGATTTGATTGAGGTGTTTAAGGCTCTGAGAGGCATCAGTAAAATGAATGAGTACAAAATTTAAGATTATAAATGATGCTAGAACTAGGGACATAAATTCAAGTTACAGGGGGAAATGTTTAGATTGGACTGCAGGAAGTTCTATTTTAGCCAGCGAGTTATAAATTACTGGAATAAGTTGCCTTCATGGGTGGTAGAGGCTGACAGTCTGGGGAAATTCAAAGGTCATCTGGATAGTACTTTTGGGTAAGGGAAGCACATAGGATGATAGGTTTAATTTCCTTTTTATTTATTTTTTATTATTTTTTTTTATTTATTAATTATTATTATTTAGTTATTTATTTAGTTATTTTTTGTTTTTATCATTGTTTTGTTCGGATTTTTTTTTTTTTTTTGGCTAGTGCAGCATAAGCCATAGGCTTTCTTGCACCATGCGGCCGTTACTAATACTAACACAGCCCACATTTATTTTTTCCATGATGACTCCCAGCAGTTCTTGAAATCCTCAGCAACTGCTCTCTAAGCTGCTGCTCATTCCAACAGAAGCAGTGCAAAAATCACTTTTGCCTCTGCCTGCAGCTACTGTTAATCCAACCCACCTAACACTGCCTTGATAGCATCAGCAAATATCCTTGCACCTTTCTATTTAAGTGTATCCCATCCCTGTAGAAGCAGTCCCTCCTGTTAGCAAGCACAGGCCACACCAAAAAAATTCAGCCCCATGAGCCCTGCACAAATCTCTCTAGGGCTGAACTGATTGACAAGGCTCTCATCATATACTTTCTCCTATTATGTCTGGGCAGAATTATAGAGACTTTCAAATTTAACCCTAACTCTTGACTTTTCTTCAACATTGACCTGTACTTGTTAAGTACATCTGCAGCTCTCTTACTCTTGAAAAGAAGCACATTACTAATATGCCTAAAAGTAGTAAACCAAATCCTCACACTATTTTTAAGTAATTAAAAAAAAAAAAAAAAAAAATTATGTACAGTTTAAGCATATGTATAACGCACAATATATTTACCAATAATATACTAGTGATAGTGGATGGATTTTTTTATAAAGTTTAATATTTGGTTCTTTTACAAAAAAAGCTTGTAAAGCCTTTCCAAATTACAATAAATTTACTATGGCATTTTTTTCATACATATCACAGGTTATATCCATTTAATGATATTGTAGCTGGAGCACAATTTGTTGCTGTGCATTAACTGGCAAAATGAATGGACAATGTCAGTTGCACACTGTTTTAAGTTTGCCAAAAAATTGATTTGTTTTAAGTCATGAATTATTACTACTTGATAAAACTTGAAATGTTACTCTGCATTTGCAGAGTTACATTGTGTTAGCAAATAATTCTTGATTTATAATAGAGCAAAAAGCATTTTTTTGCAAAATGAAATCAGCATGCAAATGTCACATCCATTCATGAACTAAACTGTTGTTTTTTCTTCAAAAGAAAGAAGAAATCTTTGCTATACTGTAGTGAAGACATCTTTAAATGGTTTGTTTAATTTGTAATTTCAGAACCCTTTCTCCTGGTGCAGAGAGTCATTTTCCAAATGTTGACTGGAATTTGTGGGTTGGTCACTCACTAGCAAGCCCTGTGGATTTCTTGGATAACTTTTCTACACCAGCATGTTAGAGAGGCAACAAGAGGAAGCAATACTCTTGATCTGGTTATCAGCAGTGATTCTTCATGCATTAATGTGGAATCTGCAGTAAAACATCCAATGGGTAGCAGCAATCAGTGTTATAATGCAGAATTTAATTAAAAACTACAGGCAAGGATAAAGGCTTCCGTTGTTACCAACAGCAAGTATTCAAAGAAGCTACTAGACTTTTCATACTAAGAAAAACTGTTCAAAGCCTAAATGGATGTTAGCAAACTATTGAGATGTGGCAGAAAAGTTCATGGGAAGTATATAAGTTATCAGGTGATACAGAAGCCTATAGTAGATATAAACTACTTTAATCAAGTCACACAGGAGGTTAGGCAAGCTAAGGCAGATTATAAGAAGTCTCAGTAAAGAAAAACAGCAAAGATTATGCTTATATTAATGGCAGTAAGAAGGGAATCACATTGGGCCATGTCTATGGATTAACTGTTGATGATCCTGCTCAGGTTGCTGGCAAACTGAATAGGTATTTTGCATCTACAATTCACACAATGTCATTTAGCTTCTCATAAACTTGATGTCAGAAGTTTATCAAACTAATGAGGAGCTAAATGACTAATAACTGAAAGGAAAGTGGAGGAGAAATTGTTGGACAGATAGACAAAAAAAAAGGTACCTGGGGTGGATGGAATCTATTCAATAATATTAAGGGGAAGCAGCAAAGGAGGTAAGCAAACCCATAGCCTTAATTATAAAAACATCCTTGGATTCAGGGGGAGGTCCCTATGGACTGGAGAAGTGCAAAATTCATAAAGGGATCAAAAGGCAACAAGTAATTAGACTTGTTGGCTTAATTTCTGTTCCAAGGAGCATAATGGAATCACTGGTTAAAGAAGTAATGCAGGACCATTTGGACAGGCATGCAAATATGCTGCAATCATACCATGGCTTTTAGACAAGGGGCAACCTTGTCTAACCAATCATGCAGTGAGACCACAGAACTAGATACAAAAAATTGACATCATAACTTGGGTTTCAGGAAGGCTTTCAATACTGTTACACATAAAACTGCTGTACAAACTAGAGCAATACAGCATTAAAGGCAGGTTAATGATGTGGATAAAGGGATGGTTAAGTGGAAGAAGACAATAGTTATCAATGGGCACTGCCCTTTGTGGACTAATGTTATTAGTGGGATTCCCCAGGGTTCAGTGCTAGGTCCATTGTTATTTATCAATGATGTTGAAGGTATATCAGGCTTAATGTTTAAGTTTGCAGGTGATACAAATGTTGGCGGAGTGGTTAACAACAGTCATATGGGTGAGCTACTGCAACAAGATCTAGAAAAATTGGGTCAACTGGGCTGAGAAATGGCAGTTGAAATTTAACATTGACAAAGATAAGGTGCTGCACATGGGTAACAGTGACTTAAAGTATGTGGCAATACACTCAGGGTAGTGGAGAATGAAAAGCCCTAGGGGTAATTTCAGTCAGACAAAATTCTGAGCAGTGCAGCCATGCTGCCAGGACAGCTCATGGTGTTTTGTCAATGATATACAGAAACTTTGCTAACAGGGAGGTGACTATCCCTTTGTACAAGGCCATGGCTAGGCTTCACCTTGAGTACTGTATACATGTCTAGAGGCCCAGCTTTAGGTAGGATGTAGATCTGCAAACAGGTATAGAGAATGGTAACCAGACTGGTGAAGGGAACAAAAAAGCATTTCTACCTAGAAAGAGGTCAGTTCTGCAAATTGCAATATTTCTAGACCAGACACCTGCAGGGGCATCTGATTGAGATGTTTAAAGCCTTGAAATGAATTAAATAAGCTGAATGATAAATGGTATTCTTCCACTTGCTGAGGCTACACTCATAAGTATAAATTCAAGCTGAGGAAGGATAGGTGTGGAAGTTAATTTCAGCCAGCAGGTAGTTGATTGTTGAAACATGCTTCTATCTGTTGTTGAAGTGGATAGGTTAAATAAATTCAAGCAAGAACTAGAAGTTCTTAGAGGATACAAACAGGTTAGTTTTTTCGGTTGATAAGCTTGCTTTCTTGCATCATTTGCCATTAATACTATATCCACAACTGCATCACCTGGAGAGAAAAAACTGCAATCTGAGCATGATTGCTAAAGGACAAGTTTAACAAGTTCCCACCTCTTGGATACATTTTTACATAAAATAAGTGTGCACATTTCAGGCAGGTTAGCAAATAATACTTAAAAAAAAAAGGAACAACTTTGCATGAAGCAAAAGCTTGTCTTTTGCTCATGTCAAAAGAGCATTGCTTCTGCACATCCATCATATTGACCATTCACAGCACCTCAACCAATATAATATTCAGTGCTCCAGCTACAATAATATGCAATACATGGATCGCATGTAGTATGTATGAAAAAAGTTAGTTCTATTTGTTGGATTTTAAATGTTTAAAAGTTTAAGCAGCTATCATTATTTGGACAAAGGGGTCCTCTTACCAAGAGGTAAAGTTCTGCAAATTGCAGCTGATGGAGACTAGGTACCTGCAAGGTGATCTAATTGTGGTATATAAGGCCTTGAATAGATTGCACATGCTGAATTCTGATGGGATTCTAATGCTTGCTCAGATTATGAGCAAGAGATTATAAATTCAAACTGAGGAAAGAAAGTTGTAAAATAGATGTGGGGAAATTTGCCTTTAGCCAGCAGGTCGTTAATTGCTGGAATAAACTTTCATCTGTCATTGTGGAAGTTCATAGCTTAAATTCAAAGCAGGACTTGCACAGGCTTTTAGAGGGAATGGATGTGAAATTTTTGGTATTCTACATAAACTCATGCACTTGCTTTCTTGCATTACATGCCTCCATTACTACTATTTATTAAAAATAGCATACCATTCATTTTAAATAAAAATGAACTTCCTTGAACTGTATAGAGGTCAGAATATAATCAATTCATTATTAAGAACCTTGAATTAAACTAAGCAGTGCTAAATCTTGCTGGCCGCAAAAAGTGATTTTTCCTATTTAAGTCCCCATAATTGAAATTGTGGGCATTCGTTTGTTTAATAAATTCAATTTAAAAATGGAGATTTGTTTTCCAATACAGTCAGTCCTCGTATAGCACGTGTTTGCATTACACGAATTCGATCATACACGATTTATAAATAGGGGAACGATATCTTATATAACACGAACCGAATTCGCTTATGTACGATTCGCCTTTGTGTTTACAAGAAATGGCAGTCGAACGCAGAATCACCCCAACCAAACGCAACAGGATAGGAATGAAGAGAAGATTCTGAAAATGAATTTATATCAGTGAAGGGGAAAACACAATTTCACCATAATAACGTAAAAACCAACAATTCCAGCTATCGGTATAATCGCAAATGCAATTAGATCGAGTTTACTACCAGTTTATAACTGATTCCACTAGCAGAAACGCAACTAGAAATTGTTTTTATTGTTTTATGGTAGTAACCCCTAGAAATGTGCTTTAGTAAAATGTGAGGTGTTAATAGTGTATCTCTGCCTTTACGGTGTTGTTTATTCAGTTGCTACACACGCGCAGCTTTGTTTATGTGTATCAAGCGTGCCTCCTCGTTTTGTAATTGTGCTTTATTCCCTAAAAATGAGTAAAATACTTAAAAGGTGTGAAAAGGAAGCGTCCTGGGGAAGATACTGCAGATTCAGAGAGAAAAAGAAAAGCAATATCGATAAACAGAGGCGGACTGGGTCAAAAATTCTTACCCGGGAAAATTTATAGTGCCCTCATACTCTGGTTTATGGCCAAAATCACACAGGCCTCCGGCCCACCGGGGTTTCCCCGGTAAGGCTTATGGCCAGTCCGCCACTGTCGATAGAGAAAAAATATGAAATTGTGAAACGCTTTGAGTGAAATGAAAGACCATGTGATATTGCACGTGCTACAGACCTAAATGAGGCAACGCCGAGAATTAGAAAGAATGCAGAGAAAATAAAAACAACTTTCATAGTAGGAACAACTCAAAGTGTAATTAAAATCCATTAGATTAAGACAAAGAATTGGAAGAGATGGAACGCCTGTCATCTGTTTGGATAGAAAATTAAACAAAAAACAAGTTTGCTTACGATAGAAGTAAAAGCATTAGCAATATTTTATTACGAAATAAAATGTGTAAGTATTTTATTACGATTATTTGTGTTTGGTAATGTTTTGGTTACAAATGTGTGTTCAATCTTGGGTGGTCGGCACTTAACCCCATTTTTCCCATAGGGATTGTTGTTTATATTGCACGAGGGTTTCTAGAAACGCAACTATCGTGCTATACGAGGACTGACTATTCTGAGTTAAGGGTAGTCTGTCCCCGAATTGAACAAAAAAAAAAGTAATCCTAGTCGTGGATTTACAGCAACAGATTTGAGGGAAGTTGTTGTATCGCCCGATTTGCAGTTTATTTTTATATAGTTTCGTCCTGTTTATAAGATCCTCTCTAACCCGAAAATATCACGCCAAAAACTGTTGAAAGTGTGCACAAACGCCGCATCGAGTGTTATTATTGAAATCAAATATTTCGAGGATACAATTTTAGTATTACAAAGAAATAAATGTTAGAATAAATAAAATTAACGTTTTACTTTAGATTGTTTAATTAAATTTTGAAAAACCCACTTTGGTTTTTAAGTTTGACTCTGCTGCGGTAATTTAAATATGCATTACAGTATATTTTATCAAAAGGTCGAAAAAGATAATTGCTAACCGTCGTCTGTTGTTTAAGCTCTGTTTTCTTAATTTTCAGATTAAAGTGAAAACTATATTTAGCGCACTAATAGAAATTCATACATTGTGTTAAAAACACAATTGGCGTGTTAACTGAAAAACGTCATCTCCCCAGTAACCCAGGATAGAAAATCTGGGTCAGGACGAAACTTTACTGTTCACCCCCGTATCAGGAAAAAAAAAGTTGCATTATCGGACGCAACATTATTATTAACTATATGGTGCAAGGAAGCCTGAGGCTTATGCTGCACCAGCCAAAAAAAAAAAATTGAGTTATCCTGAGAGAGAGAAGTTGAAAGGAATCACCAAGAAAGAGAAGAATGATGATATCTATATGCCCATATTCGAGACAGCAAATAAAAATCCAACACCTATAAGAAATTAGGGGGGGGCGATTACTTCGAATTATTGAAGTGAAAAAACTGCTACTGAATCGCATAATTTAAATAAGAAAACCTAGTTTCATTCGTAGTCAACTTGTGTTCGATATACAAGCTTTAAACCACGTAAAAAAGGCTTCAGAAAATCTGACACTAGTGGAAGCCCATTAAGGAAGTGGTAATGACCTCTAAATGCAGTCATAAGTGCCATCATCCGATGCCGTTCCATTTTAACAGGATTTGGTAGGAAGTCGAGCATGAACGCGCCTCAACTTAAAAATAGTTGAATATCTAGAGTACGCCTATTTAAGTCTAACACGTTTGATTATTTCTTTGTGAGAATAAAAATAAAGTTAAAGCTGGGCAAACAAGATTAAGACCATAATCTCATTTTGGATAGCGGCCCAAATATTTTAGTTACAATTGGTGTGCCAGTTATTTTGCTGGCTTAGATAAGGAAATAATTACTTTCCAGCATCGACACAGGACACTACTTCAAAATAAGCGTCCAACTGTTATCAGTGGCTTTAATTCTGATATTCCATTCAGCAGTTCAATGAAAGGACCAAAAAGTTAGTTTCTTCCTAACAGTTTCCCTTACGACACAGCCGCATTATAGTAAAGTAAAATGAAGTATCCCCACTTGAAGGCGTATGGGGGGGGGGGGGAACTGAATCCTAAAAACCGTAGAGGTTTAGAGTCAGTTGTTTTTTCAAACAACCAAAAGATAATCTTTAATTTAAATTATTCGAGAATACAATAATACAAGCTGAAATCCTTTTATGTTCCGCATTATAGATATAAAAGTTTTGTTATACGCTGTGAACGTTCTCACTATTTTATAACTAGCGTATTTGTCCCACCGCAAGTAGCACGTGCTCTTTGAGTGGACCGGGTTCCAGCCCGTGATTGCTAAATACGATTAACGTTTGGATTAATGATTTATTGTAACCTCCACCGACTTGGCGGTCGTGGCAGAGTAAACATCTGCAAGGTGGAAAGGATGAAGACCAAGCAAGTCTTCCCCATAAAGGGGTCCTGAGTCTCTCTCTCTCTCTCTCTCTCTCTCTCTCTCTCTCTCTCTCTCTCTCTCTCTCTCAGGGGCAGCTTGCGTAGCATAAGCCTCAGGCTTCTTAGCACCATATGGCTAATAATATCCTATAAACTTGTTGCAGTATTAGCTCAAAACAGACAACTCGTATTTAAATTCTTGTACTTAACAAAAAAAAAATTTGAAACTGGGGCAGAGGGCCCGCACTTTGTCTGCTGTTAAGAGTGTAAAATTCAGGAAATGAGACTGAATAAGGCTATATTTATATTACTAAAAAATAAATTCAATTGTTTTTACAACAAGAATCTTCAGTAATAATTTAAGGGCTCTGCAACTATTTTCGCCAAGTTCAAGCATTCATCCGGTCGTACTTGCCATTAATTCTCAGATTTAATAGTTTCATTTGCCAATCCTTCCATAGTCGGCAAAATTTCATCCTGTGAGTCAACGTGAGAATTAATCATGTTTCCAGCTCTCCAAATACCAACTTATTATAAACGGGATGTGCGCGAAAGTAACCCACACAAAAGTTGCGCAATTAAGTTAACGACACTCAATGCAGTAACACCGACCATCTTCAATGGCAGGAACTATCTGTATCTGCTCATCTTTTCACATCAGCGCCGCCTATCCTAGCCGATCATTCTCCATATTTGAGCAGGAATAATCCCAGAATAAAATTGGGAAGGTAGTGAAGAATGAGACTTGGGGATAAATTTACAGTTCGATAGTTTTGAGCAGTGCAGACGGTCTACGACATTAAAATTCATGGAATTCTGTCGATAACACAGGAACTTTGCCAGCACGGATAAGGAGGTTATTATCCCTCTGCAGCAATGGTCAGACCGCATCTTGAGAACCGAATACAGATCTTCCAGATCTGTATTCGGGATCGGGATTATTCGGGATCTTTTTTAAGGACGAAAAACTGCTGAAGCGGGTGTAGAGAAGAGCAACAAGATTAGTTTAGGACAATAGAGTACTCTTACAAAGAAGTACTCAGTTCTAAAAACTACAGGCCTGCAATATCTGAATGACATATTTACGGCTTTATTAAAAATGATTGAGGGAACTAAATGCTGATTGCATTCTTACTCTTGGACAAAAAAGATGGTTGTAGGACAGATGAGCAGAAATTTATTTAACCAAATTATCTGGCGTTATGGAAGATTGCTGCGACAGTTTGTTGGGAATTTGAATATTTAAGGAAGAATTAAACAATTTAGATGGGATAGGCAAATGGTGTTGGTAGAGGTGTTTTTTTTTTTTTGCTAACTGATGTATGAGCTTGCTTCGTCGCAGCATTTGTCACTAGTATTCTCCCAAATATTAACCCTTGGCTCAGTGCCGTGAAAGGTGTTAAAGTCAGGGTACCTTACAATAAAGATCATATTTATATTAAGTGTTTGGATCTACATTATGGAAAAATTGGCAGAAAGTTTTCTTATCAATTTTACTGTATAATGCAAGAGCGACTAGTCACATGAGATGTCGCGGACGTTCGAAACAGAATGCACCTGTTTTTAAATATGGCCCATAACGTGTCTTGTTTAATATTGCAAATGTGGTCTATTCCTCAGAAATAGAACGTGGGGAAACAGTGCGCAGCGGTATTAAGCTAAATACTAAATCTATAGATTCGAGAAGAAATGAAATGAGAGCATCCATTCCCCGCTAATAAAATTTAAAATCAGATTACAATTTTTATTTTGTTAGATGAAAGAACCTGGAGTAATCCTTAAAATTTACATAATCTATCCAGTTCAAATAAAGTAAGCTTCTTTAACTAGTTACTCTTTGGCTAAAAATAAGGTATGATTTGCCATCAGGTAATTGGGTATGTTATGGGGCAACATATCTAATATGAGAAGGGTCAAATTGATGACTCTGCACTTATTCAGACTAATACTGCAATTAACAAAAGAATACCAAAAATTTATAGTACAGTGCACGCCACTAATCACAGATATTCACTTTTATAAAAACCCAATCAGAATTAGACTAATATATAGGATTAAAAACCTTTTATTTTAAATAGTTCGATTTATGTAATAGCATTTTTGCCATATTGCGGTTTAAGAATGTACATAGTATTTAGGTTCGGGAGCCACCGGTGGTTTCCCACATCTGCAATTTAAGAATTGTGCAGTGGGAGTGATTACGAAACATCCCAAATTTTACGTACGCTCCGACACTGGTCATCGCAGTAGCATAGTGGTTATAAATCACCTCATGCCGCGTGGAAAAGGCCCAGGTAAGAATCCCGTCAATGACGCCTGGAACTCAGCTTTTTATTTATTTACACTGTGGCTGAAATAGTTCTTCCCCTCCTCCCCCGAAATTGATTTTCTTCCAGCAAAACACGCAGAATGACAGAA